>NC_048896.1:47301416-47413902 GCF_011077185.1 Oxyura jamaicensis | reverse complement strand
ACAACAGCCATCATACAACAGCCATCATACAACAGCCATCATACAACTTAGAGGGGGAAAAAAAAGGCACACACATTTGCCTTCTTATGAGACATGGGGAGCCCAGCATAGAGAAGCCTCCTGAAACTCTTTTCAAGACATGCATGCATCCCTCTTTCTATATCACAGCTCCATCACCTAGGTGCTCCATGGCTCTGGTGAGGGGTGGGGTTGTTCTTCTATTGCAAAAAAGGTGCCCAGGGGGTTTCTGGAGCAGAGATTTCCATGACACAGGAAGCCCTTGTGGTCAGCAATGAAACTGTTATTTTTCAACAGTTTTGTCCTGAGCTCTGGAAAACCTTCTTCCACGTTTGTGATGCTCTGAAGGAATGGCAGGGTTAAAATAAAGAAAAGATGAAGCCCATCAACCTGGGATCCCATGTTGCAGCACATGGTGGGAGCAGCAGGGAGGTGGGACTGGTTTGTCCCTGTTTTGTGTGAGCATTACTTCTCCTTGGCCACCTCTACCACGAAGCTCACGGCCTCACAGGATTTCTGCCTCACTTTTATTCACAGCGTGGATTTACAAGGATGGAAAAGTGAACTTGTCCAGGGAACCATGAAAGGCTGTTTCTTTCAGGTGCTTGCCTCTCAAGGCGAGTAATCTGCTCACACGTAATATCTGCTGAAGACATTTGCATCCAGTTCTTCCACACCTCCATTCTCATCCACGAGGACTCCTCTTTTAAATATTTTGCTGATACGACACTTCATTGCCTGTATCTCCTAACCACCTCTTTTGGCCTGGTTCCTCTCCCCTGACTCCATTAGCCAGCTTGCTCCACAAAGCTGTGGCATAGGAAGATGTTGTTGTGAGAAGTCCAAGCAGTGCGACACCCTGGCCTTTTCAGCTACTCCACCAGCAGGCTGCAGGGCAGGCCCTCCTCCACAAAGAAGCCCTGAAAGATATGTACCTAGCTTCAGAGCCATAGGTAGAGGATGAGAACAATAGATTTGGAGCTCCAGGAAGGTTTTTTTGTTTTGTTTGCTGGAGGAGAACAGATGGGTTGGAGGGAGCTCTGGTCCTACCTTAGCAACACAGTATTTCTGTTTTGTGAGTGAATCCCTTCCATTTCCATGAGGTCATTTTCTTTCTGAGGTCTCATGGGCAAAGATGATCACATCCCACCCTCTCCAGAGGATGAGGAAATGAATTCAATGCTGAGAAAACAGATGGATGGCCTGATTATCGCAGTAGCCAGCTCCAGCAGCAGGATTTGCTCCTTGTGTTGCAAAGCGAGGCTGGGTGCTTCACGCTGGTTTCTGCTCTCCAGCACTAGGCACGTCAGTGTACTTCAAGTTGAAGTAGGCTCTTGTAAGCTCAGCATCGCTCTGATTGCTGTAGCCTCTAATCTTGAATAATTATCCGTCACAAGCGCTCCTCAGGGCTTAGCGTGAGGATGGCTGGAGCCACGGTACTGCACAAGGTTCCTGCTGAAGGAGAGGGGGTGGTGGGTAAAAGGGAGGTCCCTGGGCTCCATCCAGTCTGGGTGACACCATGTGGGCCTGCTGCAGCTGCCTTGGAGCGTTCTCTCTCCGAGTAGGAGAATTTGCTGTGGGTCACCTACTGCGGTGGCTCCAAGAAGGAGCGGGCCGCCCAAAATGGTGGACTCCTTGGCGTGAGATGGCACAGGCATTGTCAGGTGAGTTTGCTCAAGAGCAGTGGGAGTTACACTCGCTTGAGAACCAGCTTTTGGTTTATGAAAGCAGCCGGGCCAGCCGACCTGCTTTGAGGCTGTGGTGCTGGGGCACCTTCCTGCCCTCATCTGCAGCATATCTCATCTCTACTGCTCACCAAGCGGTTCATGAAGGGAGGAGTTGAGATCCCCACTGTCTGGGACCACAATGCATGGCCTTCATGGTAAGGAGCATTTCACAGCAGGCTCCCTACAATGAAAGGCCAAAATAGGATCCTTATCCTCAACATAGACAAGCCCCTTTCATTCTATAAAATTGTGTATTTAGGGGTAGTGCTACAACAGCAAGTGATTGCCGTCACAGATCTAGAAAGACAAAAGGGCAGCAGAGGAGGCCAGCCTCCCATGGTGGTGCTGGAGACTGACCTCCACAAGCACTACCAGACTAGAAGGTGACTAGAAGGCCATTAAAACCATCACAGGTACCAAACCCAAGGCAGGTTACCACAGCCAGATCCCAGCAAGACAGACTCAAGTGCTAGGGAAGTGCTGCAAACCTAAAAGCCCTTGAGAGTTATGAGTATTGTACACACCCTCCATCCTTTACAACCAAGAAGTGAAATAAAAATAAATATAAATTAAAAACAAACAAACAAAAAAAAACAGGATAGGTGCAAGAGGTCGAAACACTTGCATTGACACATTAATGCAGTTGTGACATCTGGTACTGAAGCAGTTTTTATAAGGATCTGAACATCAACGTGAGGGGACCCCTTTAACTTTCATGCAGAAGAAGGGCATCTGCCTCAGCCACTCCCAAAGCGGCATGTTTCCTTCGGGTCTGGTCCCAAAAGAAGTAAGAGAAGAACAGTGTTTGTTATTCTGTATTTCCCCCCCCCCCCCCCTTCAAGAGAAAGGCAACCACAGACCCATGCTGTTCCCTGGTGGGGCTCGGGGACACCAGGTGCTTGGGGTAGGCTCACAGCACGGTGGGATTTCAGGCAGAGAAGTCACTGGGGTTTTGGGGTGAATGGGACATTTTCCTGCAGCTTGAATCACAGATAAGCTGTGATTTCTTCCCAGAAGCTCAGCCTGGCCTCACCGAGTGGCATCAGGGAATTAATTAAAGCAGGAAATTAATTGCAAAGATGACGGGTGGAGCAGGAAGACACCCTGCCTGAAGATGCATCGGGCCGAGGATGATTTCCCAGCCAGCAGCAGCAGCCCCTGCCACGCCACGCTCCTCTGAAGTGTGCTGTACTGAGCCGCACTTCAGCTGATTGAACTAATTATCACTGCCAGCTTAATGAAGTCATTTGCCACTCAACTACATTATAGCCACTGTGAAGTATTTCTCTTCTCTCAGTGTCCACCTGAGGAAGCTATAGTGTTGGTGAGGGGGTCTTTGTGCTCTTCTGGGTTACTAAAAGGAAAGCACATCACCCCCTTTATGCAGACAGACCTTCTGGAGGAGATAAGAGTAGATTAATCCTGCCTAGATGAAGCGTATGGTTTCATCTTACCTGCTGGAGGGAAAAAACACCCAAAACTTCGCAGAAGCACTGCTGCAATACAGGAAAATACAAACAGCCGCTTTCTGCTCTGGTGGAGGTGAGCTATTTTAACAGAGAAAAAAATAAGTAAATACACAAAACCCATGAAGATACAGCACACAGCAAGCATCACCACCACCCTGCAGCCACGGCTCCTTATACCCTGCCACCCTCATTTCCCACCTGTGCAGGTCCTCCCCACCTCACCCTATCCCATCACCACATCCAAAACTTTCCCTGCCATTGCCAGCTCTGGGAGGGATTTAGGGCATCAGGGATTTATGGGGGGATTAAAACTCCTCTGCTCTCTCCATGAAACAAGGGCCTGGTGAGGAGGAGGAGGAGGGGTGGGAAAAGGAGGATGAAGAGATGGAGGATAGAAGAAGGAGAAAGAGGGGCCGTAATTCATTAAAACCTCCCATTCACCTCACATCGTTTGGGGTGCTGGAGTAGCTCCAAAGGAATACAAAGGATTAGTCCCTGGCTCATTAACCTGACTGATTACTCCTAATCGGGAGGCTGTCCCATCATGGGAGCCTGCTTCCCCACACCAGGATGAGTAAATCCCACATTTTAGGTACTAAAAAGGCTTTCCAGGGTGTGCTTCTAGAAGAATTGCAGTCACCAAGCAGTAAATCCATTTCTAAAGGAATGTGCTTGGTCATCTGTGGGGACGCTTGACTGTATCATGGAGAAATGAGACCAAAAAAAAAAAAGTGCCTAAAGGTAGGCACTATAGGTCTGGGGAAGATAAACATTTGTTCTGCCTCCCTCTTGGAAAGGGTGAAAAAAAAAGAAAACAATTTAGGCAAACAGTTCTATTACTGCTTACATAAAACGTAGCAGATATTTGCTCTGTAGCATATTAGCTGAAGGATGAATGGGTTGTAGTCCAAAAAAATGAAATACTGGGGTGAGTGCCAGAGATCCTGCTAACAATCTCTTGGCTTTCCAGCCACGAGCAGACCCAAACTGGGGAGGAAGCCATGGGGCCACCCTGGTGCTATTTGAAAATGGTTAAAATAATCTAATAAAAATGCAATTTTCTCCTCCACAAAGCAGCGTGGGGCTGAGCCCTGTGAGAGCCAGCTGGAGCTGGACACCTACTCACAAGCCCAGTTTTGCTCCTGTCGAATTCAAGACGCACTTTTGAACTCCTAAGCAGCTCCTTTGGGACCATTTGGAGCGCGATGCTTGTGTTACTTACTTTATGGCTCTTAAAGGCAGCCGCAGCAATTTCACCAAGACCTCCACACGTGGCCCTGGTACTGGGGACAGAAGTGAAGGGCACAGATGCCTGAGGAAGAAATGCAGAGAAAGGGCTTCTTCATGAATATTTTTTTTTATTTTATTTTATTTTTTTTTTTAAGGAGAACTTTTCTGAGCAAGCTGAAGGAAATTCTCCACCAGCTGCCAGCAACAGGAGACATCAATAACTAGGCGGGAACTCTTAGTTCATAGTTTTCATGTCTGTAACTCATCATCACTGGTCTTGGGACATGTGGCCACTCGCAATGAAACATGAGCTTTCAAGGAGACTGTATTTATCTCACAATTTCCCCTTCATAAGGACACAAAGTGTTCCTGGTGTTTTGCTGGAATATTTCTGAGGCTGAAGTCTTTGACCATGATTTCTGGCAGTCTACTCGAAGCAGGGTATAGTTTATCTGTATAAAGAGTTGCATTACTGAATTATAATAAAAATCGATGCCTTTGGGAGCGATAAAAATAACTCCAATATGTGACAGAAAATGAATTATAATTCAGAGTAATTCTTGGTAGACAGCATACATTTTTTTTAATTACAATCATAACTGCTTTTTGATTCTGAGATAAGAAGCAGTTACCATAGTGACCTGATCCTTAAAAATATATTTTGCCCAGCGCTGTATAAAACACTGTGTGATACCTGCTTTCACTGAAAGCAATTTAGGGAAGATGAGTTTTCCAAACACTAGGCTTTGTGTATGAAAAAGCAATATAGGTTTTACAGAAAAATAATACAATTTTGGTTAGTGCCCAAAGAGCCTTTTACACACGTTTCTCTGCAAGTATACTCACAGAAGTTGTCTCTGATCTGGTGCATACTACAGATCTTGCATGGCTTCCGAGCCGATGTAGACTCACAGAAATGCTTCAAGCTCCTGTGCAGAATTGGAAAAAAAAAAAAAAAAAAAAAAAAAAAAAAAAAAAAAGAGATCAAAGCCGTAACTGTCTCGCAGAGCAATTGACCCACTATTGCCTACAATCAGAGGGCTTTAAAAAAGTCTCACTCTACTTTTAGCATTCCTAGTAGATACTTCTCTGTCAGCCACACAGAACTTTCTGGCTTGGGTCCCCCTTGTAGTCCAACCAACTTACCTTTGGCCAGGCTCTCTGGGACAACCATGGGCAAGGCTATGGGGATGAAGTACTGGCTACTTCTCTGGACCTCCACCACCTCATGGAGCCAAATTGTTTTCTGCCACCAAATGGAGCTCCTTTCTGAGCTGCTGGAAGCACAAATCACCAAGTATTTTCAGCTGTTGTCAGTGAGACTTGCAGTTCACCTGTGTCACTGTGCAACCCAAACAGGAATGTGGAAAAGGGAAAAAAAAATTCACAGCCACCCTCCAAAAATTTCACCGTGAAAGACAGCACCTGTAGGCTTCCTCCTGGCATGTGCTGCGGAGCGTTTTTCCATTGAATATCACACAAAAAGCATGGCAGAGGAGCTCCTTCAAACAAAGCGTATCTCCCGCACTGAAAAGAGAAGGCAATTACTGTATGGTCTGTGCAAGGGGGTTGAAGCTGTCACTTGGCAAGGCTTCAAAGGACGTCTTGTGGAGCCCAGCTGAGTCCCGGTGACAGCTGATTGATCACTGGGGCTGGAAATGAACTCCTAAAACCACTGAGTGCTAATTACAATTAATTATATTGAAATATTTGATCTTTGTCTTAGTAAATCAAGCCATTGCAGGTCACAAGTAACCATGCAAGGACTTTCACAACACTTCTTCCTGCCCTATCCCATTTCTATAGAATAACTTTAGCCTGAATGTATACATTCCTGGGTTGAGGGTCCCTGGAGGGTTTCCTGCCCCTTTTTTCTGACCCAATGGGCAGATTTTAGGAAGGGTTACAGGCAGAAGGAAGGGCCCACAGGGACATACAAACTCCTCCAACACCCTTGGAAGAGCTGGGGGAAGGCAAACCACAGTGCATGGGCTAGAAATGATACTCTTCAAAGTGTCAGACTCTCAGTAAGAACATAGTGTTAGTTTTTCACCAGTTATGAAAAAAATATATATATCAAATCCTTTGATTTCGTTTTGCTATTTAGTATAGTGAAAGTTAGAACAGTCTCTTAAGAGTTTCCATCCAGCACCAGACTCTAATAATATCCAGAATAAAATAATAAATATAGAAGAAAAAAAAATATCCAGAAGAAGGGATAAGGAAGGGCTTTACTTTTTTTTTTTTTTTTTTTTTTTATCTACCAAACCAAAACCTGTGCATTTAGAAAGCACGAGCTTAATACTTACCTTGAGACAGTGCAGCCAGCTCCTGTGAAGCTCTTCCCCTTCTAAAAAGCCTGTAACCTTAAAGGCAGTCACAAGGTTATAATGATATGAACTGGTGTGCTCAACAGTTAGGATGACAAACAGAGGAAAGGAACTGAAGGAGCAGGGAAACCCTCAAGCAACCCACAGGGGAGCACAGCAGGGCAAAGAGCTGGGCTGATCCTGCCAGCTCCCTGCTGGAAACTCACCCCTGGTTTCTCCTATCAAAGGGGATTGTGGAGGATCTTGAGGCCAAAAAGACCTGAAGGGCTTTGTTAGGTAGAAAGATGGCATTGCCTGAGATTTAAACCATGCCAAATGGAAACAAGGTTCACCTTTCTCCAGAGCTTTCTCTCTAGGGTTAGATATTTCTGGCGTCTCCCTGGTGGTAGGCTGCTGGCTGGGTTGTCACCAGCACCAGGACCAGAAGCACCACCATTAGCTACCTTTCCTACTGAAAAAGGGAATTATTTCCAGAGGGAACAAGGAGCCAGCAGGAGCTTCACAACCCAGGGTGCTCATAATGTGGGCTGGCAGCAAGCTGTCCCATCAGTCACAGGGAGCTACAGCTACAACAGCATCTACTGTTCCATATTTTTGGAAGGAAACACCACGCTGAAAGCAGAGGTCTTATCTCCAGTTGCCTCCAGGGCTAAGAAAGACCTACACATTTCACAAGATCTGGTTTAGCTGCTTGTGAACATCTCCATCTGTTAGCTGGCCATGGCACTTCGCGGCTCGAGGGCTGTAGCTGCTGCAATAGCCTTCCCTGTCTGGGAGCCCTTCGCTTCACTTTTCATTTTTTGTTTCTCCTTTATTTTTATTTTTATTTTTATTTTTTTCTGTTACACCAATAGGGTTTTCATGTACTGGGGATGGAAACCTGTTTGTTCTCAGGGAAAAATAAACCAGCACGGCCTTCAGAAGCTGTCACCTACCCACCACTGCTGGATGCACCATGCTGAGGGTTGGCATAAAGGGTACTTGCAATCAGAATGCCAAATTTCTCTCTGCTTTGATAGAAACAGAAATGGAGGATGGTTGTACAGTTACACTGATGTTTCTGGTCTATTGGTGATCTGATTTAAAAGACGGGAGTTTGCTGCAAGTTGTGCTGTATAAAAAACACCGCTTTCCTCCATAAAGTAACTTGTTAAGAGGTATTTTGGGGATAGGAATTATTTCATCCTCTGTTGCAGTTTATGCATTTCATAATTGGTGTATTTAGCAAGTTGTACATTCACTTCTTCCGACAGATCTCATGGAAACTAAATCAAAACCACTGCTTCAATTTTGTTTGCTTCTTTTAATCCCATTTCATTATCAGCCTGTGATGCAAACAAGTGTTTGCCAAACCCATGGAGCTGATATGAAAAGAAGCCACCAGAAGAAGTCCGGGGCCAGAGATGGACACATCCCCAGTCGTGCCCCGGTGACACCCCCTTGGGGACATTGCCGTGGGGCAGCTCACATGCCCCTGTGGTGCTCAACACCCAGACCGATGGAGAATATCTAGATTGGTGCTCCCTCCACTCTGGGTGTCCCTGTGCTTCCTAGTGCAGAGTCTTTCCTAAAGCCTTTCCAAAGCAGCTTACAGGCTGGGAAAACCTGAATGCACCTGCTGCAACACATGCCTCGCATTGCCAAAGTGAACAACGCTGGGTTTTGGCCCTGTACAACCTGACAGCACATTGGTATGTGACTGCTCTTGGTCTCCGCCTGCAAAGATGAAATCCTGCCCTGGCTGCCTTTCCCTACAGCGCAGAGACACCAGGGAAAGAACTTGTCGGTTCATCAAGCATCCGTAAATCCGGCTGGGGAGTTTGCTGGTGCTCTGTGTAATTACACTACACACCAGAGCCAGCAGAGCTTCAGTCTCCCCAGTGGAACCAGCATCCCTGGGACCTGTGCATCACCACCGGCATGCTGTGGGAAGTATTGCAGGAAACTGCTCTGGTTCATGTTAAAAACAGTCCACTGCTGTGCTCTCCCTCCCTTCTGTCTGCTGGAGGACGGAGGGTGCCTGGGTTTGTGACTTGCTCCTGAGGTCTTCGTTATGCATCGAGTGTTTAGCAACAGAGCATTTCTTAGCTATGGATTGTGTGTTGCTTAACACCCAACACATAATTAAGAAAAATCAATCTGACTGAGAGTCCAGACCTGACAAGCTGCAGGCTCATCTGCTAGGGTTTTGGGGCCATCGCTAGCAGATGCTGATGGGGAAATGTTTTTCCCATGAAAGTACATGGAGGCTGTCAGAGACTGCTTCTGATCAGTTCTCTTGAAGGAGAGAGAGCTAAAAATTACCGATGGGAGGGCAAAGCAGATTCATTTCCTGCAAGTCAAGAAGATAGATGAATTCTCCCAAATTTCCCTCTCCACCATTAGACTGGATTTTGTTTTCCTGTTTTCCTTTCATGGCCTTTTTTTTTTTTTTTTTTAATCATTATTTTTATTTTTATTTTGAATGAACAGATAGCATTTGGCACAACACATTCACAGGTCAGCTTTTACTTAGGCATCACCCAGGTGCTGCTCAAGTATTTATCAGGCCCACATAAGATGCATGAAAGGGATCTCTGCCTGGAAACTATTTTATCCACTGTAATTAGGGCTTCTTCTTCTTCCCTGAAAGCCACCTTGAATACCTGGAATGCTCTCTCCAGTAATTACATCCATTAACTTTTCCTTATTTTGCTCTGTCAGATCAGCTGTTTATACTCCACATTAATTCCTGCTGCTTCCAACACACACAGGCAAAATAACTTGTTTTATATGTCAGACCCAGCTACAGAAAATAATAAAAAAAAAAACCTATGTGCTTAATGACTGAGGCTCAGCTAAAGTTAGCGCATTGCCTTAGCATTGCAGCTGAATCCTAATGATCATGTTCCTAAAACTGGCACAGTAAACCAGCTGGTTAGGTGCCCTCATTTATTATTTTTTTTTTTCAAAAAAAAAGGACCCAGAATATTTTTATCAAATATTTCTAGATCTGAAGTCACCTTCATCCTGCAGTCCATGGCAAGTCTCAGAAAGTTGCAACTTTTAGGACATTTTTTTTTGAGTGCAAGGAAGCAATGATCCTTCTCTCCTCTTTCCAAATTACACCTCTGTCCTTGCAATGGTATCTGCACTTCCAAGTGGGAGAGATGGTTGCAATGCTACCAAGAAAATATATAGGGCCACATGCATTAATTTTATTCTGACTACATGTGGGTACATAAATACACACAGGCCTTCCCCAAGGAGGCAGCAATCCCACTGATTTTTTTTCAGTGCCTGGATTCCTCCACCTCATTCTTCTGTTTGGATTTGCGGCCTGTATCAGGATGGAAAATGTGACCGTACCTGACACGATCCTGCTGCTTCACCACCCTTAGAGTAAAGAATTTCTTCCTAATATCTAATCTGAATCTACCCTCTTTTAGTTTTAAACCATTTCCCCTTGTCCTATCCCTCCACTCCCTGACAAAGAGTCCCTCCCCAGCTTTCCTGGAGGTCCCTGATAGGTACTAGAAGGGTGCTAGCTGGGAGGTCTCCCCGGATCCTTCTCCAGTTGAACAACCCCAACTCCCTCAGCCTGCTTTCACAGGAGAGGTGCTCTAGCCCATTGATGTCTTTCGCGGCCCTGCTCTGGACTTGCTCTAATACGTCCCTGTCTTTCCTGTGCTGGGGCCCCCAGAGCTGAACGCAGCCCTCCAGGAGGCTCTGAGTGGATTGTGAGGATCACCTCTCTCGTCCTGCTGGCCACACTTCTTTGGATGCAGCCCAGGTTGCACCCCCAGGTCCTTCTCCTCAGGGCTGCCCTCAAGTGTTCCCAGAGGTCACCTTGTCCTTTGTGTGCCACTCAGTGATCCTCTGGCAGATGGGGTCCCAAGTCTTCCCAGATAATGACAGAAGGGTAAGCAGCTGGTTGCCTCTTGGAGCCTCTTATTTGCCTGTCTTGAAGATGGGCACAAAGCTTGCCTTTTTCTACTGCTCAGGAACTTTCCTTGATCATCATAACCTCTCCAAGAAGACAGACAGGAGCCCTCACAGTGAATTCCACTGCCTCCCTTAGCACCCTTGAATGTGTTGCCCTTTAATTCCTTGGACTTGTGCATGCCCAGCTGCTTTACACCCTCCTTAACTGTGCCTGCCTGCCACAGACTCTGCTGGTAGGCCTGGAACTGGGAGCTCTGAGGGCACACCTTAGACCCGGGAATTGAGGAAAAGCATTCTTCCACAGCTGATCCATTTGCTTTCTTCCTCCTGGTGACCTGGTGTGTGGTATTTCAGTGCAAGAGGGAGCAAAACCAGCCACAGCAGTAGGAAGTGTCCCTGGGAGGGAGAGAGAGAGGGTGAAGCACTGGGGCCAAGCGTGGTCCCTCCACAGAAGCTCCTGAAGGAAGGGTAGGGGGTGATGGCAGGCTGGATAACTTCCTCTCTGCCCTTTCTGTCAGGTAGTATTGAGGGAACCCATTAGATCCCAGGTTCCAGTTTTACATTATTACTATTACTGTTATTTTGTGGATAGTAGCAGCTCTTTGATGCACTCCCTTGGCCTACATCCTCGTTGCAAAGGTGCAGCTGTGACTTCACGGGGCTCATGAAAACAGCTCAAATGCACCCGAGGGTGACCAGACCAAGCAGCATGTAGCGCTGGGGCTGTGGCGGCATGGGGCTCATGCTGTACCTGGGGAATTAAAGTTGGAGATGGCTTTGTCTCTCCCACGGGTTATTCTCAGGGCAGAGCTGGGCGGCAGAGCTCAGCTCTGGCTCCAAATGTCCCCCAGCCAGGTGGGTTGCTTTTGGCACACTCTTCCTCACCCTTCCTCCTTCTCTGACCAGCTACTGTCGGGCAACGTGCTCACGTGCACTAAAGCTGTCAAAAGAATAACTTTTATGTAGAGGAGCTAGAAGAGGCTTGCAGTGTAGAGCTCGCAGCCCCATCTTTGTTGACCTCAGAAAAGGTTTCTTACTGCTGTTCTTGGCACTGGCAATCCTGCAGGGTGGATGAGAGGATGCTGAGAAGATTCTTCAGCTGTGCATGGTGCACATCTTATGAGCATCAGTTTTTCACATCCTCTGCATTTACCGGGGTGAATTAAAGCTTGTGTTTTATGGATTGCCCTTGGCCAGAAGTGGAATAAAAAAAGCCTCAATTGGGAATCAATAGAGTAATTTTTAAGCTTATTTATTTTATTAGATATAGCGTCCTAATGTGAAGAAATTGAGGAGCTGTGATTGATGGTGCTGGAGAGGCTTTGCTCTCTGCCACAGGGCTCTAGAAGTGCTATGAAGCCTCGCCTGGCCCAAGGCTCAGCCTTCCTGGGCAGCCTTTGCCACCTGGTGTGTGCTATTTCAGTACCAGTATGGTTTTTGCTCCTACTAACAAAATAAATCTGGGACTGGAAGGATATTTATTTGTATTATATTGTATTACAATTTCCTGTTTCACTGAATACAGCTGAACTATAAAAACTTCAGTAAGCGTCATTTCACCACCAGATCTTCTACTCATAAGGGATAATAGATTATTTGTTTAAGATTTTTCTAGGCTATTGTTTAGTGAGTACTGAAGTGGTCTCTGTTTGTCCCTCCTCCCACCCCTTCTAGTTGGTTTGGCAGCCTAATGAACTGTCAAGACTTCTGCAATGCCTCTGAGATAAGGATAATCATTAGACTTTTGTGCTCCTTTCTGACTGACACACTAGAGTACTTTTACAGCCGGGAATGGCAGACCCTCAAGGTACCATGGACTGTTTCTAAGGACATCACAGAAGTGAATTAAAGAGAAGAAAGTAAGGCCCCTGTCATCAAGTTTGAATTGAGAGTCTTCATCTCCATCAGAACATTTTTAGGAGCTTGCATACAGAAAAATCGAAAATTACTGGCATACTGCAAGCACTTTTCTTGCATCACAGGCATAGAAAATCTTTTTCTACCAAGTGTAGCCCGTGTTTAAATATTTTCTTAGCTTAACTCTAACACTATCAGTAGCAGCAGCTGTAGAAATATTTTGGGTTTCAAGTTTAATTCTGTCACCTCAGGGGTTAAGAGGCTCACAAGTTCTTCATTTCTGCTCTCCACTAAATCCACCTCTTTTGCATCACAGGGGCTCACACAAGCCAGTCACTTTGTGGCACATTTCCCAGCCTTCTGGCAAGAGCTTGGTCACCTGTTGTGCCCTGCATCATGAAAAGCCCAAGCACCTTCCCCTCCCATTGTGTTTTTCACTTTTCTAGTACCTGGATTTGCAGCGAATCCTCTCTCCCTGTCAACTTGTGTAAGAAGGAGATTTCTGTACTCCACTCCACCCCCAGCAAGGCCTGATGCTTCCCCCACCACCACAGTGCCCCAAACATCTAACCTGCTCTCTGGGCTCTCCAGAATGAGTTCAGCTCACCCTTTGCTACAGCAGTGCAGTGTAATGGCTGATACTGGTACTAGGTATGCATAATGAATTGTCTTTCTGCAAAGAGAAAAAGAAGAGCCTTTTAATAAAGAGAGTAACTTTTAATAGGAAGTTTTTTGTTTTTTTATTTTTTTTCTTGACACATCATGGTATTTTCTTAACAAATTTTGTACATACATATATTTTTCACAATGTTTCTCTGCTCTTTTCTACTCTCAGTAGGATGCAATATTCTATGAAGTACTTTTTTTTTTTTTTTTTTTTTGACCAGTATGAAAATCCACAATGATTGCTTTTTTTCATAGGAAACTTCAGCAATCAGGAATCTGAATAGGTGAAAATGCTAAATAGCATGTTTTAGGTGGCCCGACTTTTCCAAAGCAGGCATTCAAGACTCCTCTGCTCCAGAGCAACCCAAGTGATTCAGGAACACCTGAACAAACCATAGAAGTTCAGCTGCATCATGGAACACCCTGGCTGGTTCCCCATCTTTTACAAAACTTCATCAAAAGTTTATCTTGGTGCTGCTAAGACAGAGGATCAGATCCATCATAGATGAAATAACAGCAATGGTCAAACACAGGGAATCAAACACTTTATCTTTGTGTATAAACATGACCTAACAAATCTGCTCGATTTCTTAACATATTGCTAATAAGTTTTCTTGTCCCAGTGAAGGAAACTGGAGAGAGAAGTTCCTCAAAAACACTGTATCAGTAGGTATCAAAACTCAGGTTACTGTCCTAGCTCTGCGTCCTGCACTTACACCACCAATTGTCCCCTTTCCATTCCCCAATGAAACGATGGAGCTTCTCAGCACACTGCCAGAGTCAGTGGATTGAGACTGAGCAGATGCTCAAAAGAATATAATTTTCAAACATTTATAGTTCTAGCAAAGTAGGATACATGCAGGTAGAAGCACTACTTGATATTTTTGAAGTGCCAGCTCTGTACAAATCAAGTGTCTGTAATTATCACTTGAAACACTCTTTAAACTTCTGGAGTTATTCAATAGCCAAGAGGAATCCCATGCAATACTCTGAACACAGGGTTCAGCTGCAAAATTTCTTACCCTGCTGATCCCCACTGTGCACCACAGCTTGTAGGAGAGACATTTATAGCATGCATAATGCAGTGATTAGCCAAGGAACAGAAGAAAATAAACTATGTTGCCTGCTACATTACAAGGACCATATTCAGCAATTTACAGAACTTTAAAAAAATAAAAAATAAAACAAACAAAAAAATGAAAACAAAAACCCCTCAGTGCAAGGTATATTCCCCCCCTTCACAGAAATAAAGCACACACTTCAGGATTTCACCCAGGCATCCCATCCTGTAAACAGTTATGACAAGTGAGTGTGTGCTACAGTGAGGAGTCTCATGGAAATCACGGAATTAACTTTCATAGTGGCAATTTGCCCAGTACTGTTTCAAGGGCCAGGCCCTGTTTGCATTTTGCTACATACAATTAAAAGAACCCTATCTACCATTAGTTCAACAAAGTATGCTAACATATTCCTTCCTGTATGTGCAGAAAACATCTTTAATAATTACTATGCAAACACGCTCTTCAACCTTCTTGAAACCTTTCCTGCTTTTACTATATAAGAAAATAATAAATACATATGATATACCAGTTAATAAGCCATCAAAAAAGCACATGTCATTCCAGAAGGGACGGGAGACACTCGAGGTTTAGAAGTCAAGGGCTGGTCATTAACACAAGTGTCCTGCCTGGTAAAAAGCTTCAGCTACTCCACATTTCCTGCAGCATTGCAACCTTCATGGGACGTTCCTGCACGTTGTGATAAAACAGGCTGCTTCACATCTGAAATGACAACAATACCACAAGATTATTATTCCAGGTAAGGCTGCTCAAAAACATAATACTAAACTGAAATAGATGACAGACATAGAGTAAATCTTATGTGGAGCAGACAACAAGGAGTAAATCCATCATCCAGGACATTGTCCTGCATTCACACAAACAGAGCAAGCTCTGAGTTTTTGGTAATGTTGACAAAATTGGGTTGACAAAATCTGATGCTCTAATTCAAGGGACAAATTAGTTTATTTTTTCCTTGTTGTTGGCATCAGGAAAACTCATTTTGGGCACTCCCAGGGAAAATAAGAACAGGCCAAAAACTTCAAAGATGTTTTGCAAAAGGGTCTCTCCATGTTTCTGTTCAACCGTATCTCTCTCAGTAGACAGTGATGGGACCTGTTCTAGGGGGACTTCATCCCACAATGGTGGTGCAAGTCTGGGTTCTGTCTGGGCCCAGCATATCTGCCTCTGTCCAGTCCATCTGACAGTATGATCTGATACCTGTTTCTTCAAGCCATCTTTCTCCTCTACCTCCTCTACAGGAGACGCAACTCTATGGACATTGTGGTGCCTGGGAAAGCTTCATGCGTGCAGGAAAATGCAACACCCTTACCTCAAACAGTGGATTTCCTAAGTGCTCTGATGGTGCCTGCCTTTGAACATACAAAAACTTTGTCCAGCACCTGCCAGTTTTGCATGTTGGCAGTCGATAAATTTAAGCCATACTAAACCATCTCAGTAAGAGTGTTGGCTTTTGCCTGATGTGGAACAGACAAAACCTTTTCAGGAAACAAAAGGAGCTGAACGCTTCTGGGTATCAAGTTCCTTCTTATAGACAACCGTCTTAAGAAATCTCTTCAAACACAAACTAACAAAGGAAATTTGCCAAGGGAATTACAACCAGGAAATGAATACTGAACAGTTAAAGCCAAATGCTAAATCTGTAAAAGTCTGCCTTTGCAAGGTGGCAGCTTCTTCAGCTGCCATGGGCTTCAGCAGCCTCAGTTTGCCTGAGACTCTGGTTCAAGCTGAGCTTTGTTTAAGCCATTGCTCCTTGAGGCTGCCTCAGCTGACATTATTGCTCACTTTGTTTTGTATTTTTAACCCCTTTACATGGCACAATACTGAGACTAACAAGTGTTACCGAGACTAACAAGGACTAGCATTACATGACATGAAACAAAAGTAATCAACTTACGTATTTATTGCTGAGGTGTGAAGAGGAATCATCACACTGCCGAGTTTTATTCTTCCCCTGAGATGAATGTTCTCCTAAAAAACAAAATACATTGTGCTTCAGTCAAACACGAAGAGAGGATAAGTGAGTCCAGCAGCAGCACATCACTGGCCACTGCACTAACCTGTCTCCTTGTCAGGTTTACTTAGCCAGCAAAAACTGTCCACACAACAGATCCTCACTACTCTGTGTTTTATGGCTTATTCTCCCCATGATTCGCTCGTTGTTGTGCTACTACCACAATAGGGTTCAATGAGAAACACTGAAAATTGTTCAATGATAATGTGCTGGAATGGTGCTCACTTTCCAAGTGTTCAAATTTGGATAAAATTATTTCAAAACACATTACAAAGTGCTGCTAAATTAGCATTTCAGAAGTTTTGATGATGTTAAATTTCAGATAAAAAGGCATTCAGCAACACAACTACTTCAATAATTCCTAACAGATTTTCAGAGAACAAGAAAGTATAAGTTTCTGGTAGAAAACAACAACAACAACAACAAAACAATTTCAAGAAGTTGATACATTTTTGGAAGGTGAAAAGTTTTTTTTTTTTTTTAATTAGAAAAAAAATATATCTTATTTGAAAAGCTAAAACAAAGTGAACCGGTTCCAAGTATTGTACTGTTTTGTAGTAACAAAGAAATTATATTTTCCATTTCATGTCTTTTAAATATTTTTGTCTGTTAGTTTTTCTTTCTGCATCTTTGAACCTTTCATGTTCAATATAAAGATATAGATTATTTAATAGGGAGCAAAAAGGAGAAATTGGCAAACTTTCTTTTTAAAAGCGTGCAGGAGAAATTAATTGGAAATATATCAACATGGGGAAGATAATATTCAATAGCTGTAATAAATATCAGTAAGTTGTTATCAGTCCAACTCGTAGCTGGTTGCTCCTTACAGCCTGGGCTGTAAGCAGGTAGACTTCCACGGAAGATGCGTACTTCGAGCCACAAGCAACACATCTAAGGACAGGCTCCAGAGCCAGCTCACCTCCTTGGATAACTTCCCATCAATGTCAACAGGCTTTGGACTAGAGCATAAAATGCGTGAGGCAGGGATGGCTACAACATCCTGTCTGGATTTGGTGGTGCTATATGCATAGTCCACGGAAAGGGTGAAATGCCATCAGCTATTGCTGGGGTCAGTGTCTCCACATATTATCAGGGATTGTCTGATGTCAATGTGTCTGAATGTATTTGCATTGTGCTGTCTACAACAATTAGTGCCAACAAACAACTCAGTGATGAAGACAGAATGATGATGTAGAGGGGAGGAAATGGTCACACAAATGCTCCCTGAATAAGAGTAACGAAGATAACAAACTGTGTTCAATACAGGACTGCAGTACACCTTGAGACTGTGCGGGGAGGTGTCTAGGACAATTTTGGAGTCTAATGGCTCAGCAGTTTGATGCTGTGCTAAATATCCAGCTGCAGCACAAAAAGCAAATTAAGAACAACATTCAGGTTAGTTGCGTGTGGGAAGACGTTTTTATTGATCTCAAAATAGCCTTAAGTGACAGAAATAAATTCCAAGACTGCTGAAAAACAAACTTGACCCCAAACCATCACCCACTAAAAACAATGGATTAGACCTTGTTTTCCACAAGGGAAATTAAAAGCAAACATTTGTGTTTAGTGTTTTGCTAGAACGGATGATATTTAAATTGACCAAAGGAATTAGCTCACACCAAATTGTGCGGCTGATAGAGAAAATACGCAGCACAGCGAGGGTGCTCAACTGGTCTTAATCGATTGCCTGCACACTTTGAAGGTTGTTGCTGAGAGACAAAGGGTAGAATTGCAGAAAATATTCCAACAATAGCATAATTGCTGGACACCAAAATCAGTGGAAAGTCAGCATTGTTGATTTGGGGTTATGCATTGAGAGGAGGGTGACACCCACAAACTGTAGTGTTGCACATCAGTAGATGGAAGGTATCAAGAGAGACATGAACCACCAGCTTCTCACAATATGATTATACAGTATCTTGTATAAAAGGTAGCCTAGAGACACTTGATTCAATTTGATATGTATTATGTCAATAATTTATGATAACAGGTTGCAAAAGACACTGCATGTTTGTCTACTCTGCTAAGCCATTGAGTAACTGAGAGATGAAGGGACCCATGAGATGAACGGACCCACCAGGTTGGTACAGTAAACCATGTGCTGGCAGCTGTGGAGCTGCAAGCCCAATGTGACCCCCTTTACCTGCGGTCCTGCCTTGTGAGACCTCTCCTGCCGGAGGAGGAGCTGTGAGCTCAGAGAGGTTGGCAGAGGGCAGTGAGAAGCCAACCTCAAATATATCACGCGCTTCTACAAAAACTGAAAGACATGATACACAGGTTGAGAAAGGGGCCTCCAACAGAGTATTTGGAAAATGAAATTATACTGATACCAACATGGAAGTTTCTGTTGACAAGTGACAAATGAACCCTTCTATTAAACCTTTCATTCCCCCTCTCATCCTCCAATGTTACATCTGTAGAGTTTTGTCTGAAATTGGATTGTAAACACAAAGACATAGGTACAGTGAAGTCTCTAAACATTACTATAACACAGACAGATCTGTAGTTAAACTGTCCAACTTATTGCCACAGGATGCTGCAGATGCCAAAGGGGATAAGATAAATTCATGGAAGTAAAAGCCATCAAGAACTATTAAGGACAAGAGATAGAGCCTCTGATTCAGGAAGTTCCCAAGCTGCAGATTGCTGCAAGGATGCAGCAGAGAATGTATCAATGTGCCTCTGCTCTGTTCCTTATCTTCCTTTGACTTCTCATGCTAGCTGTTGTCAGAGATGGTGTTTGCATATACACAGCCTCCCATGGTGGCACCCACTAGATATTTCTCCTGGAGACCAGACACCAAATTCACCAAGCCAAGCCGACAGTCTCATCAGTGGGCACAATCAGATGCACTCTGCATACATCCTCCTCCAAGGAATCACCCCTAAAGAGGCTGAGCATGGGGAAGATGGAATAGGAAAAATTTTGTAGCTCCTGATCTTTCAACATACTTGTTTTGAGTGCATGGGAAGAAGACTGAGTACAGAGATACTTAGGCCTCTGAAAAGCAAAATTTTTAAACAGGAAAGTAACAGCACTCCAATGAAAATGCAAGACTTTCTGATAAATTAAAATTTCACTTATGCATAATTGTTTTAGTTTTGTTTCTTTTTCTTTTTTTTTAATTATATATTTTTTTTATTTACTCTCACAACCGTACTGATTTCTCACTATGTTGTTTCCTGATGCCAGTGTACGTGATAAACTATTGGGCATACAATCAGCTGAAATTACAGATTGCATACAGCTTTGAAACCCTGAACAAAACATTTCTCCGTCTCACCTTTGTGGCAGGCTGTTTTATTAATCCCACACTTTAAAAATTATTCCCATTAGATTCAGAAATGGAATGCACTATTCAGAATACACATACACCGCGGAGCAGGGTGATATAAATGAGAGTTAACAGGTCATATCTTCATGAGTACAGAAGGTCTTTGACCTGGGCAAAGGCCCCTCTGACTTTTGAAAGCTGGAAGAAAGGATATAAAAAATAGGCTTTGACATAAAGAATAGGCTGCACTGCATCTCAGATTACATTGTATGAAAAAAATGAGTTACACTGCAATTTCATTGTAATTTCTGCTGCTGAGAAATCTCTTCTAAGTGACAGTCTGGTTTGGAGCAAAGAATTAAAGCACACTTTTCATTTTGAAGAAAATTCAATTGAAGAGTCCTGTTTTTCATAAAAGTATAAAACTACCTCAATAGACCCAGTAATCGAGATGTTTGTCTTGACTGTGCAGAACTAAGAGGAGGCGGGGTGCAGTTGTGGTGCAGGAGGGCAGGCAGGGCCCCCCATTGTTACCTGCAAGCTGTCCTGGCCACATTCAGCAGGACAGAGGGGTCTGTGCAATTGGAAGGGGTGAGAGATTGTTCCCCAGCAGGGGAACATCTTGGAAAGCAACATGCAAAGCTGGCAAATGCTCCATGGAAACAAATATTGTCGGACCCTCGGCATCCTCTGACTGTAAGAGGCTGCCTGGAAAACTCTTGCAAATATCCATAGCTCGCAAACTGGGTTAGAAGTGTAACCAGAGAAGGAAGGATGTGGTATTTAATGTTTCTGACTACAGTTTTGCCCAAAAGTCTCAGCTGGAATTGTGTGCAGTCGGAGCTTTGTGGTGCAAGTAAACACACATTGAATCAAGCCATGAGTAGTAAGGAGCTGGGGAAGTTTATTCTTCCATTTCTATAAAGAAAGAAATCACAACTTCAGGTCATTGCACAATTTAAGGTTTAAAAGGTCAAGTGTGAGAAAATGAGAAAGAGAAGGAAAGGGAAGCAGATACTTGCTCTATTTTTTTGTTGTGAGGGGACCTTTTTCTATGAAGTAGCTTCTAGGTTTTCTACCTGCAGGGAAAAAATAGGACACAGAGTACTGCTGATAATATGACAAAGAAATAATCAATATTATATCCTCAAATGAGAAGAAACATCAGCTCTTACCACTTCCAAGCACACAGCATACCAGCAGGTTGCTCTCTGCTCACCTGCTTAGTTTATCTGGCAAGTGAGAGGAGGAGGCAAGGGAAGTTTCTGTGACCTAGAGACCTGGCTTCTTCACCTGCTCCTAGGTGCATCCACCTGGATCCTTGACAAAAAGAGAGAGAGATGAAACTACCAATGCATGCAGACAAACCCCATGGTCCCCTGTGGAGCCATGCCCTACACATGCCCTACTCCCTCTGGCAGGAGTAAGTTTCCCTGGGCTGAGTCACTAATAAGGCAAAAATAAAAGTTTCTTACCTTCTTAAAAGCCACAGTCCGTGCTCTGATGTACTCAGCATAACAGAAACCAAGGAGGAATAATTCTCTGCCGAGATTTTTCCTGTTCTACCACAGCAAAAAAATATGGCTGATGTGTGAGATAGCAGGATTAAACAGTCTCAGCATTCAGAAGTTCATAGAGTCATAGAATATCTCAGCTGGGAAGGACCCACAAGGATCATCGAGTCCAACTGCTGGGTCCTCAAAGGACCACCCAAAAAATCAGACCATGTGTCTGAGAGCACTGTCCAAAAGCTTCTTGAACTCAAGCGGGCTCAGTGGAGAACATTGATGAAGATATCATCATTCAACCTCATCATCAGACCATGGGATTTTCCAGGCCCAAACCTCAGCAACACAGCGGGGTGTCTCATCAGGTGCTGAACTTCATGCGTATTCCCGTGGCAAAGGCAAGCTCTTGTGCTGAATGAGAACAAGTTCTTTTTTTTTTTTTTTTTTTTTTTTTTCCTTGTATTGTGATGATTTTGGCGCTCAAGCACAGCTATCATCTGCTGACATGGAAGGTTAGGAATCCTCAAAGCCTTGTCTGAGGGGTCTTTGGAAATTCAGGGAGTGCAGAGGAACACTGTGAACAGCTGCAGGCACATGCAGAGCCATCTCAAAAGTGACTGAAGTGATGGGGTCCAGTTAATCTATGTCATGGGTTCCACCATCTTCAAGGTGGGTAGCTCATCTTGTGCAAGGAACACACTCAAGAAAGATTATGAAAAGTTATGGGCAAGGAGTACACTCAGCTGAAGCAACAGAAACAGATCTGAAATGGTATTAATGTTAACCAGCAGCACCATTTGGAAGAGGTACAGAGCACGTGGGAATGCTGGTTGTTCTATATCCTCAGGTCCTAATATTTTATACTGTGCTTCCATCAGAGCATGCCTCTGGAGATTGGTCATTCTCTCCAACGTGATTACAGTAAGGTAAGGGTTTTTCACATGTGACAGGCCTCAAATACCCTTGTTTTTCTGGAATATTTTCTCAGCTTTGTTTATTAGTGACACTTGAACTTTCATTTGTGTCTACAGTGTCTTGAGAAGCCCTGATGCTTCCTGAGGTGCTGTGCTTTAACCCAGCAGGCAGCTGAGCACCACCCAGCTGCTCACTCACTTCCCCCATGTGGGATGGGGGAGAGAAATAGAAAGGCAGAAGTGCAGGAACTCATGGGTTGAGTTAAAGACTCTTCACTAGGTAAAGCAAAAGCCATGCCTGCAAGCAAAGCAAAACAAGGAACTCATTCCCTACTTCCCATCAGCAGACAGGTGTTCAGCCACTTCCAGGAAAGCAGGGCTCATCAAGTGAAACGGCTTCTTGGGAAGACAAACACCATCACTCTTAACATCCTCCCCCCTTCCTCCTCCTTTACCCTAACTTTTTTTTTTTTTTTTGAAGAAAATTAACTCTATCCCTGCCAAAACCATGACATAACCAGGACCCCTCTCAATTGGTGATCCTAAAGGACCACCTTCCATTCCAGGTGTCTCACCAAAATCTAAGCCACGTCAGCTTTGGCAAACTTTTAATATCCTTCCAGCAAATTCAACATAGAACAGATAATATCCCTACAAGCCAAGTAGGCCACATCTTACAACAAGCAAATTCACATTGATTACAAAACATGCCTTAATGAGTCACCTAAGACATAGGCACCAGGATTACACCTAACAGCTCCAAAATATGATGTCACCTGCCACATTGCTGTGAGATTTTATGTTGAATAGTGAACTGTTATACTGCCCTTGATACATTTCAGAATGGGTACTCCAGGTAAGGACCAGAAAAAAAAAGTTGTCAAATCATTACTCAGGTATCAATATTTCTATTGTGCATAATTCATGCATATAGAGTAGCTTTACCCCAGTGTCTACTCCTCAGCCTCATTTCTGTTCCTCAGCATTTTGTGTAATTCCTAAAAGGTGATCAATACCTACTCTGTTTTACAGTGAAATAAGCAAAAACCATGACAGCACAAGCTAGGTATGTTTCTGTGATAGGCAATACTTTATCATTAACATCATGGACAAGGACACTGATCTCTTAGTCATTATGTAAAATAAAATCCTTCATCTTACATTCGAGTATATCAACCACTTGCAAGCTAAACACACAGGTCTTTGGGCTATAATTAATCCCTAATCAGAACTATTTTTTTTTCAGGTAGATTTTTTTTTGGAGTTCTATATTGTAGAAGAGCATTTATTTTCCCTAGAAAAATCCACCCTAAATTTGCCTATATAGTCAACACGGAATGGTTGTAGTAAGTCCTATAACTGCACATTAATGTAAAACTTTTGAGAAGATTCAGTATCATAAGCATTTTTTATCCAAGCTGAGTTTTTGTATATGATGAATGTACAGGTGCTTGCATCGGGTGCTGAAGTTCACTGGCAAAAGTGCATGAAAAAAATAAAAATCAAAGTGTTTAGTTTTTTTTTTTTTTTTTTTTTTTTCTTTGCATCACTTCTTAACCAGTAGTGCCTTAGAACTCATAGCCATCAGGAAGTCCATCTTTCTAACTAGAGTTTTAAGCAAAGAGAATAATAAAGCTCACTTTTACTTAGTGATGTGCCTGATGACATTGCTCCATTAAAATACATTACTTTGGCCCAGCCTTAATTGGACACTGTTCTTTTCCTGTATTCTTTCACATTAATTGTGGGTATTTGAAATACTATCCTTGATTAAATTTAATTCAGCTATACTTCTGAAAAAGGAGCCTTTCTTTTTCTTTTAATTTATAGTCAGAACCTAATTTTAGAAGTGGTGAAATAGGATCCTTTAGTAGGCAATGGACCTCCGTAGGTCACCTCATTCCAGTTCAAGGTACATGTCCAAGACAGATGGGATAAATGGCCCTTCGGACACATACATCTCTTTCAACTGACTATGAGCAGCTAAATCAGTTTTTAGGTGAGGCAAGACTAAACTTGCTACAAGCTTTGATCAAGCTACACACATCACTGACACAAGGTATTTCTAGGTTACCTGTCTGAGCATAGTTGCTGATTACGTCCTTGTATGTTTTGTACATAAGTCTTATCTAAACATTTTTGGAACATTCATACAACAACAAAACCTTCTGTTGAAATAATAAAAGTAAAAATTAAAAAATACAGCTTCGGTTAATAAAGTTTCATTTGAGTACATGACAGCGCAGACCTTTGTTGTGTATGTGCTCATCTTCAGGAAACGGAGCGGCCTATTGATGGCAAGAGGATGATGAAGGTCTAGCTGTGAAGGTAAGGCTTTTCTTAAGAAATTACTCATTTTAGTCAAAACCTTTTATAATTTTGTTTGTACATACAACCAGAGGCAGCTATAACACTTCCAAAATAGTTAGGCTATGAATTCACCCTTCAGTTGAGCTGGTTTTTACACATCTAAAAAGGAAAAAGAGGAACATATACAGAGAGAGAAGTGGTTGTTTAACTACTTGCAAGAGAGACCAGATGAGTCGGACATCTCCCATGTTGTGGTGCACCTGTACCATTAAGAAATGATTACTTTTCTCCCTGAGCTTCTAACGAAGCAAGTTAATCTTAGTCAAATGGGCAGGCAACCGTAACATAACTTAAAAATATCTGTATGAGTGAGGGATATTTCTGGAAGGAAACAGGCCTTTCTTTCAGAGTGTTTTTAATTTAAGAAGCCGAGTGTCTCTCAAAAGCTGTGGAAAAGCAGGACTTCAATTTCAGTGAAAGCATGTTTAATTTTGAAATCTATAAAGATGTAAGAATTCAAGAGAAAATGGTAGCTGTTTTAAATATGAATTGTATTAATGAGAAGAGGGCAAGAATCTTGTCTTGTAAGAGGCTCTGACTCATACCTTCCAATTATAGCATGCATACATCACACTTCTGTAAAGAAGAATATGAAGCATCCTCTGGATGGAAGAAATTCAGATACTTGGTGAACTAGCAGCTGATTAACAGGCACCAGACTTCATCTTGTGAAAAACAGTGTGCCTGGGTGCTCTCTCATTTACACTGCTGCAAAACACAATAACTTCCTTGCTGCCAGTGAAGTTACCTTGATGTTGAAAGCTGTATGAGGGCAGAATCAGTCCAAAAATGTCTCTGAATTCTAGTCTCAGACTACATTCAGCTTTCAGAAGACGTATTATGATTTTAGTGTAAACGTGCCCACAACTTCATACCCCTTAAAACAGAGCTAAATATTCATTCCCAAAGAGATATACTGACAAAATATTTAGTTTCCCAAATCATAAAACTACGAAGTGCGTCCACCAGAGAGTCATTTACATCTATGTTCCAGAGAACTTCTTGAGGATATAGAGGAAGAGGAGAGCATCTATGGAGCAACCTCTGAAATGTCACCGGGGGAAGCAGAAACCTTAAAAAGATAGATAAAGTAAGAGGCTGTTTTTTCCCAGAGGATTTCTACAGGTGAGGTGGGAGCAAGGGTAGACTACACAGCTGAGGAAGCGAGCTGCCATGGGTTTTACCATGAGAAGAATTACCATGAGAAGTTTCAGATTTGTTGTTTAGATAGCTGTGAATCACATTAGTCAGAATTTTGTTCTACCTCAGTCCTATTTTGTGCTTCTCTGTTTCTTTCAGAACCTATATCTATCTCCTTTTCTTAGATACTAGAGATGAGATTTTGATTTATTTTGTGTATGTTAACTATAACCTCTATTCCCTTTATTTTATTACATATACATTTTGTAAGAAACTGGATTGGTCAAGCACAGGAGAGAGGATAAGAGTAGGATTTTGAATGCACAGGGTGGCTGCGTGCAGGATGGCAGCACTCGCTCCCAAACCTTTTGGCTGCAGGAATATTAATGGTCCCCAAACACCCTTGTCTAGCCAGATGCAGCTGATGTCACGATCTCAGTTACTCCTCAATGTGCATAGCTGTAGGTCACTTACCATAAAAGAGTTAATAAAATGATTTTCCCTGTAACGGCGGTATTTCTCACTCCCAAATACTGACACCACGCACAGTGCAGCTGCACTGCAGCTTAGCAGGCTCCCAGCCTGTTTTGTTTTGTTTTTGCGCTGTGGAGGAATTGTTTTGAGTGACTTTGGCTTGAGAGGAACTGAAGATGGTTTTGCTATTGCAAATGACACCCCAAAACTGCTCCTCTCCAGGCCCTGAGGCACACACACATGGACACACAGAAGGAACACTCACCAGTCTCTGGAGAGGTTGTCTTCACAGACAGAAGTTTGACACCTTCTTTATCCGACTGGGCCCTGTTGGAGTCAGAGACATTTAGGCACAGTGAGCATGCAGCTCTGGGAAGCCAGTCAGCTAAACACAGCTCTAAGATCACAATCTGGAGGCTTGAAATGGGCTTTGCCTGGGATCATCCGTGAATCTTATTGATGGCAAACACTGCACACCAATCTCTCTGAAAAGACCTCTCTCTTAAAATTGGTGATAGATTGTATGACTCTGGGTTCAATCTAGTGCTCCACAGAAGTAAAGCTGTGGGAAAAGAGAGTCATCTTTTTCCTCTGCCCATGCAAGGCTTTTAGCCACGTCACATTGCAAGAAGGACCACCTCAGAGGTCCAGGGAGTCAGGGTCAGCAAGTAAATCGCCAGCGCAAATGCTTTTAGTCATACAAAACATAGAGGCCACATCCAGACCCAATGGCCTCTGGTATATATCTCCTAATGGACCTTTCTCAGTTTCAATCCCCTAAAACTGCTTATGCCAATTCCATTTTAACTGAGCCTGTGCAAATGGACAGGTGGAGAGAGGATGGGATAGAGGAATATGAAATGATGGGGAACAAGAGAGAAAGAAAGAGAAAAATAATCCAGAATAAAGTGAGAGAAAAGGCGAAAAAAGATGGCGGAACACAAGGTAAATTTATCCTTTTCAAAAGAATCCCTTGCAATTTCTGTCCATGCTGGAACAGCCACTTATCATGCATACGGGTGTACAGCAACTGCAAGCACATCCCTTTCAACAGCATATTTCTCTTTGGACAGCAACTGCTTATTATGTTTAAGCAGAGGAAGACCAAAGAGAATCACATGCAGAATTTGCTGCATTCACAAGCGCCCCACAGCAGATCTCACAGCAAGGCAGAGACAGGATTCAACCTACTGTTCAGTGCCGTTCTCTTGTCTCTCTGGAAGAAGAAACAGAGTCAGGGTCATTGTGGCTGATGGGACTCAGTTAAGCAAAACATTTAGACACAGCTATTGCTGTTGCTGGCAGAAGGCTTAGCTGTGATTTTGCAGTGTTGCCTTCTTTAAGTACATTAACACAATCAGCCAGCCTGGATGGTAATTGGCACCCTCCTGAAAAATCACCATGCCCCGTGTCATTAGTGTGGTGACTGTGTGGAGAGAGGAAAACCCCTGGGTGGAGGCGGAGGAGCTGCAGAAATCACGTTTTTCCCTGCAGCTCCCAAATCTGCAGGCACGGAGGAGGTGAGCAGGCAGTTCTCGAGCATGTAACAACCCAGCTAAAAGGCAGAGGGTGAGGGGTGCTGCCTACCCTGGTGGCTTTCACCCCTGGGAATGCAGTCTATCATCCCAGCCAGCAAGGAACACATTTCTCCCCAAAATGAATCATCCACCAAACAATTTTTCTTCTTACACCCGAATGCAGGCAGATGGATGGGACCAGGGGTTATATGGGAGGTGTGGAGCTAGCTCTAATCCCCGGGCACCAGGCACAGGGGGCTGCACACCAGCCAGGCTGAGTGAGTCCTGTGGAAAGGACCACAGAGAGCTATAGCTGCCTCCTCTCCTTTTCAGGCAAATTTGCTAGCACTGCAAGTGCTAGCGGCTGTGCGTGGGGGAGGCTGGCAAGGAAACCTCTTTCACCTCATGTCTTTACCCCTTCCCTCAGAATATTCGGTAATTTCCTCAGTGGGCATCACACCTTCTGCTTTCTGCTTGGCTCTGCTTTCCATGCCATTGGCTAAATTGGCAGCAGCACGCTGCTTACCTTGCTCTGCAGCTTCCACACCCCGTTGTGATTTTGTATTTCCATACCCCAGTGATTTCACTGTTGAGGTTCTGCACAGATCTCCTAACTCGTGCCAGCTCACAGTCTGGATTCAGACATGCTTGCCTTTTTTTTTATTATTTTTTTTTCTTTTTTTCCCCCACTTAATAGAAAATTGCACTCTCTTGTGGCCCACTCTGGCAACAATTTGAAAAACTTGGCAAATGGAATTTAATGGGATTATGTCCCCATTACCTTAAATGTTTCATGGACAGCAGCAAAGCCTGTGCTGGTTTTAGCTGATCTGTCAAAAATTACTATTTCTGAAAGTACCATTTGCTCAGCGATTTTGTACCCATGCATATACTGTAACTAAAAAATTATACTTGTACATCAGGTATTTCCTAAAAGAAAGCATTGATGTTTCTTTGCCTGTATTTGCAACAGAGATAAAACGAACATAAGGTGATTTTGCTGAACAGTATCTCCAAACTTCTTTTCACCCTCTTTTTCTACCTGATTGACTGATTGTGTTAGCACAGCTGTTTGTTAGCTCTTCGCAGCTGCAAACGGCCGAACAAAAAGCTTTACAGCATTATATATTCTCCAGAAAATCACAGACATTTTTGCTCCCTCTGTTATTCCTAGTGATTTTGAAAATAAAGTGCTACTTTCCCACTTTAGGCAAAATACTTTGAAATACAAGATTTCCTGTCAGACTACTGCAGCATCTATGGTTACAGTAATCTAAAAAGCCCCCAGAGATCTTAGAGTAATACGAAGCATACAGATTTTTTTTTTCCTCCTCCTACTGCTGAGAGAAAGCAAACCAAATACCTGGAATTTTCTTGTGGCACATTCTGTACAAAGCCACCAGTGAGAAGACAGAAAGGGTGATGACTATCAACGTGATGACAATTGGCAAGATAACGCCTGCAAAAGAAGGAGAACATCATTTTGCTGCTCGCCTCTGCCCTGGCGTTTGTGCACCTGGGTGAGAGGTACCACCAGCACCTCCTGCCACATCCCCTTCACCAAACGCCACTGATTTCCTCAGCCCACCCCCAGCACCCACTCCACCCCCCAGTGCTGGTTTCACCCATGGGAGGATTTGGGTGATCTACAGGTAGGAGAGCGAGGGTTCACCATCTGCCCTGGTGGCATCAGTCATCCTGATCTATATCCAACATGGTTCACCCCTGGTGTTGATCACCCTCAAAGGTTTTTGTGAAACTGCCCTGCTGCAGGAACAATTTTTTGATGCATGCAAAGGTTTTTGGTGTTCCTTTTTTTTTTTCTTTTTTTTTGGAAAGCGAGAGTGATCTGAAATTCAGCGACTAAAGGAGGTATTATTTCTCTTTTAGCATCGTGCGCCCAGAAGATACCAAGGAGTTACATAATTCAGTAACATTCCCCACAGCACTTACAGCCAGGGAGAGAAAATGCAAGATCTCCTTTTTAAATGAGGACATTTCTTCCCTTTTATTATTTCCCACCATCTGCCATTTCCTGACAGGTGTTTCCCAGCCAAGAAGCAAAAAGGAAAGAATTATGTCATGAAGAGAAGCTTTCCTGGGGAAATATCAAAGCCCAGTTTCTCCCCATTTGACTTTTTTTTTTTTTTTCCTGGCAGCAATTGGCCACATTTGTATTTAGCCTGGTGGCCTCCGCCCCATGCTGGGGAAGCTGCAAAGCCTTAGCATCATCCCTCCTGATGGCCCCCTGTTTGGTAGTGGCATCTACACTGGCTCTTGATGCAATTAATATTTAATATTCATACAGAAGAGTGTCTGCAGAACCAGAGGGAGAACCTGCAGACAAGTTCAGAGTAGAAAAACATCAAACGTATTTTGCTGAGCCAGTGTTTTTGGTAGGAAATAGCGGATCTGCAGTAACATTCTTGCCCCAGAGGTACATAATTGTAAAATAAAAAATTAAGTGACATGCACCATGTAAATACCAACTGCTTGAAGACTTTGCAGAGGACTCCCAGTCCTTCTTTCTCCACCCACTCTCCCGTGACAAAATGGGCAATACCTTCATATAGTATAGTCATAACAATATATTTGTATAATAAGCATTCATACTGGCATGTGAATGACATGTTCATGTGTTTCCTTTTGTCTCCTCTCACAGGGGATGACTCTGTTCACTTTTTTTTCCATTTTATCACTTTGACTGCAGTCCCTGGGAATAATTGCGCCACTCTCCAGTGAGAGAAGTGTCAACTTGCCAAGTTCTCTTTCTCTTTGGGATAAGGTTAATAACATGCAGTTAAATTGGGTTTGTAAAAGGGTGCATAGCCTGGTAATGGACAGAAATAACATTGCCAGTTTTACTTCTCTGCTACTCCAATCGCTCATCTAAAACCATACTGATCTACTGAAAACTCAGAGGATGGACAACGAAGTAGCAATACTCACTGGAGTAATGGATAGTATCCTCTGGCATTTTGGTGTTTCCAGAACTGCTTTTGGTGATGACAAAAACTAGATCTGCAAAAGACATATTGTTTTCAGGTCAACATATAAGTGCCAGCACTTCCCCAAACAACTCCCCTTTTCAACCTCCCCAGAATGATCTTCCCTAAGTAACTTTGGAGTCCCCGGTTCTGTAGCCATGGTGTGCTTCGTGGATAGAGGTGTCCTCAGTTAACACCTGAGACATTTGGCACAAGGGGTGGAAAAGCTTATCTGCTGTGGCCTAAGAGAAACGCATGCTTTGCACTTGCTGCCATACAGCCATTTTTTTCTGGGATCATCTGCTTTCTTGCTTACAGGTTATGAGATACGTTTTCACTTTTAGGAGGTAAAGGCAGAAGGCCTGCCGGGCAGGGGTACCAGCAGAGGTATAGCTCCGTGTACAAGCTGCAATAGCACAGCAGCAGGCAGGGAGGCTCCAACCCACCGCTCCAGTACACGTTTACACCTCTTGCACCCGCAGGGATGTGCGGTTCCTCTTCCAGAGGACAGAAGGGGGCTCAGCTTGATGGGTGGAAGCTATGAAATTCACTGAGTTAATCAACTCCCCAGGGCCATTTTGAGGGCTACAATACAATTTCGATCTGCTAAACCTCAGAATGACAGGTCCATGTATTTTACAGAAGTTTTCATGTGGGCAACACTTGTAACTCTCATCTGTTGAAATAGTGACCAGCAATACTTGTTGGTTCCAAGCCTGTAGGGCTCCCTCGTCCTTGCTGTATTGATTTTAAACTCAGATCCTGTCCTGAAAAATATTTTGCTGATTATTTTTTCTCCATTATTCTCCTTTTGCCCATATTCCCATTCTCACAACATCCTGCTCAACTCTGCTATGTAAGAGTATGTTGTCTCCTGATGCAAAAGAAGCAAAGCAGAGAAAAGCCAGGGGCCAGCTTCTCCCCTAGATACACCAGTTTACTGGTTTTCCAGATAATGAGAAGCCACACGGTCCTACTTAAAACACTGTGTGGTTGTGCAAATGGAAAGATTTTGAGAGCTGTGTTCTCAATTTGTTCTGCTTTTGCAAAGCTGTGTGAATTTTGGACAGGTTGTTTAGCTTCTGTTTCCTTTCCTTGTGTGTTTTTTTGGTTGGTTGGTTGATTTGGTTTGTTTGTTTAGCCAATGACTGGCCTCACAGGGAGAAATGTTCTTTTACTACTTACTGGATGGGACCTGCTCAATTCAACAACAGCATTGGATGCATCCAAGCATCAAAACCATCATTGCTTGTGACCCTTGTCCCTGAAAAATCACCATGTCTCTGTGAAGTTTCTCTTCCATGGTGCCTGTCTGCTGAGGGGTGACAATGTGTGGATGGGCACTGTGAGCCATCATAAGGTGACTGAATCTCATGGATTCATGATTCCATGTGATTGCTTTGTATTTTTCAGAGAAATACTACTGCCCTTTTCTCTACCTTACCTGATCAAATGCAGGATACAAATAGAAGGCAGGCAATTATCACAGCAATGACTTATCCTGCATACTGGCCAAAAAAGTCAACAGAAACAAATTACTCTGAAAAATGTGAATCTCTACACTTGTGCAGTGTCTCCCCAGGAGAAAAATTGAGGATTCAAATGCACTGGTTATCTTCCTAGCTGTCTATTAAATGACCACGATGAGAATAATGCAGGAAAGACAAATCCACAGGTTAGTGTTTTAACTACGTGAAACTGTCAATGAGAAACACAAGAGCTGAAAAGAAGCACAGCTGAATGAGTGAAATGGGTTAAGGAATTAGAAACATTAACTCAGTTATCCACTCAAGTTTTCTCACAAGCCAGCCCATCCTGTCTGCTTTCTCTGGATCTGAAAATTGGATCTGGAAGACGTTTTCCAGCTAGGGAATGATCTGGGAACCAGATAACAATTAATTGGAGCAATAGACCTCGCGGTGACATGAGGAACAGGCTGCTGGTGGCAGACACAAGGGCTGCAGCGAGCTGCACAGAAGCCACTGCTTCCTGACAAGCCCAGAGGAAGGGAAATAAGACAATACTGGTTCACTAGCACAGGAAGACCTTGACTTAGCCCAGGACCTGCTGCTTCCAACCACAGGATGAGGCAGGAGAACCACTGACAAGGACTAGCTCCTTGGAGAACACTATTTTTGTATCAGTTGCCCATTGCATCAAGCAGTATGCTCCCACCTTGTTTGCTTTGCAGCATCTCCTGGTCCCATGGGCATTTAGCTGCATTCACAGCAACGTTACTTATTGCCATGACTTGAGCATCGCTTACCTGCTTCTCCATACCACACATCAGGTTCATTCTACCCCCACCAGCCCCTTCGTTCCCCAAATATTTCCTCTCCCCAGGCTGCCCCTCACCACCCCACCCCAGCCCTTCAGCCAGCATGCAAAGAGCAAGCTTGGCCATTGCTCTTACTTGCTGGCTCTGTTGGGGTGCTCACGTGGAGGTCTGCAATAAAACAGAAGAGCAGGGATGTTAGTAACTGGTTTAGGGCTAGAGGTCCTTGCTTACTGGAGAGGAAAGCAAGGGGGGGGTCTTGAGACTCCAGAAATTACCTCAGTAACTGCACAAGAAACTGTTCCCAGGATGGGGCAGGGCAGAAAACCCTGAATTACTTGGTACCACAGAAAAAAAAATAAAAATAAAAATCTTCCTGCCAAAAACAAGCAAGTGCCCTGGGGCAAATAGCTGGCATTTAGCTGACAACTAAGTATTGTAATAAAAGAAACTCAAGTGCCTAATTGAGACACATCTTCAAGTGTCACAAAACCTCTCAAAAATGAATTTTTGTTAATTACCCCAGTGCTCTTGGCTATCAGGCTGCTGAGCAGCAGGGAGAGGCCTTGGTAATGAGGAAGAAAAGGACTTCACAGTGCCTTGTGCACAAGGCTCGCTGTCCCACTGCTGGCAGCTTCCTCCCTTCACTCCAGAAGATTTGGTGCAGAATTCCTGCTTTTGTTAATGTGTCGCTGCTCATGTGCATCTAGACCGTGGCATGCTTGGACACGGAGGAGGCTGTGAATGTTTCACGCTTGGAGGCTTGCCACAGACAAGCATCACTCCCGCAGTGAAGTTACATTCAATCCCTTCCGTGATCAGTCTGAAGTCAGAGGAAGCTGGGCACCTAACTTATCACTGTCTTTGAAATCATGCACCTGCATGTAGTGGCAGCAAAACACCTTGTTCGAGACAGGCTGCCTCTCACCGGGGACCAGTGATGGCACTACGGCCTGCTGGAGCAGGCTCTCACTGGGTTACTGGAGCTACCATGGAGGAAAACCCTTGAGGTGCTATATCCTCAGCACTTCCTCCTTATTTTCAGGTGTACTTCAGCATCTGGCTGGCTTCCACCAGGATGGATGGCACCAAAAAAACCTTTCCCTGGGTCCATACAGGGCTGGCTTCTCTCGTGGTGTCTGTGAGGAGTGGGGCTCATCCGGCCCTGTCCTGAGAGCTCCTCAGGAGGCCGCAACCCACCACGGTGTTTTCTGTGTTTTGTAGGGACAGCTCCTGCAAGAGGAGCTGCAGCACAGTTAAACACACTGTCCTACCGCCGTGAGAGCTGTTTTTGGGAACAGGAACAGCTGCTGTTGTTTCCCCTCCTCTCTAAAACCAATTAAAAACACGGATCACTTGAGCCGCTGGCGTGCAAACAACCACTTTTGCTAGTGATCTACGTGACAGAGCTTTAACGACATTTTAATCACAAACGGGTGTGAAAAGCATGTTCAAGCTGAAAAGCCAAGTACTTAAAAGTCAGCAGCAAGAGCTCTTCTTGAACATATTAAATATTAGCAATGCTAAGTACTCTGAGGGTACCCAGTTATTTCATACTGGCTTCCCAAAATTCAGAGATGTTTTTCCTAAGCTATTTACCGTCTCATCAATCCAGCTGCAAAGCACTGTCACCTTGCTCAGAGAGAATCTCTGTGATGACTCATTACCTGATGTTTATGGCATGTTTGGGCAACATTAATGACAAGAGCCAAGGAAAAGCTTTCAGGAAGTTAACAACTCTCCTGTCAAAGAAAGGTGAGAAGTACAGAAAGCAGCAGGACACCCACCTGGCACTAAGGGAACATCCAAATGTGACAGGATTTCTTTTTACCTGAATCCTGCCATTTTTAGTGTGAGTGGGATCCCGTGGAACAAATGCCACGTGAGCACACAACGGTGGTTGAACAAGAAAATGTAAAGCCATGTGTGTGCACAGTTATGGCAGAAGGCCTTGTCAATAATTACAGGTAAGTCATGTCTCTATGAAAGGTCAAGCCTTGCCCTCCCAAGTCTGAGAGGAGTTGAGCTCTTCTAAAAAAAATACCCACGATGTTAATGTAAGATTTTCTCTTAACTTTGCTCTTGTAAACAAAGTGAACCATCTTGGCTCAAATTAGAGGAAAAAAAACAAACAAACAAAAAAAAAACACACACACAGAAAAAAGCAGGTCAAGCCCAAGGCTGATACCCAATTTCAGCCCAAAGACGTAAGGTTCACCAACATCACATGCAGCTGATCTTAGGCTCTGGAAGGAGGAAGGGTCAAGCGACCTCAGGACAGTCTCAGGCCACCTAGAGCCCTTGTGCTGTCCTGACCTGACCTCGGCCCCTTCCATGCAGAGCAGAGAGGGTCCCAGGTAGGAAACAAGGCAGCAGCTCCTTCCCTCAAGGGCTGGAGAAGCCGCCCAGCTCTTGGTTCTTTTTAAAATCTCTACACGTCTGCATGCAGTGAAACCACAGACCTCTTTTCCAAATATATCTCACTGGGGTTCTGCTAAAGTGTGAAAAACCAAATAGCCAGTGAAAGAAAACCACATGCCCTTCTCTCTACCCCTGGTCTCCAGTAAGCAAGCCAGGTGCCAGCTCCCCTCTGCTCAGATTGCTCAGCCCTGCCACCTAAACACAGCTGTGCTCATTGCAGCCGTTCAGCAGGTGCTTTCAGCTTCATTTCCCGAAGAATCATCCAGCACCCTTTCTGGTGGTGGGGCCGTGCACTGCTTCTCTAAGGAAAGAGGAGGGCAGAAAGGCAGGCAGCCTTTTGCTTGCTAAGGCTTCATCATGTTGCTCTGGCTCTCTGCTTGGCCCCTGCCACATCCCCTGGGGCTGTGAGCTGGGGGGCAGATGCTCTGCGTAGATAATCCAGGAAGATTTCCATATCCATCACGAGGATCGAGGTTACAGCACTGGCTGTACATATGGAAGGCAAGGATAAAGAGCCTGGCGTACGACCAGGTGAGCTGACAATACCTGCCCGAGTCAAGACAGCGCTGGTGAGGAGCCTGGCAGATGGAGAGAGGCACTGAGAGCTCACCTCTCCCAAACCTCCGCTACCTGAACAGCCGGGACACCCTGCAGCTTGCTGCTTCTGGTTTTGGAGGGCAGCCACATGGAACTGCGCTCGCTGGCAAAACAAGCGAATAAATCTGGCTGATTACTCAGAGGGTATACCACAAGATAAATCACAGTGAAATTAAGAACCTTAAAAAACCCTCCTTGCCCTGACTGTGCTGTAGTTCTACAATTGTGTTAACCGAGGCTTCCCTGTATTTTCCATCTCCCCAATGCTTCAATTTCTGTCTCTCTCTCTGTGAAGAAGCTGAAGGGCAATTTTTACTTAATATCACTATCCAGTGTTCCTATACAGTTTGTGCACGGAGAGAGTCATACCCTCCCTGTCTTGCTCCTAGCAATTTTTCTTGGGAAGATTCCTCCTGTGAATCAAGTGAGTAGGACTTATAATTTGAGGAGTGCAATAAAGGCATCAACAGATGCAGCAGGTTGATTTACCTGTCAGCTTATTATAGTAGGTCATTTGATCTCATCAGCCTGCTGGATGGACTTCAGCTCATGCTGCCTTATAGATTCTTGTTGTTTAGGTCAGAGAATAAAAAGCTACAATACCTGCACTTTCTCAGAGGTATTTAGACTGATCCATTAAATCTCCAGTTCTTCATCAATTAAAAAGAAGGAGAAAAATTAAATATTAGCCAGCAATCCTTTGCAGAGGTGGAGCAGGAGTAGGAGGCATATTATACATGACAGCCAAAGTTGAAGACGTGTACGTGTCAGTGGCACGCATGCCGGTTGCTCTCTTTGCTAAAAACAGCCCCTATTCCCTCCGCTAGCCTGGGTGAGCACCACGCAGCCCCTCCTCTGCAGCTGCTGGCTTCAAGCCTCCTTAACACAGCGCTGCTGCTCTCTGATGTTTCTCCAAGCTCCTTCCCAGGCTCCCCCCCACACTCCTTTCAGTTGCTCTCCAGCTCTCTGTGGCACTCCTCCCACACCCTGATCTTTGGATATGGCTGACTGGAAATTTCTCTTCAAAATGTTTATTTTTTTCTTCCTCTTTTCCTGCAGCAAGAAAGGAGTTTTCCACAAAAATGGTTTTTTTTTTTTTTTTAATTTTTATTTTTTTTTAATGGGAAATGGTCTCAAAACTAAACATATTGTTTTGGATTGAGATTAGCCATCTGAATTATTTTGGTTTAGCACACCAAATAGAAACGTTCTGTTCTGGACGAATTTCACATTAATTTCTCTTCCCACACAGAAGCTGTGGCTTGGGTGCCTTCAGCTTTTTAGCTCTATGATCCCCTGTGGGCTGCAGCATGAGCCACACCACGTGTACCAGCCTCTGCTCTGGCGAACAAAAGGTATCCAGACCCTATGGAAGGCCCCATGGAAGATGAAATTTCAGTGTTGCAAAGAAGGAGTCCAATGGCAGCAAAGGTCTGTGTATCTTCTCATCTCAGTACAGCCTGAAACAACTGGCTTCAGGCTTACAATGGCTTAAGAGTAACCAGGGTGCAGCCTGTGGCTTCCCTTGGCCCTGAGCAATTGCACATGGAACAGGGAGTAATGGTGTCGTAAAGGAGCGCCCATTAAGGATGAGCTACCTAACTCGGCAGGGTGAGTAATGGGATTTCTTGCATATTCAAGCTGCAAGAAAGCAGCAAGGAGCTGGTCCTGTGAGGAGGCAGGGAAGGTGCAAGGATGAAACCCTGCTGAGGAAGGAAATGATTTTGAAATGGCAGTTTTATGGGAACTCAAAGTAGTGGCTATGCCAAGGACCAAGGCTGAATCCCCCAGGACAGATGGGCCCTTTCTTCCTCAGCCAGGCAATTACAGCCCTGGCACCTTGGGTATTCCCTGAGCTAAAGAAGATTTATTGGCTTTACAGCAAAGTGAGCTGAGTAAGATGATGACTTTCACAAAAAGACCCAAGGAAACATGTAAACCTTCCAGGGCAAGATTTAAGCATAAAGTGTAATTGTACAAATAATGTAACAGGTAATTCAATACATAGGATCCACGGCCATATATGTATTATGATTTCATTTTAACCTGGAGAATTTACCTGTGTGAGAGAACCTTTCTTTAAAAGCATTGCAATTTATTGGTTTATTGCAGTGTACCAATGGTAAGGTTTCCACACTGTGCACGTGTCTGCCAAAAGACACAAAATGTGACAGGATAGTCAAGTAACTACAGCTCAGTGTATGTATTATAGGGTGTAAGCTTATTAAAATAATGAAAGATTCCTCTCTAAATCAGTGGCCGTGGCTTAACAATGAAAAAATCCCAACTTCCCTAAACTGCTTATTATTATTTCTGCATGCTTTTAAGCATTTCAGTATGTACTGAGCATATGATATTACTACACTTTTATATCCAATCCCACCCTCCATAAGAAGAATCCCATTCATTGTGCTGTTTTACCACAAACAAATATTATTGAGCACTCATAGTTATCTCCTACAAACATAATCCAGGGTGCTGTAAAAGAGTCTTACTCCTCTAGAAATGTTAAACGTTAATATTAACAGGGAAATGCAAACAAAGTCAGTGTCCCTATTAGGCTTACATATGTGTAGCTGATAGTATTGAGTGAAAGCTCAGGGAACCTTAAGAAGACCTAAGTAAATGATTCTTCAAAATCAGGGAAAATTAAGCCTGGTAAACACATAATAAATGATCACTCTCATGACCCAGCATCTACATTTGCAACAGAGTTGTTTAGTGGTTAAATACACCAAAACAGACCCAGAAAAACATTATAGCTAGACAGGCATTGGGAAGGATTGATATCTTTTTGACCTTGCGTGTGACCATGTTGTACTTTGAACAATGCCATTTAATTGGTAATATGCCTTAGCTCGCCCTCTAGATTTATTAACAATTGTAAAAATTATAGCTGTTTTCTCCTTTGCTTTGCAGCCAGAGAATTTATCTCAATGACCTCCTCTGGCAGTCAGTACTACACGATGACCACATACAGCATATATAAAGATTTCTATTATCTTAATTTACATCCTCCTGTGATGACATTGAGTTTTCTAACTGAATCTTTTGAAGTTCACCCATCACTCATCATAACTTCATAGCTGGATGACATGAACACATTGTACCCTGCATGAATAAGGAGGTGGCCCTCATTCTGGGACAACGAGCAACAAATGAAGGAGAGATTCAAGATCTTTTTAACAAGTTGCATAGGAAAATTGAGTGTATATTTTCAAGGCTTACCTGAGCTTTCAGAAGCAGAAGTGGTTTTTTGTGGAGAGGTTGTTGGAGACAAAGTCGATCCCTTAGTAGATGGAGCACCCACACTCTCACTTTGTGTTGCTTGTGTTCCACTCACTTGTGAAGCTGGAAATGAGACAAACATTTGGGTAAGATACAGCAAGAGAAGTGCTGCCTTAGCTCCATGCCCATTCTGCAGAAAAATGCACTCTCCATCACAGATCTCTGGTCAGAAAGCACTATGCCTTCTGGTAGCCCTCCGTCAAGCAGCAAGCAATCCCTATGTGGTTGTTACTACTGGCATAGCTGGCGCATCTTTAAAGCACATCCTTCACGTCCAACACAGCCTGTGCCAGAGGACAGCTGAGAGCACTGGCCAGGGAGCACAGACTGACCAGGCAGTCTTGTGCCAATGGCGACATGAGCAGAAGATGGCTTACTGCCATCTATCTCTTACCTTCATTTAAAAAATAATAATATAAATAAATAAATAAATAAATAAATAAAGCTTTAGCTGCAACAGTCACATAACGGGATATTTGGGAAAATTTTAGGTATTGCAATTAAGTGTAGAGTTAATTACTTCATCCTCTGCTGCTAAGGTCTGGGAAATAATAAAGCCAGAAAAATTAGCATATGAAAAATTGAAGAGCCTTATTGCTGCTCTCGCAGAGTCAGCAGAGGATCGAGGCTATCTGCGTCATGAGATTCGCAGTCCAGGGTGAGCCCAGCTGCAGGGCACCGTCTGGCCAAGGAAGTGAAGGTGACAGTCATGGTACAGGAGAGTTCAAGCCATTTCAGTATAGCAGGTGATTTCTGTGTCCCTCCTCAGACCCCAGCATAACAGGCAAGACGGTGCCTACCAAATAAACCATGGGGGTGCCCAAGATTAACCCTACACTGCCTTTCTGATACCAACCTGAGATGCAATTGGGCTGTAAGCCATTTCCAGTGCCTTGTCATATGGGTGGCGCACAGCAGGACCAGGACTACTACACGACTTGTGTTTGTTTCAAACGAGCACAGCACCACGCATACGCAGCCCGTGAGTCCTGGGGAATGCTTCACCACACGCCTGCTTCAGAAACTCTGATTACCTCTGGTTTGGCATCCCCAGAGAGTCCTTTACTCAGGGAAAATAAAACCAACACCCAAAGCTCCCTTTCCTAGCATCATACACCTTTAACTCGCCCCTTCCCTTCCCCTTTTGTTTAGCAAGTGCAATAGCTTGGAGAGGCAGGCTTCAAAAATCAACGTGCTGAGGAAGAGTGAGCTGAAGCCACAGGAGTCTGGGGGTTCAGTGCAAATATGGGAATTTGGAAGGGAAGGAAACTGTGATGAATTTCATGCAGAACAAGCTTAAATACCTACAAGTTTTGCTGGGATTCTAGTGAGAAGAGGCCTAATTTCTCTGTCAACTCCCTTCAGAAACCTCAGCACTGTGCACCTTCAATATGCAAGTCTAATTAGCAGCAGAAATGAGTGAAAAGCACAACTTGTAGACCATTTTTGACCACGGTGTAAAGCAAAGATCTACCAGCTTGAATCGTTTCCACATTCTCATTGAAGAAGTGATGAATGAATCTCTAGCAACTTTTATCCACTTCTGGTTCTTATTGAGGTGGCTGCAGACTTAAGTTTTAAATGTGGAGTTTTAATCTGAAACCAATTTAAAACAAACAAACAAACAAACAAAACAGAACACAAAGAGCCTCCCTCCTTCTTTGACATGTGGGCTTGTAAGAGCCACTGTCCTGTGGCTCCTTTGTCGTCAGGGCAAGCCGGTAAAAGCTTCCATGGGAGGGTGAGAAGCAAGCCAGAATAGCAGTGACCCTTCCCATGCAGGGAGGCTGGTACACGAACAGGCTCTGCCAGCCATGCAAAGCTCACCGTGCAGGTGGGAGAGCTGAGGGAGGTAGGCAGCCTCGTGGCCCCGCGGGGTTGCTTTCCCATGGGGACCAGGCGGGCACTATCAGTGCTGGCAGCAGCCCAGCCCCAGGTGCTCCTCGCCTGCCTGGGAGCTGCCAGCACAGGCTGTTCCCAGGAGCAGGGTCTGGGAATGCCACATCAGGGCATCGAGGGGAGGGATGATGGCATTTGTGTCTTGTTTGGCTCATTCAGCTTGGGTAAAATTCCTCATGTGGCTCCAGGAAGCACAGGGATGGATACGTCTGTGCCTAGGGCTCATTGTGGAGCTGGTTGCATTAATTTTGGCAGTCTGCAGAAGAGGCTCCTGATGCAGAAGGGCAAAAGCAGACAAGCCTCATGCCCAAAACACAGTACCAACAGCCCATGAGCTGATCTCAATAGCTTCCGTGCCAAAAGCCTACGGGGACGGTAGCATCCATATCCAGCTGCTGCGCGCATACACACACAGCAGGGGCAGCACCATATCATGCTAGAAATCAGGAAAGCCCACAACTCACAGCCTCATGAGGTTTGGTCTGCTCTTGGGAGGAGGAGAAAGTACAGCCCTGGCTGTGGTGCCCATGCTCCAGAGGCAGGGGACGTGTCCCCACCGACAGGTCCCTGCAGCGACCCACTGCGCTCCAGCGCAGCTGGAGCTGCAGCTGGCTGCAGCAAGGGAAAGCACTCACATCACCTCATAGTGTGTTTGCTGCCAACAACTGATGATGGATAAAAGGGTAAAGTAAAAATAAAATGGTAGAGATCATAACATAGCTGTCCAGCGGCATAGCAGAGCTCCCCAGAGGTGATGCCGCTCTCTCCACGGGTGCTGTGATGAGATAAATGACGGTGCCTTAGCATGCACTGGTCAAAGGGATAAGCAACAAGGGGGCTTATCCAAACAAGCTGGAGCTGCTCTGCAGAGCTGCTGCCTGAGCCTCAGCTACTGCCCTACTTTTGTCCTCCCAGAGCCCTTCCTTTTCTTTAACCAACTGAAATTCGACACGCATCCTCACTTGATCTTAGCAGGATTTTCTACTTAACCTATATATAATCCACGAGCATTTCAGCATTTCCCAACAGTACTCTAAATCTTCCTTGCAGCAGGCTGCTGCCTAACAAGCTTTGGCATCATGTGATGCTTCCAACAAGCAGCAGATGTGCAGCGCAGAGAGTGCAGACATCTGCACGTGTGTAAAAGCATCACTCAGCCAGTCAGTGAACCCAGGATACACCTTTACAGGGCACACCGACCACGTTACAACCCACATTACAACCCTAGTGTAAGGACTTTGTTGGGTGTAAGGCTAAACCTTCCCCTAGAGCTCACATCTTGAACATAAACTCACATGTAAGTCTCTGCCTGAAATCAGCAGCCTGAGAAACCACTTGCATTGGTGACTGCATTAATGAAAGTGTTGAAAAATTGCAGAGCAGGAATACCAAAGGAAACCTTCCCCTCCCTGACGATCACATCTCCGCAGCCAACTACACTACGTGTTTTAGAAATACAGAGCGCACCTGCAGCATGCGGCGGTGACCTGAGGACAGCCAAGCAACATGTTAGCTTACCCCTCCTCATAAAGCTTCCCTCTCAATTACCAGCAGTTTGATATGAAAAAGAGAAAGTCTTTCTTCCATTCATTCCTTTTCTCTCTTTTTAATGTTTCATATTTCATTGCACTGTGATGTATCATCCTCCAGGAGAGTGACACAAGATAAATCAGAAACACAACAGCCAAAAATCCACTCTTACTTTGTAATTTAATAACTTGAGCGCTGACCTTGCCCAAGACACTTGCTCCACGACCAAGGAAGGAAGAACACAATCCTGTGTTGCCTTTCATTTCATATTCTCTTAGATAGAGATGGTGTCCCAGGACGTGAAATCCTGCATGCAGGTGGGACTTGATGCACTGTGACACCACTTAAAATTCTTGGTTTGGGCCTGGACTGCACAAGTGAGGTCTCTCTTTTGACTAATTGTCAACTGTTGGATTTGACCCCTTGTCCTAGAAAACTAAGGAGGCAAGTCTAATTGTTGGCTTTTTATATAATATACAGGGAAAGAGGGCATGGAAAGAAAGAGGGGAGATTGTATTTATGTCCTGCAGAGGAAAAAATACCGAAGACTTCAGAAAAAGAACAAAAGACAAACTCGTGCACATGACTTCACAGTTTATGGAGCACTGGGGTATTTCTCTCCATCTGCAATGGAAGGTGACAGCCACAGAAATTGCAGCAGGAACAGGAAGCCCTGTCAAATCTCTGCTGTGAGGATGCGATAATTTGCTTAAGCTTTTAGCCAGGATTGAAGTAGATAAAGTGATGGCCTGCATTATAGAACAGAGATGCTTGTTTTTCATTAAAAAACAGGTGCAGTGAAAGGAAGATTTGAAATTTCATATAGGCACCGTCAATTCCTGCCTCAGTTCTCTGAGGCCAACAAAAAAGGGGGGGAAAGCTGACTGCTAAATAATAACACAATGAAAAAAAACCCACAAGGTAACAAAAAAAGAGAGAGCCAAATTTTATGTTCTACCCATTTTTAATAGCAAAATCTTGCTAAGACTCTTCTTTCCAGGGAGAGCAACTTCCCAGTCCTGCTGTGAGGAGGTGTTTTAATCAGTGTCTTTAATTTTCCTCTTTACTTAAGGGGAGTTAGAATCAAGTAGGCCTTGCTTTTAGGTCCATTAACCATTTTTGTTGCAAGCTTTTTTTTTTTTTTAATTATTATTATTTTGGTTAAATGGGGAGTTTTCAAAACAATTCAATCCAAGCAGCTAGAGACTGAAGGCTAGCTGCTGGAAAGAGAAGAGGAGAGGAACAGGAAAAGTGTTGGTGCTCCAGACACGTGTATTTTCATGGTGGCCTATTCCACCCACAGGAAAACCCTTTCTTTCTTACACTACTCAGGGGAGGGTTGCAATTTGGCCTGCTTTGGCATTTTTGGGGGGTTCAGAGCAGTGCCTGGGCCAGAGTGGCACCAGGAGGCAACCCCAGGTAGAGAAGCAAAGGTTTAATCAATTGTCACAGGCTTCAGTCTGCTCTAAACATCAGCTAGGAGAACATCACTGTATCACTGACTGCTGAGTTAAATACTTTCTGTAATTATTTTTAAATTTAGCTTGATTCAATTAAATATAAAAAATTGAGTATTTCAAATCTCTGGTTCAGCAAAAGGTTTGAGCAAACATTTACAGTGTAGTTCACAGACAAAAAAGGGAGATTCAATTTCATTTTATTTTTTACTGAGCTCCTTTTGTATGTTATTATATTTGCTTAAATTATTCCAACTACTTGCTGGATGCAGAGGATTTCTTTCCTTTTTTTTTTTTTTTTTCCCTTCCCTAGAACCCTATCTGATGTACTGGCTCAACACACACATTATTCTAAAGATTTATGGGGAAGATTGATGCAGGGTTATTAGTAACACCTCGCTGCTTTCAGTAAGATGACTCATAATAATACAGAGCATACTTATTTGTAACTCTGAATATATGTATATAAAATGAAAAGCTAAGGGGCTGTTCTGACACTACCGATCACATACAATCATTTATTTATGATGAAACAACTTATTAAAAAAAAAAAAAGGAAGAAAATAAAACTGCAAACCCTTCCAAGTACATCTCTCCCAAGTACGGGGAGATTCAAATCTCTGTGTAATAGTTTCAGATCATCTCCACTCCAAATTAAAGGTATAATATTCTGCATGTAAGATTCTGGGGAAAAATTCATTAAGATATGTAATCCGTGGACAGGATGAAGAGCTCTACCTCTCCAAAGATCCAAACCCATTACACAAGCTACTTGTTTGTGATCTTTTTTTATCTCTCCACGCTGTTTTACAGAAATGTAGCATATGACAAATCAGAAATGGCTCTGTGAAACTATCACTTACTGCTTGTTGTGTTGTCATCTTCATTTCTTGCTGTAGAGGTCACTTCTGCAGACAGCTGCGTGGTTGTACCTTTTGTTGTTCTTTGTGTAGCTGCAATTGGAGGAGGTGTGGAGCCTACTAAAGGAAGGACATTCAAAATAGTTCCTCAGTTTTTTACACACACACACATGCACAAACACACAAAACTTACATCCTGCCTTGCCTGCAGTCTAGTTTTAAATACTGATTTTAAATTGAAGATCAACGGGGACAGGGCTACCTTCTCTTTAAGGAAAAAAAAAAAACCTGAACATAAACCTGCAATAACACAGTTACGAGACCTGGCTTGGAGCTTCCTGGAGCCTGATGGATCTCGAGGCTTTGCCAAAGAAGTGGCTATGTGTAAATGAGTCCCCAGGCCAAGAGGCACTGCTGCTCAGTCCCTTGATTGACCTCTGGAACAGCCTCAACAATTACCACAAAGAAATTTTCACTCACCAGTTGTGACAGACACAGTTGTAGCTTTGACTGTAGTGGTCATTGGCACTGTCGATTGCAGCGTTGTCACTCGTGAAGTGGACGTGGTCACAGCTTCCACCACTGCAAGAGAAGCATTTTTATTGATTTATTTTATCGCATTTAAATAAACATTGCATACCTCTAGCTGCCGACTCTCACAAAGGCAGTCAATTTGTCTTTGGGGTCTGGCCCTCCGAGACCTTTCTTGCCCGTGAGTGTTTCAGGAGGACTCAGAGCACACTTGGTTTTATCAGAGGGAGGGTTTGGCCTGTGCCCACACAGTCAGCAGTGGTGCCCACCAGCCAACCCCTGTGGGAAGGCACATCCCCTATGGGAGGGACACAGAGGTGCCCTCACAGTGGGCTTCTGATGTTTTTCTCATAGGCATAAATAGCATTACTGCTTTCTCCTCTGTGGCAAAAAGCTGTAAGAGAAATTTCAGTGAAACATCTGAAGAGCTCATTCACCGAGAGGTGACGGGCATTTATTAAATGTTTTTAGAACAGACATAAACACCAGGGTTTTAGAAACATGAAAGAACTACAGCACAATTTGAGAAGGACTAATTTGTGTAATGAATGTAACATTCACAATTCCTCTGGCTGCACTTTATTCGCTTCCATTACTAGCACTTTAAGTGTATTCATCTTTATTATATCAGTATTCTCAGCTCCAAAACAGATTATTTAGTATGTTTAGTTAGCAAGAAACGTAGTCCCATTTCCAAGTTTTCTTCCTCATGTGCATCACTTTAAACACAGCAATGTTTGACAGTTGAACTTATAGAAGAGTTGGTATTTAGCCCACATGAATGCAATGTAGTCAGTAGTGAATTTTCATAACTACAGAGCTAGAGTACAGAAAATTTAACATGTTCGTTGAAGATGTTAAGCCAGGCTTCACCTTCTGAACCAGATTTTTCTGTTAATTCATAGCTTTAGGACTTTATGGTTGATCTAGTTAAAAAAAAAAAAATCACAAGAGAATCAGGCTTTTGAAACTGAGGGCACTGGTTCCACCACCTCGCCCCAAAAGTCAACCTTGACATTACTAGTTTCAAGAAGTTACCTGGAAGTTTCTGGAAGTGACAGCTTTATGCACATATATTATCTTTTAAATGAGGCCCAACACAGACATAGACTGTCTAGTTCTTTACTCTTGAAGTCCATGTCCTCTTAAGTCTACACCCATCAAATTGATTACTCCCTGGTACCATATCCCAAACTGATGCTATTTCCCAAATTATTCTGACAATTTTTGAGCTATAAATATTTAGCTCATTTGCTAATGTCTGATCATGTTTTAACCACTCCCTAAGCATACAGACCCAAAGAATTTAAGCCTTTTTTATCAGAAAAAAAAATGCAGCCTGCCCCAGTTAACCCCCTCCTCACTAAGATTCCTCAATCCTTTCTTCTTCTCAACAGACTTGTGTAAGAGCCCCATGGAAATACACTGCTCTGCAATCACCGTATAGGAAACAACCTGCCTGATTTGTCCCAGCAGTTGGAAAAGATGAAAGCTAGAGAGGCAATGGGACCTTTAGAACACCAGATAGAGAATTTGGGCTCTTACCAGATTTTAATGTTGGTACAGGAGCACTGACAGAACTGTCTGGAATTTCAGCCTCTGAAACAAACACACAAAAGAAGAAACATTAGTTTAGTCATCACCTGGATCTATTTAACATTACACAGGCATTCAAGGCAGAGAGCAGCATGGGACTTCATTGAAAATCAAGTTCAGAAGCTTGTTAGCAGGAACAACCCAGTCATACAACTCTGCTTGCAACCTGTACAAGTTGTATCCTCAGACTCTTAGCTTCGCCCTCACTGCTCCAATGGGAAGCATCTTCTACGGCCTCCCTCCTTGGGCCACAGGTTGCTTTTTTAACAAGTGTTAGCATCTCTTAAGACTGGTGTGGAGAATTGAAGGTCTGGAGCAATTGAAGGTCTTTGATCTCTTCTTCTTGAGTACCACCATAGTTGCTCTGAGTCTGCAGGGTGGAGGGTTAACTAAAATAACTAGTTGCAGGAGTGAGCACCCAGTCTCTTGTCCCAGAGCGGGAGAATTGCTACTGTAAGCAATTAAATGTAGTTAGTGGTTCCCTGGCTAACGCAAACACTTTGGGAGGGGTCTTCAGCATCAAAGTGATCCCTGTATGTGAGGGTAAGAGGAGAATTCACAGAACATGGTTCAGGAAGCACCAGGCTGAGCAATGATTGATTTTCTACATTACCCTCAGGGCAGTGCTCCAGCTCCAGGGATTTTATTGCAATAAATGATGTCAGTTTGAAATAGCCTAGGTCAAGTTAACAGATGAAAATCTCCAATATTACAAAACAGACAAAAATCATCATAACAAAAACAAAATAATTTCTAGATCTCCTGGCTGTGCAGAAAAAAATATAACAGCATCAACTGCTATAGGACAGATCAACTCAACTAGAGTCTTGGTTTCAAATAAGACTTTCAGTCTTATTTCTGGGGTGTCCATATCCTTCAACTAAAAAAAAAAAAAAAAGCTGAGGGGGTGATGAAAGGAGTGAAAAAGCCTACAATGAGTCAAAACGAGCTGCACTTCACAAGCATTGCACACCACTGTGAGGCCTGGAAGGGCTACATGTGGGGAGGAAAAGCACAGCTCTGCGGCTGAGCGGAGAAGGAAGAGCGGCACAGACTTATCCCCTGCTGCTGTCAGGTTTGGAGTGTGACATTAGCAAGCCATAACATCACCGCACTGAGTCAGGATGGCATGTCACTGTTCTTGTGCAGCTCCATTCATGGTAATATCTGCTGGTGTTCTCTGCTTTTTGGCTGCGGGGCAGAACAGTCAGCTTCGTTCCATTTGCTCAGTGTGCTGCGCTACGGTTAACATTTCACGAGCTCCATCCGAGGCCTGCCAGAGTCACAGATCCAACACGGGGATAAAAAAAATACAGAATGCACTCGCTAGCTCTGCAGGCATATTTTAAGGTCAAGGCAGATGAGCCCCTATGTTTTCACTTCAAGCAGCGTATGGTGCCATCGGCCCTTTCGGCACCTACGTGCTTCTGGTGGGTCTCAGCTGGGATGTTGTCTCTTCCCAGTGAGCCTCCTCTCGTGGGTGTCTCTTCTAGGCATGCTGCTGCCTTCATGTTGTCACATCACACCATGTGCTGGCCCGACTTGGTCAGGGCACATCTTTGTCCCTTCATGGGCTTAATCTCTGAAAGGGTACCCTAACCACCTCCGCTCCAGCCTCATTACCTCCAGCAGCCTCAGCACAAAACTCCTACCCCTTCTCACCAAAAGCCACATTAAATTTTGTCACTGTGCCACCAACGGGGTCCGGCACAATGGAGTCACACATGGCTACCAAGACCTTGCCCACACAGTCAGGCTGTGCTAAGCCCCTCGCGCAGTGCATCTAAAACACTCTTCTTTCCTGCTGTTTAGTTACCCAGCCAGAATAACAGTTCATACCCCACAACTGAAATACTTTGAAGACAAATTTTACCCAAACAGACCTAAGAGCAGCCTTGCTTGGGGAGCCTCCCTAAACATCGAACATTTTTCCATCTCTCCATTCTCATAAGATCTGGTGACAAAGCTTGTGTAATTCCCCGTGCCACAAGGCCACAAGGCCACCAAAACAGAATGTTTTTTCAACAGTGCCTACATTTCATATGGTTTGTTGTCACATCTCCCAGCAACTACAGCGTCTGTAACACCAGCTAAGTGCACTCGTTGCCCAATTAGCTCGTTCCCTAAGTCGACAAAACTTTGTAGAAAGCCCATTGTAATACTTTCATTATTCATCCTTTAGAGATGTTCCAGTTAATAACCCTGTTGATGGGCTGGGATTTCCTCAAAACTAAAAAACTAAAAAAATAAAAAAATTAAAAATAATAATAAAAAAGAAGTGAGAAATTAAGTCACAGTTTTGTTATGAATCACAAGTCGCTGATTTTACCACAGTCTAGAGATAAACTAAGATAAATTGGATTAGCAGAGTAGAATAAAGTGGAGTTTTATGAATTAATTGTTGCCTTAAAATGATGGATAATTAAGTGCACTTTAAAAACAAGTTGAAAGCAGCATGCAAAAATGCTTAAAACTAGCCAAGATTTGGGGAGAATTGGTTGATTAAAAGCAGCAATACAGCTGGTGGCTTATTATGCTCTTATTTGCAATGTTAAGTTGTGACTAAAGAGGGATGGGGGGGATAGAAGAAGGAGATTAAAAGAGATTGAGAACAAAACTCTGACCTACTGTAGGCTGTTGCCAGATAAAAAAAAAAAGAAAGAGAGAAAAAGATTTGTTTTTCTGTTCATGTCAGATTGACTGCTGTACAAGATGAAGGAAAACCAACCAAAGCTACAACTGCGTTGTTTTGGGCAAATTTAGATGCAGTGATTCCTCTGATATGAGAGAGCCACTCTGCCGTGGGAGTACCCAAAATCTACTTGGCAATGGTTCCTTCACACAAACCTCTCTAATTTGCCATCCTCCCTGGCAGTGAGCTCGGCCAAAAGAGCGTGGGTGACCTGTGATGCAGCATCCCTGTGCCTGGAGAACACGCGTGGAGCTGGGAGGTGCTAAGGCACGACACTGGGCCGAATAAAGGATGGTGGTGGTGGTGGTGCTGCTGCTGCCAGGTGGGAGATCCACAAAGAAAAGGAAAAACACGTCTAAAAGTAGACAGAGTGAGAAGTCAGAAGGGCAAGAAAGATAACAGGGTGGGAATACGATGAGAGGTCTGGGCAGGAAGGGCCAGAGACAGTGAGACAATAAGGGTATCAGGGAAAGATATGAATGAATGAAGAAGAGCTGATAAGCATTTGACCCCAGACCATGAGGCCAAAATGAGAAAAGAGAAACTGTAAATTATTTTTCTTTTCCTTCCAGGTTCACAGGATGTGCCTTTATTGTCTTCTCTGGCTTGGATTTAAATGGTTCATTGGTTCTAAAATTAAAACAATAGTAAATTCAATTGTATCTGGTCTTCAGGCATGATTTTAGAATGATTCAACTAAAACACTAAATGAACTTTCTTTCTTTAAAAGTTCCACTGGAATCCCTGAGTTCAGCCAGAATCGACCGACAGCCACAGTTGCCCTAAAAGTGCAAGTTTTTGATGTAGGCTTCGATCTCCAAGGTCTGAGCCTGGAGCTCTCATCATCTCTTCCCCCTCTCTATCTCATTATTTTAAACTTTACACTGGGAAGACTAAGATAAGAGGGTTTTGACCTTGTGTTAATTAGGTGCCTGCTACTGCTATAATCAAGACAGGAAAAAAAAAAAAAAAAAAGGCAGAAAGGAGTGCATGATATTACATCAGCAGTTCTGTTCATGTGTTACAGACTAGCACAAAGCACTGAGTGAGTTTAAAACACCACCTAAAACAGCTAATACAGAAGTGAATGCCAAAAAAAACCAGTAAAATGTAAACATCTTTAAAGATAAATGGATTATTCAAAATATGTATTTATTTTAATCATTATAAGAATTAATGAATGCTGGCCACTTTGGTATCAGTATCTAATTTTGAAAATAAATGATTTTTATTGGAAAAGAAGCTGTAACCACATAAATGGTGAAATGCCCCCTCTTTAACTTGTCTTTTAACTTTTAAACATTTTGTAACTTGACCTTGCAGTAGGCAGGCAGGAGGATATGTTGATGTTGAAACCCCTCCCTACAGATGATCCCTGGTGAGGCCACAGCTGAAGCACTCAGCCCAGCCTGGGGAGCATGTCGAGAAGAGCGTGAATGCCTAGGGGTGGGGGTGTTACAGAGGACCACAAAAGTCATCAGGAGTCTAGAAAAAGAATGACCTCTCAGGAAGGATTATGAGACTTGCATTTGTTTAGCCTAGAGAGGAAAAGATTAATGGAAGGCAGTGGTAGCAGCACTCATGTAGCTGAGGGGCTGTAACAAAGACAAAAGAATAAGCAAGCTTCTCATTATATCTGCTGGGAATGGAACTAGAGGTAACAGATAAAGGAATTTTGGACTAGAAACATGCCCGTTTTTTTGGTGCTGTGTATGTTATTTCCCTACTTCAAGGCCATAAGCAGAATCTGCAAGTGGTGTTTCCCATATTATTTTTGTTTGTGTGAACCCAGGCCTTTAAATGGCGCGCAAGACACGGAGGAGTCCAGGCTGCTATCTGTCTTTCCACATCAGCAGAATTAAATTGTGGTCTTTTTCCAGGAAGCAAACGATAATCCTGCCAGTCCCACTACCACTGTGGAGCCCCCTGTAGCAGGCTGCCTGTTTCATCTGATGTGCCGTCCCTTCTGCAGAAAGGCACAGCCGTCCTTGCAAAGAGAACTGGTGCTGATAATTCTCAGGGTTACCCATAAATTGCTGCTGCCTGACTATGTACACAACCTGCTTACTCTTACCTCGGAGCTCTGCTGTCTATTACGTTTCCTCTTTCGTTTTCATTTATTGCTGCTTCATCTCTTTATTCTCTTACCTGGTATTTCCCCAGGCCTAGCATAGTTCTTGCACTTCTTATTTCTGTTTTCACTCCTACCCATTTCTCTTTCCTGCTTCACTACCTTCTACCCTAAACCCTGAGATAAATTTTTCTTCTTTTGTAATGAAAATTTTTGTAACATTCTCCAAAGAAAAAAAAGGCTTTGCCTAAATAAATTGGTTCATCTGCCAACCATCCACTGCACAAACATCACTCTCATGTGCAGACAGCCAAAACAAGTTTTGGGTACTGCTCAACCCTGCTCAAGCCCTCCAAACAGAACTCAAGTGCACCTAATTTAGGGGTCAAACTTAGGCTCTAACTCTTGGTGTGCCAGCAGGCCCTCTACACTGGCCTTCTATCTGGTAAGGTTCAACATCTACATGGTTTGGGGCTTTCCTCCTCAGGAATGTCCCAGGCTGCAGAGTAGCTGCTGCTGATGCTTGTGGGTCTTTTCCAGTGATATTTTGATGCCAGTCCCACTGGGGCCCTGTGCCCCATTTTCCAATCAATAAAAGAGGGATACTAGTATGCTCTTCTTTTCTAGAGAACTACGAACTGCATCACACAGTGGCACCACATGCTATCATTAAAGGAGTTTTGCAAGAAACGGGGAGATCTGCAGTTCAAGATTTCAACTGCATCTGTGGATCTTCCTGAATAGACAGTAAGAACGTGGATACAAGCTGCAAGGCTTGCATTTACAGCTTTCTCAGTATTTTGCTTTGTTTGGAGCATGTGTTCAGTGCAGAGTCAAGACACTGAAAATACTGCAGAAAGCTGTAACTGAGGACAGAGCAAGGAAAGGGATTCATTTTCAGTAACTGCTGTTATTTCAGTCCTCCCTCAGCATTGCTGTAAATTATTTTAACTCCACTAGATGCAGTCCAACCCCCACTCAAATCGCACAAATAAGAGCTACCTAATACCAAGAGAAATGCATTGCCAGGAAAATTGCAGGTTCAGGTCAGGCATGGTTTTCCGAACACAGAATTTTACCTACTCTGGATAAATCCTAAGAAGAGTCCTCCCTGCAGTACTTCCAATTTTATTGGAAGTATTTTGTTAAGACTGAAATTAGGACACAAAACTCCCCCCAGATCACACAACAGTGTTGAATTGTGGTCATAGGTTAGTTGCTGGTTGTCTATAAATGGCTAACCCATACTGTGATTATATATCAAAATTAAACAGCAAGCAGAAATCTTAGAGGAAATATAGGTGCCTCCAAAACACAAAACCTCCCATTGGAAGAGATTTAGGGGCAATTTTAACAGTATTGTTTGAAAACATCAAGTCCATTATTCCTATTCAATACCTCTTAGATCAAGAATAAGAAAGTCTATAATTTAAACATTCAAAGATTAAAAAAAATATATTAAAAACACATTAAAAAATGTGAACCTGTGGAAATGTATTTTTTAAATAATTGATTTGATATAGGTAATTCTCTTATAAGATAGCTCTTCATGAATCTTATTTTAAATCTTTCCTCTACAGCCATATCAGCTATTTCCTTTGTAGGAATTCAGGTTCTGATGCAATCCAGTGGATGGCCGGAGCTGATAACAGTGTGCAGTGAAGGTGGTATTCAATCTAACAAAGCCATTTGTGAAGTTCGTGAAATTGAAGTAAGCCCTGAGAAAAATGCACAATCTTCATGGCTTTTTATTTCTTTGGTGTGTTGAAGCAATACACGACACAGGATGTGTTTGTAAAGGTACCTGCACACAACTGTCCCCACCACAACAGCGCTTGGTGAAGGAAAAGCCGTGTCCCTAATGACAGCCCCATGCTGGATCACCAACAGCGCGGCACTGCCCCAAGTCAGGATTGCTGCTGACCCCTGGAGCTGCTGCCCCTGGGCTGCAGGATGGTATCGTCGACTGGAGGCACCCGGCAGCAAAAGCAGAGGAGAGGAAGGAAAGGGAGGGAGCCACCGCAATTTCTCCCACCAGGAACAGGACGAAGGCAGGAAATGAAACTTTGGTGCCAGCAGTGCCCCGGTGCTCTTCTGCTCACCCGAACGCAGCACCAAGCATGACCCAGCACCAAGCTGTAGCTACACCGTGATGGCAGGGATCTGCACCTCGAGGGCAGTGAGGCACTGGAACAGGTTGCCCAGAGGAGCTGTGGATGCCCCATCCCTGGAAATGATCAACATTGGGTAGGGCAGGGCTTTGGGCAATGGGGTCTAACAGAAGGTGTGCCTGCCCATGGTGGTAGGGTTAGTCTATACAACCTGTAAGGTCTCTTTTCTAACTCCAGCTACTGTGTGATTCTGCGATTAGTTACCCAAGCAAGCAGCACAGTTTCCATAAAGCTTTCTCAAAGCACCCCGTAGGCAGTTCCTGCACACACTCATCCCACCAAAACCCACCAGAAAAGCATCTGACTCATCTGGCCTCGGCTAACATGGCCGTAGGTTATCAAGGAGTTCCTCCTCAACGCGAACAACAGCGGAAAGCATTGACTGAGTGCCCCCGCATTTTACCTAGCACCTGCAATAAGCCAAACACACCAGGCTTTACCTCCCTAAGCACGTGGCCACCAAAATCCGCACCAGTTTCATCGCTTCTTTTATAAACTCAGAAGAAATGCAGACTCCCAACCAAGCACACCTAACTGCAATTTGCCTCAGTGCGCTTTCTGCTTTCGTGTGAAACCTGGTGGGTATCTTCATTATTGTGTGCTAAAGAGGGATGAGCATGTTGTTTGCACCCCATAAAGTAATAACTGTGCTCAGCATGATCATCAGCACCCCAGCCTGCCTTGGACAAAGGCTCCAAGCTCTGTGCTTCTCTTTATTTAAACCTGTTAAACCTATTTAGTAGGTTTTAATTAAACTCTTTAAAGCTATTCAAACCACCAGATTGTCACCCTTTGATGGTGATATGTTTGCCTGTCCGTGTGCAAGATAAAAGGTAGGAGTTACTAAGGGTTATGTTATAGGATGAAAAACAAACTGCCACCCCCCTTGCATTAGTCATGCCAAATCAATTTTAAAACGTCTTTAATGGGCACGGTTTTATATAAGAAAAGGCTTTTTGCATGTTGTGCATTGCTGAGTAGAGAAGGAAAAAGGATAAAAGGAGAGCCCCTTCCCTGCACAGGAAAGAGCAGGAGCGTTGATGCGAGCCACCCCCGCCCAGAGAGCAGAGAGCAAATGATGTCATCCTCTGGGTAATGCTCACGGTGCTTTTTCCTTGCCATGCTATTTGCAAACCTATTTTTGTTTCCCAGAAAAGGGTGTGCTTGGGCAGAGCAGATGTCAAAGAGCACGAGGGGAAGCCGAGCCCCGGTCAATGGGCAGCTCTCCTTTGTGATGTGCCAGTGGTGCAGCCACTGGTAAAGCCATGGCTGCTCTGCTCTGTGCTTTCTTAGCCCTGTGCTAAGATCCCAACTCATCCCCAGCAGTGTGACCAATTGTATAATTCAGGAAAGGGCCACTGCAGCGTCTGCTGCGATGTACTCATTTTTAGCACATCCGGGCCCAGCCCATGCACTCATTCCAGCTGCACCCGGTCCTGACAAAGGTCCGACAGCATCCGGAGCATCAAAAACCCATTCCTGTCAGAAAGCTCCTGTGGAAACATGGTGAGTTGCTTCTGTCACTAATGTAACTCCATGCTCAGCTGAGCCCTCTCTCACCCTTACCACAACGCCCAGTAGGCAGGCTGGACGGTACCAAATGCATGAAATATCCCAAAAGGAAAGCCCAAACAACAGGACCTACGCTATCAAAGAGCATTGGGAACCGCAGCAGCAGCCCCACCAGCGCCCACACTTACAACAAGCGTCCTAGTACAGCTTATTTGGGGTGCTCAGGTTTGTCCAAACTCTGGGCCCCAGTCAGTGCACTGGAAGTCACGGAGAGCTGGGAGCTGATCACCTCATGGTGTTGAACATCTGTAGGTGTCTCTTGCACTGTTAGGGGCAAATTGTGCAATTTAATTCCCTCTGAAGATTATGACTATTGCAAATCAATTTGCACTTCCTACTCAGATCCTTCTGGTCTTCTCCTTTGGCTGTTTCTTCCATGAATAACCAATCCTCATTTTCTAGTATTTGCCCTTGAAAATTTTGTTTTCTGCCAGTTCATGGAAAGGCAAGGTGAAAGCAGTTTGGGAGGATGCAGTGCACTACAAGGAAGCATTGCTGTAAGACAAATAGTGCACTAGTTCACTCAAGTCCAGCAGCACCAAGATGCACCAGCCACATGACTCCATTAACACAGAGAGCAGCATGCAAGGGAAATAATGGGTTCCTCTGAAGCCACTGGAACCAGAGCAGATAATATGTGCTGAGAACAACAAAAAAACAAAAACAGTCCTGCACTGGGCAGCTCTCACCTCTAATACCTGTGCTGTGCATTTCCTTCTCTGCCATCCTTATGTCTCACGGGTAGGGTTATTTGGCATTCATCTTCACTAAGTTCCTCCTCTTGTAATACGCTGAAAGCTACACTGGACAGTTGTTCCAAGTGAAGCCCACAGTTTGGTAAATACATTGCTGCCTTCTGAACCACAGCAAAGACCTTAATAGACTTGCTCAAGTAAGAAAAAACTTCCTAAAATGAACCTAAAACTGCTCTACCGTAGCAGCCTTTCAGCCAAACATCTATAATTTCCAAAACTTGTGTGTTTTTTGGCAAAGCAGAGTTTAATTCTGCAGAATGCCCAAAAAGCTCCATAACTGAAAGAATTAAGCATTTTCCAGAGAGAAATTTCAACAGTCCAGTACACAAATGAGTAACTTTTACCAAGTTGTATGCTGGCCCCAAATATTTCTTTCACCATGCCACAGACTTCTGCCTTTATGACGGTCTGTAGATGTCAAGGTGAGATGAGTTGGATGGCTGGGTAGGCGTTTCAGAGCATCTCTTATTCTAGGGCAGTATTTTGGATTCTGGAGACCCTGAATAAGAGTGAAAGATTAGTCGTGAATCCTGCCCAAAGCCACTGCTCATTCCCAGATGTGACACAGCTTAGAATCTGGGGTGAAAACGCTTGAATTTTTCACTTTTTGTCAGAGCAATCCTTGACTTGTTCCCCATTTCATCTTGCAATGCTTGGTGGTATTTTTGCTTCCACAGCCTTTGAATGAGTTCACAAACACTGATATTTACCTCACCTATATTGGTGTGATATATAATCCATGCTGAGATGAGGAGGGGTAATTCATCTATCAAAGAAAGATGACTTCAGAGTGTCCTCACACTGGGATAAATAACAGCTTGCATATTAACATTTAGAAGGTTATCAACACTGTATTTCAAATGAAAGCCTAGACTCAATGTTGAGAATGTGAAGAAGTGGGAAAACTAGTAAAAAAAATTACCCTGGTCAATGCAAATAATTATCATGCAATGAAAACAAAAAAGTAGTGTATTTATAGAGGAAAATAATGCAAATTCTTGACCAGAAAGGTTATTAAATATGCTGGCACTGTTTTCCTCAGACTAACTAAAATCCAAACCTTTTGCTTTTCTTATCATTTGTTGCCTCAGTCACCAAGCCTGTCAAGCCCAAATATATTAATCTCCTGCTAAAGATTATGAAAGAAAAAATCTGCAGGAAGCATAAGCATCTCATTAATATAATCAGGGATTTAATTAATTTAACCCTGAAGTTTTGATTACACTGACATTCCTCAAACCAAGTACGACCCTGAGAACCCATCTACAAGAAGGGCCGGAGGGTAGACCCGGGGAACTATAGGCCTGTTAGTTTAACATCAGTGCCAGGGAAGCTCATAGAGCAGATTATCTTGAGCGTCATCATGCGGCACTTACAGGGCAACCAGGTGATCAGGCCCAGTCAGCATGGGTTTATGAAAGGCAAGTCCTGCTTGACGAACCTGATCTCCTTCTATGACAAGGTGACACGCTTAGTGGATGAGGGAAAGGCTGTGGACGTGGTTCTACCTTGACTTCAGTAAGGCTTTTGACACTGTTCCCCACAGCATTCTCCTCAGGAAACTGGCTGCTCATGGTGTATGCTTCATTGGGTTAAGAGCTGGCTGAGTAGCCGAGCCCAAAGAGTTGTGGTGAATGGAGTCAAATCCAGTTGGAGGCCGGTCACTAGTGGAATCCCCCAGGGCTCGGTACTGGGGCCAGTCCTCTTTAATATCTTTATCGATGATCTGGATGAGGGGATCGAGTGCACCCTCAGTAAGTCTGCAGATGACACCAAGTTAGGTGTGTGTGTCAATCTGCTCGCGGGTAGGAAGGCTCTGCAGGAGGATCTGGATAGGCTGGACCGATGGGCCGAGGCCAACGGTATGAAGTTCAACAAGGCCAAGTGCCGGGTCCTGCACCTGGGGCGCAATAATCCCAAGCAGAGCTACAGGCTGGGAGGTGAGTGGTTGGAGAGCTGCCTGGCAGAGAAGGACCTGGGAGTGATGGTTGACAGTCGGCTGAATATGAGCCAGCAGTGTGCTCAGGCAGCCAAGAAAGCCAACAGTATCCTGGCTTGCATAAGAAGCCGTGTGGCCAGCAGGTCCAGAGAAGTGATTGTTCCCCTGTACTCGGCTCTGGTGAGGCCGCACCTCGAGTACTGTGTTCAGTTTTGGGCCCCTCACTACAAGAAGGACATGGAGGTGCTCGAGCGAGTCCAGAGAAGGGCTACGAAGCTGGTGAAGGGTCTGGAGAACAAATCTTATGAAGAGCGGCTGAGGGAGCTGGGACTGTTCAGCCTGGAGAAGAGGAGGCTCAGGGGCGACCTTATCACACTTTACAAGTACCTGAAAGGAGGCTGTAGCGAGGTAGGGGCTGGTCTATTCTCCCATGTGCCTGGTGACAGGACGAGGGGAAATGGGCTAAAGTTGTGCCAGGGGAGGTTTAGTTTGGATATTAGGAAGAACTTCTTTACTGAAAGGGTTATTAGTCACTGGAATAGGCTGCCCAGGGAAGTGGTTGAGTCACCATCCCTGGAAGTCTTTAAAAGACGTTTAGATGTAGAGCTTAGGGATACGGTTTAGTGGAGGACTTGTTCGTGTTAGGTCGGAGGTTGGACTCTGTGATCTTGGAGGTCTCTTCCAACCTAGATGATTCTGTGATACTGTGTAACTCAAGGCATTAAGACAACCTGAATGTGCTTTTTGAAATGATTATATATCTTGGTGAAATCTGCAGAGAGCAAGGCTGGTGTACTGCTCCTATCCTGCCAAAACATTTAATTTCATTTGAGAGATAAGACAAGGCAGAAAGGTTGCAGCAGATAAATATGATGCACGACCATGTGCCACCAGCTCTGTGGTTTCAGCAACCTGAGACACGTTGCTATCTACAATGCACAGCTAACACCCAGGTGCACGTAGTGCCACTGGAAAAAGAGATTAAAAGTTGTCGTAAAAATTCTCTGTTGATAAATAGACCAGGATTTTCATCTGTACCAAAGTCAGGCAAGCATCTGCTAGCCACTTAAAAGCAGTTAGAAAATCCTTTCCCTGTTATTTGCATCACATAAAATTCTGTCGAGCCTCTTTTCCTCTGGCAGGTAGGTCTGTGAGGGTGGTAGGGCACCCGAGTCCACTTTGGCAAGACAAATGCCTAGGTATCACCACTGTGCTGGGACAATGACAGTAGTTTGTGTGGCAGGGCATGGTGCGACTCCAGGTGTCAACTCCTCCGTTTAACTTTGGACACCTATTTTTAGAGCTCTAGCTGAACCCAAAAATAAACATTTACCTTCTAGTGGAGCCCAGTCTGTAATTCCTGATTTGTATTTGGAAGTAACAGCTGCTATACACACACAAATCCAGTACACTCTCTCCATGTACAGAATCACCAAATTAAAGACCCGTTAAAGGGTCTTTCTTGAGTTTGCCTCAGCAGAAGATACAGCCCCCCGTCATGAGCAATAGAAATGATGATGCTGTCCCCACATGATTTTGGGGACTCATCTTTGGCCTGGCGCATTAGCCTGGCTACCAAAGGGTACCAGTTAAAATTGCTCTCTTCCTCAGGTTGAAAGTTTCTTAAAGATTATTTTTTATGTGTATTTTTGCAGGTTTTTCACACAGAGATCAGACAGATATAGAAATGACTGGACACCGTAATCAAGGTCCTTTCCTATTTAGAAAAACAAAACAAAATATAAGCCTCGCTTGATCTTTTATCCTAATTTGTAAAGGACTGAAGATTAATAAGAAATTTTGGTTTTAAACCAGATGAAAGAAAAAGATAAAAAATAGGCTGGTAAATTTTCAGATGAAACAACCATTTGTTGGTTCTGTTATATGGCATTATGCGTCCTTAGGTCTGGAGCTGCAGGCAACATGCCCTTCAAATTCAGTTTCTATTTATTTTGGCTGCAAATCATCATCTCCTTATCAAGCAGGTATTAAGCCATCTGCTCCCAACCTCAGTAAATGCAGTAAACTTGCATTTGAGTGTGGGGCTAAAATAAATGGTTTTCTTTTGTCCAGTAGTAAATACACCTGTAAAACCCATTAGGCAAAATTGGCCCACCATGAGACAGCTCAAAGAAATGAAATGGATGTGGCAGCAGGGAGGAGAGGGGAAAAAAAGGGGGGTTGGATAAAGGGAACAAGTCCGTACCAGAACAAAAACTCGATTAAAGGCTACGATAAGCTCCAGCACTACAATTTGATTTCTGAGAAAGCTAGTCTTGCAAACTGCTAGGAGTGGTGGAAACATCCAAAAGATTTTTTCACAACAGGAAAACTCTCAAGGCATTCCGAGTTTGGGTTCAAGCAAGCTAAAAGCACAAAAAGGCAGGTGGTTATCTAAACCCTATTGACATTTCCCAAATTTTCAGGGATGAGAGTGATCCAACTGTGAGAGCCTGTGCATTGCTGGTGTCTCCCAGAGCACAGCCATGAGTGAGGGGAGACCACAATCAAGTTTTAACTGCTCAGAATGGTTAAGTTAGTGCTTAATTTTAAAATTTATTTCTTTAAAGGACTTGAAGACTTATAAGCTGAGAGCACGGGAAGCAGGAAAGGAAAAGACTATCTATCTCCTCTAGTTAGGAGACGTGATGTCTTTGTGATAAAGGGAGAGAAGCGTTTACTATCACAAATGCTATCTGATAGCATTTACTATCAGATCACTATCCTTCTGTGATAAAGACCCATTCCAGTGCAGTCTGTTGTTTAAAACTGAAAGTGCTATGAACCAACCCAGAAAGCATTTCAATTTAAGATCCGTTTTGCAGCAGGGAAGAATAGAGGGCAATATGCTGGAACTGAGAGCCCTGAGATGAGCATGAGGGAACTCCTACATTCAGCACATCATTTAGCTCTAAAAGGGTGGAGAAAAGCCTGGAGAGCAGAGGCAGGTTGTCATGAGGCCATCAGCCTCCACATATACTGGAGGCTGGTCTCCAGTACATACTGGTCTATGCTGGCCTCCGGTAATTTGCTGGCAGAGGGTAGATCCCACCAAAAAGTAGGGATTCTGAGGACCCAAGATGAGTTAGAAAAGCACCAAGAAATTACCACCCGCATGCAGGCTGAAGGTAAGGCATACAGTTTGGAAGTCCTGCAGGACACTTGGCACAGTCTTCACTAAACCCGATGGAAGCACCCTTCCGCACGGTTTGAAAAAGAAGCAGGGACAGGCAGCTTGTGTGCATTACATGACGAGGCTGCAAATCCACACATTACTTGTCTTGGTAAACTTTGAAGACAGAGACAAACTACCCCAAAACCTGGTAGAGGGAGTATTAAAACGCTGGGGTGTGATTTGACCTTCTCTATATTTTACTGAGCTTAATATTAAAATACTAAAGGTGTTTCTAAGCAACCATAGAAATGCCTTGCTGCTGTCTCCAGTGTTCAAAACAGAGAGCCCGAACACGCAGGAGGCTGATATCAGCCTCTTTGTGATCTTCAGAGGATCAGAGCCTGCTGTTACAGCCCAGATACACGGAACACTGCAACGATAACAAATAGTGGAAATCCGAAGACCTTGGTCCAGCCTCATATCAGACAGTAAAACTGCTTCTGCTTTAACAGGTGACGCGTGGGAAGAGTCCAGGTAACCTGCTTTTGATTACTCATTTTTAGAGACGGCACAGAAAGACAGAAGCTTGACCAGATTATGTTCTTTTACTTGGGCAACGCAGACATAGACACATAATCCAAACACATATTCTTCATTTCCTAACGTGAATTTACCAACAGAATTTCACTACCATGTTTACCTTTCAATTAAGCATTTTCAAAAATAGTTCTACAGAAGCAAAATTGTTCAGAGCAAATGTATCCTATGTGCAAATTGCTTATTCTCTGTCATCAGTTCTGCCCCATTCACATCACGAAAAGGAGGGAAAATCCTTTTTAAAGAAAGGGTAGTGTAAAACTGACAGAATTCCTCCCACCCCTGCGCACTGCCTTCTGATAAGCTCTATGGACTTTTGTGTTAAATATGTTCCTTTTGATCCAACTCCACTTTGCTTTTCAGAAGTTGTGAAATTAAAGGTTCAACAATGACAGGAAGGCTATTTTTACTAGGAGTAGCAGACAGAGAATAAATAGTACCTCAACACAGACTTTTGTGGCTTGTACTTACTTAACATAGTTTTAAAAGCAGTTCTTTCTCTGGCACAATATTATTTTTAGTCTCCTGTATTGATTTTTTTTTTTTTAAAAAAAAGCTGTGAGCCCAGGCTCACATAAGCTACATTGCAAAAGACATGTCTAGATTTTACCACATAATCTGAGCAAAAGTTCATTAATTGATCACTTAACCTGGTATTATTTTATTTATTTTTACTTCTGACTCATAAAATCATTTACAGGCAATCTATGGGCATTTATGGAAGCTCTGGTTCTGACAGTGCACACCAGAGGACCAGCAAATTAAAGTGTAGATAAAAAGCAGATTTGACTTCAAATGCATATTTTGACAAAGGTGATGATAGAGTCTGGCCCTTATTACAGATTTTCTCACCCTTTCAGGATTTTCTAGCTAATTCCCCTTTAAAAGCACCATCTTCCAGGCTGATGAATAATGAAAACAGCAGTTCGTTGACCATGTGAACACAGTGAAGCTTGATTAAATCTGTGAATCTCAGAATCACTTTAAAAAGATACTGCACTCAGTAAGTAACATTGCCCCCAGGCTCGCATCCTTCATTATCTGGCACTTGATAAATGCCTTAAGCCCCCATATCTTTCTGGGGCAAGCCCAAGCTTGTTTCTCAGAGATACCCCGGCCAAACTTACTACTGGCACAGAGCCAGGGACATCCATCAGGACAGGTTTGATTTCCAAACGCAGTGTTCACAAAACCTGACAGACGTTTCAATTTCCCCTTAAAGCCCTCTCTCCAACAGACGCTTTAGTTCAATGAATAAATAAAAGAACAGAAAACCTTTGTAAATATAGCGCTTTTAACTCTTCTCAGTTAGAGGAGCTTCACGACGCCCAGAAAGAGGGCTATGGCAAAAAGCATGATGGCAGGAAAGTTTTTCCTAGAACACAGCTAAATTCAGGTCCTAGCTAGTACCTTCTCCTCCTCCAGCACACAGTCTTTCAATCACTACACCTTAAAAAAAAAAAAAAAAAAAAAAAAAAAAAATCCCTCTACTAACAGCAAAGCTTTTGCTCACAAAAAAACCCTGCAGATGTGACAAGCCAAGCTGAAAACAGCCAAAAACTTACGTCCCAGGGCACACAGGCAGAGTGCGGCTAGGAGAAGGAAGGCAGTCCCCAGGAGCTTCATGCTTGGCGGTAGCAGTGGCAGCAGTGGTGCGGGCAGCTCTCCCTCACACAGCTGGGCAGGGAGTGCTCTCTCGCTCCGCGGCAGGCCTTAATTACTCCATGGAAAAAGGTGTGTAGAGCCTGTGCCTAGTCACTGCCCATTCCTGCTTATTTTGGGGACTTTGATAAAGAACAGGAGGAAACACAGCATACTCCCTCTGGGAGTTCAGCATGGAGGAGATTTATTGTTTCAGTCCTTACAGGAACTCCTTTTCTTTGGCAGCCGGCTGTGTTTTTGTTAATACATTATTTTGTTCTTCTTCGGCCAAGAGGTCAGGAAAGTTTCTCAACAGAGGCAAAACTTGCTTTAGAATAGGCTATACATCACCCCCTTTCACTGTACCTGGGGGCACTTTTATAGGGGACATTTAGCAGCAGCGAAGGAGCCTGGTTAACAGGGACAACACACTGGGGATGGAGGGGCAATGCAGGCAGCAAGAGACCCCACCTGCCTCCTCTTTGTGTCCTTTTAAGTGGCCTTGGGCAACAACACAGCCAACAGAGGACGTGCCTCCTAGGAGCTGCCAGCCCTGAGGGGACACCGACCCAGGCCAAGGCCAGGCCCCGAGCAACATGCCCCATGAGGGACAGGCTCCAGGCCTGCTATTAGCCCACGCCCCACCCCTTTGAACAGCTTTTTAAAACCTGAAAAGTTGCAACTGGCTTTAACTGAGTCTGGTCCATTAGCAAAGGAAAGATATACATATTTTTAATTTTCTGCAGAGGTACCTGCAATGCTGCCTTGCCATACCATGTGGTGAAAATAAAGTCCTCAAAGGAGGCTCACACCTGGGTTCCGTAAGGAACCCATGTGGGATCCATGTCTTGTCCTCAGGTCCAGCTGACCCAGGAAACTGTGGCATCCCTTTCTCTCCCAGCCATTTCTCTAGAGGACATGAAAGAGCTCCCAGCAGAGCTCTGAAGTCAATAGCTATCAAAACATGGTCTTGCAGTGCTCTCATATACTGTGCCTTAATGACTTTATGCAGCTGACAATAATTACTGACAAAACTTCAAACCCAATGAGAACACCATGCAGCATGTGTGCTTATCTCCCTCTCTGTCAGCTCTCAGGAAAATTAAGAGGAAAACCTGACCTCACAAACAGCCTGACTTGTTAAATAGTCAACTCTACTAATGCAACTTTCTCTTTTTTTTAAGTTTTTTTTTTTTTTTTTTTTTTTTTTTTTTCTTCTTCATGATTGTTGCTCATCATAAAGGGAAGTTTTGGAACAGTTTCACAGGCAGGAACTCCCAGGAGCTAAGCCAGTGCTTCCAACAGCAGTGCTGTTTTATTCATATGATGAGGAAAACAGTAGCTGATCAGCCTCATGTAAGGAATAACTCTTGTTTAGTTAAAGAAATTACATTTCTACATTTTAAGACTGTGACACATCCTCCGCCTATTGCAGGTGGCAGAAGCTGGTGCTCAGTAGAAATCTGATGGTAGATACTGAATTTCTGGCACTTCATCTGGATAAGTATTTGCTTCTAGGAGAAATGAAAATCTGCAAGTTGTCCTTAGCAAGGCTGAGCTTTCTCCATCGTTGGAAAGGATCTCACCATAATATGGATTTGACTAAGAGCAGAGATGACACTAAGAGCACACAATGACACTTCTCAAGTGGGTTGGAGCACATGGCAGGGAGCTAGAGCCAGCATACTGTTTTTATACTCATTTTGTGCTAACATAGGACATGAAATTAGCATGGCCCAGAAAACAGTAACCACTGCAGCTGAAAGCCTTCAACCAAGAAGGTAAATCTGAACTTGGGGAATGAACTCATCCCAGGGTAGTGATGTTTCTGATGTGGTAAGAGGAGCTCTAACCTTAGACTTACTGCACTGCCAAGATAGAACCTGAAAGGTTCATTATAAAAAATGACACAGAAAGGAATTTTATTGGCTGTAATGAAACTTCCTTAGCAAAATCTAAGAGGCTTGAGGACAGGATGCCTCCCGTGTTTTTTGAGACCCAGAGACTTAGCCGAGTGCCTAAGAGTGTTGATTTGCTTCAGTGCTGTTCATGTTGAGTAGCAGCATCCGAAGGAGTCCTCAAAGCTGATGCTGATGGTGGCGGTTACCTGCAACTCAATGAGGGCAAAAAGTGTTGCATCTCTGCAGTAGATACCCATGTTGTATGTATCAGAGTGGAGCAAGCTCCCCAAACTCATGCAAGGGGATGGGAGGGAAAGGACCACAGCTGTCCTCCACTGAGTCAAGAAACCTGAATTGGACCTCAGAGGATCCTAAGGCAGATTCAAGAGAACTGTGTCCCCCTAAGAGACCCCCTGACATCAACAGCAAAGGCGGACGGCATTTGCAAGATCGAACTTGGTAGGACAAGCATTGGCACAAACAGGAAGGAATAGTAATAGGAACAGAAAGGGAGCAGATGAAAGAAATGACCAAAAGAAAAACTCTGGCCAAGCTGACTTGCAGCTTCTGTCTTGAAGTATCTGAGGTGTAAAAGAGAGATTCTCACTACTCTTGTCAATGGAAACATATTTTTTTCTTGAAAAAAAAAACACTTTTTATTTTTTAAAAGGTTTTAAAAATCTTCCAGAGGTCTTTGTAGCAAAAGATTATTCCTCTATGTGTACAGTGAAAAAAACTTCTCTTTTCCTCCCTAACAGCAAATAAGTTTTCCTTGATTGAATAAATGTTTTTCTTTCTTTCCTCAAACTGAGAAATTTAGCTTCAGTGCCAATGTGTGCTTTGTTTTATAAAGAGAAATTTGGTCATCGGTAATGCTGCCAACTGTGGTATTACTGCCAGTTTTGGACTATCTGGAGTTTCACTTAGAGCCCCAGTACAAGTGGCTGTGTGACAGTCTCAGTTTCCACACTTTTTCAAGTCAGATTTTAGCCCTCATAGTTGCAGAAGAAAACTTGAAACATGACCACAGAGTACTCTAGAGAATGAAAGGACTCTCTGTTTTAAAGTCTTTTTATTTTGTAGTCCAGTAATGGTTGGGTAGCCTACGTTATATATTTATTTTTGCCAGTGTGGTATTTCATTATTAAAGGGAAACCATTTACTGCCACAGTGGATTTGCAGTTAGAGATTTATTGGTCTCAGGCTGTATTTATATATTCTTTCTTAGTTCACATTGCTTGGAGCAAAACATTGCCTTCTTCTGCACAGTTCTCCTATGAGGTTCAAATAATCCCCTTCAGATTTAGAGAATGTAAAAGTTTTACATATTGTTCAATATTCTCGACGCTGCGTAAAACAGGAAATAATATGGACAGACATGCTGCCTTGCTTTGGGCTATGGGCAATTTCCAATGTGGGTACAAATAGTAAATTTGTCAAAGTTTCTACGCATCTAAGAATAAAAAGATACACAGTCTTCAATGATTTTTTAAAGTGAAGAAACAAACACAGTGACCAAATTTGCCAGCCTTTCTCACTGACGCTTATTATTCCTTCCACTGAAAAAAGTTAGATAATTTTTTTTTTGCTTTGCTACATTTGTATTTCAGCAGATATATTAAAAATGATATTTTATCAGAAATTACCTATGTCTTACCTATTACTTACCTTTGTATTTGTTTATACTCCCATAAGCAGGATTAATTTACATTGAAAAAAGCAGTTGTAAAGACATTACTTAGTAAATGTAAATACATGTAAATACATTACTTAGTTCCATTCAATACATTCACAATACATTACTTAGTTTCCATTCTTTTAAAAATCATTTTGGACAGTACTTGTTTTAGTCTATTACATATATTAATATTTGAATATAAAGCAGAACTTTAAAGATCTTGAATATAGCTGTACTAAACCAAGAAATTTTGATGGTCATATATAGAAGTTACTCACAAAATTCATGCCAGGGGACATTTTAAAATGTAGATATTTTGCTCTGAATCTTTTATGAAAGCACTGGAACATACCAGAGAATAGAAATGTCAGTGCCCAATTGCCAAGTATTAAAGATCAGGCTTGCAAATATATTTAAGTGCTTAAGAACCAAGACAGCCACCTTTCCTTTGTAGCACATAAATGTTTAAATGTCATTGATTTGATTCAGAGCCAGCCAATAATGTGAAAAATTCCACTAAATCTCTAAGTGCCTGGATGCCTTTATGTAGGCACTAAAGACCAAAACACATTTAGCCTTCAGTACTCTTTCCACAAAAGATATGTTCAAGGCCAGAGCTAATATAATTACTAGCTATCACACTTGAGTATTGCGGGATGAATTTTGTTTGTTTTTGTGTGTGTGTATTTTTTTTTTCCCCAATACCGACAGACTCTGTAAGGATATCCGTTACTGCTGAGCATGTTTCTCCCCTTCTTTCCTACCTGGATCTCTACTGATGTACTACAGGGAGTGAAAATGTGTTTGAAGGAACTAGCTCAGTGTTTATTCAATTGCAGTTGATTCAAGTCAGGAACATATTTGAATGAATGCAATTGCCACTCTGTTTGAGTGCCAGATTTCAAAGGATGCTGTATGTGTGATGTGGATACATGTCACTGTCAGCGGGCACAGCAGATCTGTGCTCCTGAGCTACTTCTGTGCATCTCTCTCTTACTCTGCACTTCCATTGCTGCTGCCAGACAAGCCTGAGATAGAAAGAGGGCTCTGCACTTACACTGTTCACCATCCTGTCCCTGAAAACTGTACTTCCATCCTGAGCCATGTTTATTTCACAGTCTCGTGAATCGTGAGTATCACTGAAAACAGTCCAATTTTTGTGCCCAGTCCTTATTTTCCTAAGCCAGCAGACAATGCAATTTTAATAGGGCAGCAATTTACCCTACACCTGCTGACCAGGTTCACTGGCTTCAGGAGTTACTAAGATCTCACCAATGTGTGTGAAGGCTGTATTTGGCTGTTTCCTTTGGCTGTGGTTGTCCCTTGACTTTGTGAGGTCCCTACCTGGAGATGCAACGTGCTCCTTAACGACAACGGTCCTTCTGATGATCCAGTTCTAAGGCCATTCCTTCTCTTTTTGTGAGTTACTGAGGTATAGGTATTTTCATCTTGCGGGTCAGAGAGAAGCTTAGGCACAACTGCAGAAATAGAGAGAAGAAAGCTATGGGCGGAAACATACTGCTGCCCCAAGTCCTTACGTATGGGCTGGAGGAGAGCTGGAGGAGAGACCACAAACAGTCATTCTAGGGATAAAAAAAATATGTGGGCTTGCAAGCTTGAGCAAGGAACTTCATGTCATGTAAAGACTCACATGGAATACGTTTATAAGCTTTGCATCCTGTCCCAAGCTAGCGGAATGGGAAACAGTGAGTCAGTCTCAGGTTCTCATGTTATTTGAAACGCATGGTGTGATTACACTGTTGGCTGTCTCAGAGGAAACAAAACAGAAATATGCTTTTGAACCATGCCTTAATTTTCCAAGAGTCTGAATAAAGCCAGCCACTATCTCTCCAGATGCATACCTCACCTTCATTGCGGTAAACTGCAATGAGCTCATCCTTCTTGGGCCCAGTTAGAAAATACTCAGCAGAACAAGGCTGCAGTGGTCCTCGGTGCTGAAAAGCAAGAAGTACCTTCTGTTCCAGCTGTACTTGTCAGCCTTCCTGGGCATGATGCTGAAGGACATTAACCTTCTGCCGAGCTGAGTTTCTGTGGCTTCCCTTTTTCCATTTGGTTTCAATGCACAAGCAGTGGAAAAATGCATCGTGTTTCTTGTTAGTCCCGCAAGGGGATACTCTGCGTGTTGGTGTAAGCTATAGGTTTAACTGCCTCAGCTTTGTTTTCAGACCACTAGCGCCAGAAAAGAACATCTTAGAGCATTATAAAATATCTGATTATAAAGAGCCCGTTGTACCTAAACACAACACAGTATTGTGGCTTTCTCAGCAGCCAACACTGTGGTTATGCCAGTATCCCGGCATCTGCTACAAATCCATGTTTTCATCCACTCATAAAAGGAGACGCTGGGTAAAAAATGTGTCCAGGTTCCTCATCTCCCACTTCTGTTTCTGTCCATAAGTGCTGTGAGACCTGAGCATCTTGAGCTGGTGCTCGCAGCACCTGGGAACCTCCTGAGGTGGGGACTGGGGCTGGAGAAAGGGCACGTTACAGGGGCTTTGGCAGCCGTGCAGGATTTGATGTGGGGCAGAGAGGGAGTGTGCAGGAGCTTCCTGACAGCAAGGAGCCAGAATTCACCTATTACAGACACAAGGCCAAGTTACACTCCAAGATAACGCACAGGAGATGCTTTGCTGTGCAGCGCCAAGATCTCAAGGCAGCGTCTCTCTGCTTGGCACTTTTCCTCATGCTCTTTTTGCAGTCATCTGCCATCTCATCCACCCCAATCCTCAGCATCCGCAGGCTTGAGCACTCTGTGGCTTCACCGCTGCATGCAAAAGGGCTGTTGCTGCTGCTCCGCAGTGCCTGGCTCCCCCAGCTCTCATTCCTTTGCTGTATTTCAGACATCCTGTTGTTGCCATCGGGGCGAGCCTTGCTGGCAGGCATTTTTTGACACATGCACAATACAATGCGTGTCCGGTCTGAAGTCCGATCTGATAATAAGGAAACTGCGCCGGCAAGAGAAGGGGGTAAAATCCCTGTGTGGTGTGCCAAAATATACCCCCAGTATTTCGGCTTCCTTGCAGACTGCATATCTGCCCCTCTACAGATACCATAAACATTTTCCTGTTCTCTGCATTTCCACTTTCTGATTTGTTCAGAAATACAGGGGGGGATTCAATTCTTTCCACGGCATGTAATAGTCAGGCAGCAACTAGCTGGCTGAAAATAAAAGCATCTTGGGTGCCTGCTAAAAGCAGGTATTTCAGGTTACCTACAGATCACTGGAAAACTCACAGATTTTTTTCACACGCATGGTTTTGCTGATTTGTTGTATTTCTGGGCAGTTGGTCATCAGGAATATACGAATTCACATCCATCCCTGCTTATACTTATCCAAACTTTTGATTAACCCAGGTGTTATTTAACATTTGTCATCACCCACGGAAATGGGGAGCCCTTTTCAGAGCCCTGTTCAGCCTGCAGGTGTTGCCCAATGCTAGGGGTCAGTCCACGAGGGTCACTGTATGCCATGCAGAGTAAGTCTGTCAAGAGCTAGCTGAGGTGGAAGCTCCTCAAATCCAACCAATCAAGCCCATGCATTAACACACTTACAGCCAAAAGCTGTGAAGTAGCTTGTTACATCATCGCATTTACTGCAGTCAATTCAATGACAGAACAAAACTGCTCCTTTGCAGGTGGGGCAGTGGGGCTAACACCGCACTGACAGAGAGAAACTTCATCTACATCAGGAGGAATGTAAAGCACCAGCAAACGGTCAAGTACTCACCGAGGAAACCTAAGATATGTGTTTTTTTTTTTTTTTAATTTAATTGGTATAACCCTTTTCTGTGATCTTCATTGAGCAACAGGGCTTTACAAGAAGAGACTGTTTCGACACAGCTCATAGCTGCTGGGAATCACCAATACGAACTGATGCTTGGGTCTGCTGCGTAACCAAGGCCGCTTGGATCAGGTCTGTACTTGAAAGCATAAAGCATCGGAAAAGAGGCAAGTGCTTCAGGAAGTAATAGCCAGACATTAGCGCTGCCCCAGCAGATTACCAACGAGCCAGGGGCGAGGGGAGCGGTACCTGGCTGACGATCCATGGCCAACCCCTCCTTTGTGGCCTCTTCCCTTTGACCAAGCCGCTATACGACTGCCACCTCTCACTCATTGGGTGTGTGGGGAGGCTCCTGCACTTCAGTCCTTTGGTTTTAGGTTGGTGTTAGAAAGACTTTCGTTTCCCCGTGATCCTGCTGTTTGGCTGGGAGGCCCCGGGCTGAGTCACCAAGCCACCTGCTGCAAAACAACAGGAAGAGCCACAAAATCCTTCAAGAATAACAATGGCTGGGAGGTGTCTTTATCCAGGGTAGATTGCTGGCTACCGACAACATTTGCAAGTGCGTTGGAAATATGCTTCGTTCAGGCCATATTTTTCATTTTATGTTCTCTTCTAGAATGGATTTTTTCCCCAAAAATCTTTCAAGCACTGAGTCACAGTAGGGCTGATGGAAGGCTATTTGTCAAGTTGACTGTTTTGTGAGTTTTGCTACTTTTTGTTAGAAGATTTATTTGATGGGGGGTTTTTTGATCATCTTCAGAGCTGGCCATATATATTCTTTCAGTATATGTTTTGGAGAGTAAATAGTAGGATTTGCTAAGGAATTCAACAGAAAATAAAGTTTTCTGTTGTTCAGCGAGGCCAGATCTGCTCTCATGTCAAGCTTACAGGGCAGATTTAGACCCTTCCAGGCTGGCCTAACTCTGCTCCTAGTGCAGTCAATTAAAAACAACAGCAACAACAAAACCTTCCACCAATTCCAGTGAGCAGCATTAGAGAAGATAACTTTGGAAAAATCTGCTCATACCTATTCTACACCTATTTCAGCAACAGCTTAACAGATCTGTCCGTTGAGTGCATAATGGTTATTCCTATTAATTTCAGCTGGACTTTTGACACACAAAGTTATACATGGAAATATTTATAGAATCATGCCCGTGTGAGTAGGCGTCCAGTATTTCTATGTTCTGTGAAGCTCCTGCATCCCACTCTGGCCCCATATTGCATTCCCATTGCCTATCGTGATGCTGGCCTCACTCAGTGCGGAAACCGCATGGAATTGGGGGTTATCTTTATTTTCTTTGGGCATTAGCCCAATTTATGGGACAGAACGGAACTCACAGTTGGAAACAATACCACCAACAACAGGACGTTTCTGTCACGTTAGATCTAGGACTGAATTAGGTATAACCTTGCTGAACCATTGGCCCGTGACTTTCTCTGTGAGTCAGTGCAGGCAGTACTAGGTAGCAGGGTGGGAAGGATTTGTTTTAACAGGTAAGGTGGATGTGATCTACGCTTCAAACAACGCACCTTACATTGCCCTTCTGTGTTTCAGCTGCTCCTCATAGAGGAATCAGCTGTCACTTACAACATATGACCCAACTAATGACCAGCTGACCAAGTAACAAGAGAGGACCCTGTTGCAAATGGACTTGTCACAGTAATTAACAGAGAAGACACTTGCACTAGCCTGGACTGTTTTCCCTGCTCTGTGCCCCTCCTGTAACACCATGGAGCTAAGAACTCATCTGAACGCTTATTTTGTCTTGCTCTCACTATTGCCAGTCATTTAACATTTTGTTACACAGGTCTCAACACTTCTGATGTGCCTTCCATTTCCCTGCAAAGAGCATCATGTCTATTCCTGTTGTTTATTCCTTCCCCCCTACCCCCCCCACCTCTATTGCATCTTCATACATTCAAATTTCATTTCTGCCTTTTGTACCTGCTCTGTTAACAAGTAGGTTTTTCCTCATTTCATCAGCAAGCAATGCAGTATATGCTCAGCTGGAGTGGGCTTTGACCGTATGACTACCTGGCAAACCTACACCACTAAGGTCTTAGTGGCCAAATTTTTCTCTTGGAGACCATAAAAACGACAAGAGAAATAATCAGCTGGGAGAGAAAAATGAAGATAGTGCTCACACTTCTGTAGCTGATTGACTTTCCTTCTCCAGTTACCGTGGAAAATTACTTCAGATGTGGAAAAGCTGGGGATATTTCCCAGGTAAAGCCCTCCCTCAGTTTAATGCAGTTGTCACCTTTTTTTTTGCCAAATGCATCTCCTTGGAAGCAGGGAGATCTGCTGACAGCCCCCAGCCCATACATCCCAAATCCTTTAACATCCCTCTACAGCTTGGGCTGTGGGTGGGCAAGGGCAAACTTCTGCAAGCAGTTCTCATAACACAGGCCATCAAAAAAACCCTGGAGTCCAGTGCCTGCACTTAGAAAAACCTTCAAAGAAATAAAAGTACATAAATCTGGAATGGGCTAAAACTCGATGTCAGTGTGCTTCAAAAGCAGGTGTCTAATGTTAGGCTCCTAAATCCTTTTTAGCCACCCAGATTAGTAGCTTGATCTTTGCTACTGGTAATCACCCAGCAGGTTCTGGGAAAGCAGCTTATTTCAGCACCTAAATGTGGGGTTTAGGAACCTAAATTTAGTCTCTCAAGTCTGAAATCTGGGCCTTGCATCCTCAGCTAGGGACAAATAAGGGCACCTGGATCTTAAATTGCAATTAGAGTTTTACTTCCAGGTCAAACACAAAACTCAGAAAGGGCCTAATTTTCCACCTCCAATGGCAGGAGATCTCCCTGATCCCACCACGGCTGGCATTGCTCTGTGGCTGGAGGAGGGGAGGACAGTGGGGCCCATGGCAAGGCCCCGTGCACCAGAAAGCCCTCTCCTCCCTCCCACCAGCTGCTTGCCAAAGCCGTCTCAGGTCTCGCTGCGTTTCCCCCCGTTGCTTCCTTCCTTCCTTCCTTCTCCTTATCTGTCCAGCAGCCACTCACCCTATCTGCCTGCTCAGACCCCCGTGAGGCTCTGCGGGCTCACGTAGCTTTCACCAGCCCGTGCCCTGGCACCTTTCCCACCTCCCCGTGCTACCTGCCCTTGGCTGATGGAGAAGCGGACTCGTGGGCTCCTCTCTGCTCTCTGAGTGGTAACAAGATGCCCCGTAGGGAATTGGGAGATAAAAGTAAAAACAAGCTGTCTGAATTGGTTCTAGAGAAGCTTTGTTTGCCTTGTGAAAGTCCTCCAGAGCACAGAAAGAATAACTCCAGGGTATGGCTACACTTGAAACCAAAACCTAGGCTAAATCTTTAGCAGAAGCCAAAGCCAAACCAGAAGCACTAATCAAAAACAAATGTGTAACTCTATTCCTAGAAAATCCTCTTTTCAAATAAAATGTAATTATGCTCTTATTTTCTCAAGCCTTGCCTATACACAAAGCTGTAACCATTTTACTAACCCCCTTTAGAAGCTGATTTTTATTTTAATTAGGACAGCCTTTTTATGTCCTTTTGGGTTATTCTCAAAACACCTTGCACTGATTTGTCTTAATTCATTCCTTACAGACAGAGCAGCTTTTGCCTCTGGAGTCCTCAGAGCGAACATACTATATATTTTTTTCTGTCCAGATTTATTTTAGTGACTCCATTTGAATAAATTGACAAAGAGTAAGAATCTTTCTGAAATCCTTAACTGAATTTAATGTATTTCTAAAGGAATTCATGTAAGGCACCCTCTGTGGGATTGCAACGTGGGCTGTGGGACAGCGGTGTTGGCTGGTTGTTAAGAGGTAGGGAACTGAACCGAAGGGACACTGAAACAGCATGAGGAAGAAGCCTGAGCAGACTACAGCCACCTTCTGCACTGAGTAGAGAAAGGGGGCAAATGCTTTTTTGTCAGAAAACAAAGAACAAAAGGCATGTGTTGTGAGCGTAAACCTTTAAGTATCCCTTAAATAAAAGGAATAAATGCTTCCACAGGAGAGTGGAGGTCTCCTGTGTTTAGGAAGGCTTTGGATTTATCTCCTAGAACTGCTGAACCCCTGAAACCTACTGCAGCAAAGAGCTGGCAGCGTGTGGAGGTGAAGAGGACAATGCAAGACAATGTAATTTAAATGAACTAATGCAACGCCCTGTTGAAGCTGTATTTTCAAGAGCTCTTCCACACACAGGTGCTCCCCCCGATTTTAGTGCACACTTGTGCCCAAGTGCAAAGCTGAGAAGCTTTGCAGATCACTTTTCAAGGGCTTCCCCTTGGAGCTGGTGTATTGCCACGTACACAGGTCTCAGGTTATGAATTCAGGGATGGTCACATCCTGCCTTTGGTTTCACCAGCCTTGTTGGTAAAACAAAGTTAGCAAACTGGTGAGAACTACTTGGTGGGAGATAACTGCAGTAGCTGAGACGCAGGGTGAGCTTGTCCTTAGCTAATGTGGCTGATGTGGTTGAGACTAATGAGCAGTCTGATATGGCAGCAAAGGAAATTATATAAGCAAACCTTACAAGAGCTGTGAAAACAGCCTACCTACGATGGGCTTAAAGCAGAGCCCCACAGTAATTACCAGAGCCTTATGGATGTTTTTAGTTCCTACATAACTTAGAGGATTAAAGAAACCTCTCAAAAGAAAGCAGGAAGGGCTGTGCACTGATTCCTAGTGATTCATTGACTTCCTTCCTCCCATCCCCAGCTAGAGCTTTATGGGACGAGCCAGCACGCTAGCGTGCAGAGTGCTGCAGTCCTTCCTGTAATGCCCAGCACAGGACAGAGCCACCAGCCGTCAGTGGTGACACCAGCACCGTCCTCCAGACACCACTTGCCTCCTGGTGAGCTGTAGGGCTCCCCACAAGGAATATCTCTCATTTAAAATGGTACTCTGCCTTCCTCTGCAACAGACAGGCATGCTGCAATCGCGCGGTTACCAGCCTTTTCTTGCTTTCATGGCCTGGCAGACGTCTCTGTATCATGTTTCTGAGAAACAAGGTGATTGATGACGAGCTCAAAAGCCCCACTACAAAAGCAAGTTGCAGAATAAGAAAACATAAGTTTTAAATACATCTGAAGCTATTCTATTCTCTGAGCTGTCACACAGGATTTCTCCAAGGTGTCTCTAAGCTGCACTAGTGCAGATAAAGCCAGTAACAGCCTCCCACTGAGCCCTGGCTTCCCAAGAGGTTTCCCCTATTCCAGTTAGATCTGAGGTACCTGTTAGGATGTTACTATGTAAGCTAATCTTCCAAGCAGCTCTGGAAATCTGATTTCTCCGTTTATTCTTTTTTTTTTTTTCTTTTTTTTCTTTTTTTTCTTTCCTTTCCTTCCTTCTGTCCTTTCTTCCTTCCTTCTCCCTTTCTCTTTTTCTTTGTTTCTTTCTTTCTCCCTTTCTCTCTTTCAGGAAATCAGTCTCAGGGAACTCAAACAGGTACATGGCTTAAATGAGTTTGTGATGTTTACAAGAGTATAAATGAAACACCATTAGAAACTGTCCTGAATGGGTCTCTAGCTGATTTCTCCAACTGGACCCAATACTTGCTTAAGAAAAATCAGGCAAGGTTCAGAATGTATTGCATGACCGTGAATCACAGCAGGATCCTCACGTCCCATCTGAAAGGTTTTTGCATAGACCAGCTGTGTGCTTCTGTCCTCGAGTCACCTGCAGGCTGGAACTGAGCTGCCTTTTGGCCTGTGTCTTTGGAAATCCTTAACTAGCCGTGGGATAATTTTAACAAGATTAGGAACACTTTGAGGTGGCTGGACTAACTGGTTCGAGCTTCTTGTGCACAAAGCTTTAACTACCAATATGTTTTTATTACTGATCAGAATAACATCAGTAATTAGAAGTATCACTACAGTCAGCCACAGAAAATTACAGAAATTGTGACTTTTAAGCTTCTTGCCTAAATCAATTGACACTGGGGAAGGACTCCCACTGGGCTGAGGGCTTTAAGTGGGCTTTGGTTTAGATTATGCTCCCTCTATACAGTGCTATCTTGACCTGTCAGTGGGAAAATCCAACTGACTTGAGGAGGAGCAAGGGTAAGTCCCCACTGAAAATGCCACCCGTAGTCTTCTTTTTATCTTCAAACAACACACATAAGCTCAGGGAGACTATTTCAAACGAAAGAAAGTTTTAACGTACAAACACTAAAAGTAGCTCCACAGTTTCAGTGGATTGCCTTTTCAACTCGTTGTTCTTTTTATGTCTTGGCTCTTTTATTTTAGAAGTTTTTGCACAAAACAAATGGACCAGACTTTATTTCTGTGCTACAGAGTAAGAGGCATAATTCCTCTGTATGTAAAATCAATTGGAATTTTCTCAGTGCTGTTGAAAGGGGTAAAATTGGGCTCTTGTGTGTCTAATACTTGCCCTGTTAAGAGCCATGGCAAAACAGCTACTGAATTTAATGGAACCTAGATTTACCTTTAATTTCCTTGATCCTTTACTTGCATTGCAAGAATGATCTATCTGCCCTATTACATTTGCCCTTTCTTGAACAGGATCAATCACCTGTTCATGTCCAGATGTTGCCCTGTATCCAAAGCTCTGTATATATAATTTCAGTCATCTCCCCATTTGCAGTGGTATAATGCCACCCTACCTAATAAAAGTACATGGTTCAGTTCTCAGCAGAATCAGAAAAACCATTTCCATTGAGATCCCAGCAGTGTGAACTGGACACTGATCCATGACTGTGAGCCTTCCTCCCTGGTTCCTCTGCTCTTCAGCCTTGAATTCCTGCAGCCTGGCAGGAATCCTCCCAGCTTTTTTTTTCCAAAGCTTTCAAAACAAAACCGATAAAGTGATATTCCTCCCTGCAGCTCTTCAAGGTTCTTTAGGCAGAGCAACCAATCACCAAATGAAAAAACAAAACAAAACAAAAAAAACCCACACACATCTGAGACAATGTTTTGCAAACAGAGGCCACTGGAGCAATATTGTGAGCAAGATAGGAGCTGCCAAGCCAGAATAGGTAAGTGGTGCCTCTGGTCCTGTATAATTCTGTGGATTACAGATCACATTTCCTTGTCAGGTATGATTTCCACATATTTTCCTCCAAATAACTATCTGAAATACTGGAACTAGCTACGTACAAGAGTTATTTTTGTGCTTGTGGAAGTGAAGGGTAGCCACAGCTCTGGCCTCAACAAGAAGGAGCCTCCGTTGAGATTCACAACTGACTTGCTGTTCATCACAGGTCTAGCAGAGTGGCAGGGATCAAGATGATGCCACTGGAGCTCTTGAAGGGGACATACAGACCCAAAGGCATTCTGTAACTGTATGGCTCCTTGTATTTTGCAGCTTCTAGCTCCTGGGAAGGAACACATTATTCTTATTCCAGACTGACATAACTTGAATTAAATTACTCAATAAGATTTCTGTCTGCTCCAATTCCCTTACTTAGCTATATTATAGAGAGAAAAAATACGTCTACTTGTTCCTCTAAATGGAGTGGAGGGTTCCGCATTTATGTATGTTGGTTGCTTGGTGCCATCTTCCCAAAAAACTTGCTAAAGTTTACCAGTAGCAACACTATCAATCCGTACGTGTGAGACTCCTGAGTCAATGAAACTCTGTCTCTTCCAAATTCCACTGACTTCCCTCACTACATGTCGTTCAGGATGGGGTATCACATTTATAATGTGCATCATTATTATGTTAATGTGTATGTTATGTTGATAGATTTTTAAGTAAACAAATGTTTCAACCCTGAAATGCTGCCATTTCTGTTTCAAAGGCATTATTTCTCATTTCAAATGGTAGTTAAGCTGCATGCTTTCCTTTTTCTTTTCTTGTTGCAACCCTTCCATTCTGAAATCAAAGATGTCAAGACTTCTCCTGAAGGAATTTTCCTAACAGAATTGTGTCCCAAATACTAATAGCATTAGTATCGTCCAAACTGGGTAATTGGCAATCCCAAAAGAACTGATAGGATCTGTTGCTTATATATTACTAGCTCAAGGCTATGTAATGGCCAGTACTAATTGATTTTCTTTCCAGCCATACAAACATAAATCATAGTTAATAATTCTCTCAAGTAATTTCTAAGATAGTAAGCGTCTATAGTACGCATGCTGCCACCGCAAGTAATACCTTTGATACGCTTTCTTCCGAGGACAGACAGAAAAACATCGTTCTTCATCCTGCCATTAAGCACAGATTGGAGATTTAAGCACTTTAAGCCCGAGCTCAGACTATGGCGGTACATGATGTATAGCAGAAGGGGCTATGGATACGTGAGTTCCATAGAAAAAGCAGACACTATTAAAATATAATGATCAAAATGCAGCCTCCCTGGCTCCCACTGCACTCAGCTGCACTTACCAAGTCGTACAGTGCAGTAACAGCTACCTCACAAAGCTTTGTCTAGAAAGTGTGGCAGAACAGCTGTAAAGTGCCAGGACTTCTGGAGCTGGTTAATTGGACCTTTAAAGTGTATTAAATGTCTATTGAAATGCAAGCCATAATAGCTCCCATGAGGAAAAGGGCTATAACGGCATTACGGATATATTATTTATGGATATAAGCTTACAGATGTATTAAATGTATAAACGAAATCTCTGTATAAACATATTATATAAACATATGATGAAAAACTTTTTACAAAAGCATGAATTAGTATGTGAAAAAGAGCAACACGGATGAGCACAAGATGTAAATGTCTGAGAGCTTGTTTCGCACAGAGACTTTCAGTAAGAAAAGGTCAAAGCCTTTTGTTTGAAGAACAGCCTGCAACATCTCCAGATAGGATGTAAACAGCATAGCAGCCACAATGAGACACTCTAACTCCTCATGTAAACAAATGATGTTAGTTAACAATTGTTCAGAGACTGATACGAACTGAAACAGCAACCCACGTCTTTCAGATCGGTTGAGCTGTGCTGGGTGCCCATCCCAGTAGGAAAAGCAAGGAAATGTGGCACCAGCCCAGTTCCCCTCTCTGGGAGCTGCTGGCAGTCACTGGAGAGATTCTGACATTGCTCTGCTCCGTGCCCAGAGCCCCCTGGCCTCTTTTCTGCCACCAGATGCTGACACGGGACGCCTTGCCTCTCACAGCTAGGGTTGGGTCCTTTCGGACCAATGAACCAAACCACGCATCAAACAGCATCCCCGTGGGTGTAATTACCACTCCACGTGGAGTCAGCACGTTTCTCTATACTGACCTCCTTGTGTATTTAAATGGAAGTGTTGCTGGCGACTGAGTCATGTGGACCAAAGCCTGAATAAACCTAGAATATGTAGTCTCAGATTGGAGCAGTGTCCAGCAAAGCTGTTATTTGTGTAACTACAGAGGTGTATTGCCTCCCACAACCTTTTTTTTGGTTTTGGTCTGCTCTTTCTTGACTCAGGCAATGCTAGTGGGAGTTTCTCCAAGGGCAAGAAATGAGCCAGTACTGGTTAAGTTAAACATCTGCCTGTTTCAGGTGGTGTCTATTTTAAGATATATGCTATGTCAAATATATGCTACTTTTATATTAATAACACACCACACTGCATACACACACACAGATATGTGAAAATGTAAAGCTATTTCATGGATATTCATAGTGAGGCAAGTCAGGAAGGCGGCTGTTACTACTGCATAAGCAGTGTGTGGGCTGTCGCATCAGTCCCCATTCCCATGAAATCGGCACCTTTCATAAACATTCACATGACCCTTCACAAATACTATGGCAGCAAAGATTTTCAAGTGGACAGGCCTGGCCTGCTCAAACTGGTGGAATCAGAGTGAGGATGAGGCTGAAGATCGTCTCCCATTCAGGTCCCTTGCCCTGAGATGGCTGCTAAATTGCATCGCACTTCCCAACGAGGTAAGAAATCCCTGGAAGAAATCCAGGGGACAGAACCCCTACCCTCTGCTTTCAAGAGGAGTCTGGTCAGGCCCCAAGTCAACCCAGGGGAAAAGTAGTTTCGTGTACTTTTAACCTTGAAACTTCCTTCTGCTTTTGGACATCAGGGTACAGCAGTTCGGCTGGGTGAAGACGCAGACCATAAACAACGTTCCCTGCTTCCATATTTACTTAGGAATGCTATACTTGGCAGCACACATTTCCAGTAGCGGAAGGCTGACTTCCTGATGTCAATATGATATTTGGCAGTTAGCACATACTCCCCAAAGTAAACCATGGCACAGCTTGAACACAGTCTGTGAGGGTCTACAATGTTCAGAAATACTGGCTAAGCTCTTATTTTTTTGACAAATCATGCACCAAAATGTGCAATACAGAAGAGAGAAGGCTTAGACACAACCCAAGCAAATAGTGGGCTGTTGTTCCAAAACCACTGACAGTAACTACTGGGATGCTTTCTTTGCATACAAATGAATTGCAATAATCCCTGAATGAAGACAAGCTTTTTACTATTTTGTGAAATAAATATTTTCCTTGTATAACATTGCCCAGCGGATTAAAAAGCAAATAAAGTACAAGCCTGTGCCTACATTATCTAAAGCTGCAGGATCCCAGGAACCCCTGTTTTGTACAGCTTCACGTGTACGGAGCATCATTAAGAAATGTCAAGGCCATATTTTACTCTACTCCCTTCATACACATAAGAGAAGAAGAATTTTAGTCACAAAAACATCTCCCTATTATACACACAAAATATGCAGCTTCCCTGGGAAAATCATGAATTCTAATTTGTTTTTGAAGGAAGTAATTTTTTTTCCTGGCAGATCTGATAAAAACAACAGCCCATGATTATCTAATCTGAAGGTCATGTCACACTCAAATAACTGGAGTATCTACACAGTAGTAGATGGAAATTCTGCTGTCACCACCCATCATGACAACTGTCGGCAAAATAAAAGCAATACCACTGCCTGCCTTCCTGGTACATCCCAAATTGTCTGGATGGTAAAAATAATTCTCAAGAACAAACAAACAAATATCTGTGAAATGCAGCTATGCCAATAAATTTTCAGACAGGACAGAAACAGAAGTTAAGAGGAAAAGAAGCTTTAGTAATAACTAAATCTTTGCAATTGTAGTAATTGAGCTATGCCCCATTTAAGAAAGCAAGAAGCAAAGGTGGTTTAGCTCTGGAAAACAAATAACTTGTTCTGTCAGCAGATGTGTTAACGAAGTTTGGTCTTCCAAGGATTTCAGTCTTTCCCCACTTCCTTTTCCATCTTCCATGATCTTACCTGGCAATACTTTTATTTCCTCTGCTCCAGTCCCTGCCCTGTGCACCTCCACCACGCCACATCTCTCTTACCTTCATGACATCTGCCTGGGCACATCTTTTCTGCTTACCTTCAGAGTGCGTGCACTGGCTGGGCAGCAGAGAAGGCAAGGTATGGGGTCCACTATGCTGATTTCTCTCCCGAAGGACACTATTTGGAGGTCTCTGTCCTCTACTGAGCCATCTATTTTCATGATTTTTTTCATCTTTTTTCATCTGGTCTTTGGCTCATTGCCAGGTATGGTTGAAGAGACTCGGTGAATTCAGAAGCAGCTGAGTGAAGAGGGACAAAAGCCAAGTGTGAGGTGGGATGGTGTAATTCTGCCCTTCTGAAGAGACTCAGAAGCTACCTACACTCATGGTGCCAGGAGTGGAAACCACCTCCAGGATTTACTGGAGTGTCCCCTGCCTCATCCCTGCCCGCGGCTGGTGGCCCTCCACACCTCAGGGTGCTGACAAATTTTAATAATTTTGGCAAATTGAGGACATCCCTGTCAGCGAGAGGTGGTGCCTGCAGCCAGCTGTTGACAGGGAGGAGGAGAGACAGGAGTGTGGGGCAAGGACATGTTGCTGCTACCTACGTGTACACCGACGGAGAAGAAGGGGACTGAATTTTCTCCCAGTCCAGGTGCAGAAGCTCAGGACTTACTGGACACCTCGGTGGCAGGACGCATGGCAGGGCGGTCCTATGAGATGGTCCCAGAGATGTCCACCTCTGCTGGAAGCAGCACACCACCACCGTGCTTGTTCCTCTTCCACTTCCCAATGACAGATCCCTGCTTTTTCACGGCCAGCTTGCAAAGGGGGCTCAAAACCCGCAGCTGGAGCTGGGTGCGAGGATGGATGCAGCCCTGTCTAGGGGAATAAGAGCAGGCATTAAACCAGCGTTTGGCCTGGTGGCTACCAAACACAGGGTGTGATTTCTCCTCTCTGTAGCTCACGGAGAAGAGGTGGGCAGAAGACGGCTGCCGATTCCCCCTGGCCACACCAGGTGGCACCAGCGTGTAGTGAAGGTGGCAGCCGTGCTGCATCTGCTCGCAGAGCACCGGGCTGAGCCACCAGGCCTTCCTGCAGAAGGTAACATGCCAAAAATGAAGGCACGGTGCCTGTTGGTACCTTAAAATGCTGCCTGGTTTCATGCTGCCTCCTCCCTGGCGATGCGCAGGGAGCTGAAGCCAGCAGCTAGCTGTGGCTACTGCTCTCTGATTTCAGGTTTCGTTTTCAGCTGTTGCTGAGAGTGATTAGCTACCCCTTAGTTAACGAACCGTCCTAACATTACTAACTTGCTGCAGAAGGAAAGGGAAGGCTGGATTCACTCAAATCTCTTCAGAGCAAACCTAAACTGTGTGCAATTGTTAATTAAAGCACCTCATCTAATTTAACTATTTGGGGGGAAAAAAAATCAAAAGCAAATGAGAGAGAGAAGAGTTTCCCCTTTGTGTTGCCCTACTGACCTGTGCAGTCATAGGTGTGTCTTCATCTTTTGCATTTTTGTTGGTTTAAACACATTATTTCCCCAGACCTTTTGTGTTTGCACTTGCGAACCTGGCAAGGAAATGGAAGGAAAAGTTCTAGTAATTAATGGCTATGTAAAAAGCTTTTGTTTGCCACACAGCAGCACTGGTATGGTTTTTGTGTGAGGGCTCAGTATGAGCTAGGTTCAGCAGAAGACTCTGAAGTGTACTTGAAGGACAGTTTTCTTTGTATTACAGCAACAACTGGGTGGGAAGCAAAGAGAGGCAGAAAATTCTACAAAGGTAGAAAATTGATTAAAACATGGCTGGATTCTCACTGAGATCCACCTCTCGGGACCCTGACCTGAACAAGGTGCCCCTGAACAGGGACCTACTAAGAAAAGGGGAGGGGTTGCTTGCTACTAGGTAAGGACCTAAGTGACTTATTCTCAGCTGAACACTGCTGTTGTGCCCCAGACCTCTTTGTTGATCAAGCCTTGTGTACTTGATATCAAAGAGCAGTGGTTTACATTTGGGCATTATGTTTAAACACAAAGGGCTCCACATTTTTTTACAGTCTTTCTATCTAAATTACATCACGTCCTGCTGAAATTCAAACAGATATACTCAATATGCAAAATAGCTTTAGTCTAATTAAAAGCACTGGAGCTAGATTACCTGGCATGCCATATTGGTATCCAAAGATGATTTTATCCTGTGTGTTATTATGAGTTAGAGAGTGGCTTATGGGAGGACAACAGCATCTTCAGGACACAAATGCAAGGCAGAAAGAAAATTGTGATCTAATAATATGCAATGCATTCTAGTAGTAATAAATATTACAGGCTTTGTGAATTCTTATTTAATTGTAACATCCCTTTCGGATCCCGACCACAACATTGCTATCGGAGTGATGTCCCATTCAGAATTCAAGACTCTCTGCTATAGACAGTGATGTTTTGTCTTTTCTGAAATGAGCGAGAGGTGGTTTTGCACAGAACCAGCCAGTATAGGAACGGTTATCAAAGGTTTACTGTAGTCACTGTAGAAACTCTTCCAGTGCTCATGATAATGGATTGTCAGATATAAGGCAGCATGCAAATGGAGAGGATAAGAGAAGTGATTTAAATAAAGCACTGCAGAACAAAACTCTCGAAAATATTTTTGGTTCTAGGAAAAGTGAAAAACAAAACAAAACAGAATAGACCAAGGCAACTGCTGCAGAGCTAATAAAGTATTTCTAGTTCTACTCATATGTCACTTGATTGTAAGAAATTAAATGGTACTTTCCAAGGACTCCCATATAGCTAAAGTGATAATTCTAGTACTAGAAGCAATCTAGAAGCAATGTATATCACAGTAATATGCTTGGTCTCCCTTCATAGTTTTTCATGCAAAAGCACAGTCTGTCATGTGCATTAATGCCTGAATTCACAGGAATATTTTTTTTATTAGTGCATTGTGTATATTATTTTTGTTTGTACATAACTGAAAGGGGAAAAATCCATTGGCTTCTTGATTATTTTGATGAAAAGAAGTGAAATCCCATTTAAAGTACTGTAAACGTTTAAAGTGTAATGCAAGAAAGGGGTATGAATTTTACCAACATATAATCAGTTGCAGCTGATAATGCTAATGCTAGCTTTAGTAACCATCAGCATGTCTCCACATGAATGATAAACAAGAATGAGTATTTGCCTCCAGCTAATTCTTAGTTCCTACCCAGTGAAATAGATAGTTGGTCACAGATATGTCATTGTTTGATCACAGAAGTCTGTAACAAATCTTTCAAATATCTTTCCTTATCTTCTCAAAGAAATTTCAGAATATTTGACATCCCATTCTGTCTGCTTTGTGTGCATGTTCCCACAGCCTTGTTAACTTTGCATCCTTCTCTTGGATGGTCTTCATTATGCTCCTTTTATTAGATATTATATTTTACATTAGATAAAGATTATGCAATTGCAGTTTCTAAATAATTCAAAATGCAGAAGATGGAATGATAAAAAACCTTTACAGTGATGGAACACAACCAAAATTTCTTTCAAAACTCTCTTTAAGGATTTTATAGCACGGGTCAGACAAACAAGACTGGCTAGTCTCATACATGCTGAAGTTCACGGTAATGGCTTGACTGAGGTAAATGCAACAAAAAGTTAATGACAAATCACTTCCTCAAATATACTCTTGCTTTGGAAAAAAAGAAAACAACACCTCATAATGAAGCAGGAAAACTAGTAAAGTGTTTTTGTTTTTGTTTTTGTTTTCCAGTGAAACTCTTCCTATCTAATTATGGAAAAACAAAGTTGCCTTAAGAGTTGTTTCCTTATTTATTTCTTTAAAAAAAAAAAAAAAAAAAAAAAAAGATAGGACATCAAAACAGTTTTTAAGAGTTCAGTAGTGTTTGTATTAATAATATTGTGCAATGTATATAATGCGTATGCACTCATCCTTGAATCAAGAAATGGTCTGACGTTCTATAGGAAATCATAAACTAGTTTTCTATGTTTTTAGAGATTTCCCTGCTTATACAATATAACAAATCTTTTAACCTACTTCAGCATACCTGAATAGATCACAGAAATCTTCAAAATACTGATTCTTTGAGAGTTGTCATCTCCAACTGTTTGTGTAAAGAGCACCACAAACTGGTTTCAGTGAGCAGAGGTACCTGAAACATATTCAAATTAATAACCCTCATATTCAGTAATGCACTTAAGATGGCTGTCTTCAGATGTATATTAGAAAAGTGTCTTTTTTTCTTTTTTTCTTTTTTTTTTTTTTAAGAAAAATTACATATAAATTTACATGAAATGAGAGTTTCTTTAAAATGTCCCTTAGTATGCAGACACTATTAGCTCTTACATTTCATGTACTTGTCCAAGCAAACATGCTCATCGTAACAATAGTGCTAGTAGGTAGCAGACCTTCTTTTAGGAGGGCTTAAGCAAGCACTGGTTTGCAGCTGATCTTTTTAGCAGAACTAAGCCCAGTGCTTATCCCATGAGGCTGGAGGCTGCAGGGAGCTGGTAGGAAACCAGCTGCCAGGTTTCTGGTTTGCAAGAGGTATCGTCCTGAGCTTTGCTGGGCCTTTGCAGGATTATAGCACTTACAAGTGATCCGGGGAGGGGGGAAATAGAGAAGAGAGAGACAACACCCCAGCAACCTTAATAAAGTGAGAAGTTGGGAGAGCAACATGAGGAAAGTAGGAAGAACTGAAGCAGAGCAGCAAGCTTTGAGATGTTCAGAGGAGTATGCCCTGCTATCATGGGCCTGCTCTTCTTCACAAGGGTCACTTGCAGAGTGCTACACAGGAGCTAACTGGGGCAGAGGAACACTATATTCAGGTGCCAAAAATATCTATGTTGGTATGGATAGGAAAAATGGGGACTACAGTTAATAGCTGATGGGAAAAATAATTGTGGCTGTTCTTTGTAAGGGCGAGATCATAGAAGAAATGGGATTTTGCGTATAGCTAGGATTTTCTTCTATTTGCAGCTTCTGTGGAAAGGCTTTTTCCACTTCAACTTGCCAACGTGTGAGCTAAATAAATACGTGGGCAATGGCAGCCCCTATCCTACAGGGAGCATGCTGGAAAATATGTTTGTTCAAATAACACTCAGTGGAACAAAAAATATATTTAACTCACAGTTAAGGGGCCACAGAGTTCAGCCACATTTGACCAACTTACCGCATGCTGATTCACGCCTGCTGAAGACAATTTGTTGAAGTTCAGTAAATACCTGCCGATGCCAGTGGTGCAGAGTCATTGCTATATACAAGCATCTTTCAGATGAACCCCTCGTTAAGCAAAAATTTGCCATTAAGAATGCAGCCGAGTCCCCAGCATCTCCACAACACTTTGCAGTCATTGCACCTGATGCTCTGATCTAAGCTCTGGTGAAACAGAGACTCGATTGCTTTAAAAGCCCTGTTCAGCTTTGGCTGACACCCAAGAGACATAGGCAACGGTGGAGAGCAGGGGCCTGGAACACTGCCCTGCACAACACTGGGGACTCTCTGGAGCTGCACAATGGTGTGGGTATGGCTCTTGGGAGCAGAAGAAAGTTGGGAGCTTCACAAACACCTCCCTGTTTTTTGCCTTTCCTCCAAGAAGTCCCCAGTGCTGCTGCATAGATGGCAGAGACCAGGTTGTGTGGTGAAGTGAGTTCTTCTTTGCCCAGCCTGATGCAAGAAAGAGGTGATAAAAACTTTACACTGATTTTTAACCACTCCCATGCACCCTTGAACAGGAACTGCACTGTCTAAAGAAAATAAACGCTTGGCATAAACATTAGAGAAGAAGAAAAAAACTCTTCCATTTTTCCTTTCCCATTCTATTATTTTCTTGATGTTACTTCACTGTCCGCTGATAGTTCCTACTCCTGTGCCATGCTCCTCTTTTAACATGCGACATCTTACCCCTCCTCGGAGCTCCAGATTTTCATAACCAGCCTTCAGCTTTTACCCTATAAATTTTTTCTCCTCTCCACATCACCTTTGTCACCTTGGGCCTTCTTTTCTATCTTTTTTTTTTTTTTTTTTTTTTCCATTACCCCTCCACCTGCACCCTATGTGTCACTGCGAGGTGCCTCCTACACCACACCAATGGCCCACGGCAGAGGGGCCCCTGAGAATGGGATCCATGGGGATGCAGAGCAGCACAGGGGGGAACCCTCACCTGTTCCACCTCAGGACACATCTGGCAAGTGAAAATCCTGAAGAAATGCAGAACCAAAGTCTCTGCTGGACATAAGTGTGTTCTGCTTGTGCTTTAAGAGCTTATTGTTACTGCATTTTTTTTTTTTTAACGTTGGCTAAATGTGCTCAGTTTGCCATATGTTCAGCAAACAGCACTGTGACCTAAATGCTACCACCATGCCAACTTTCAAAGCAAAGCGATTGCAGTGATCTTTTAATATGGAATAAAATACTCCTCCCACTTGGCTTTGAGCTGGGGAAAAATACATTGCTTGATTTTGACTTACACTTTGCATGGTCTGCCCCATCCCAGCATGGTCAGTCTCATCCTAAATGGTTAATGCTTGGCTAAACTATAAGCATCTAAAAACAGGATATTACAGCAGAAAACCGGATAAGCACAGTAACAGTGGGAGCTGCAAGGCCCTTCCCCGTTGTCTCCTCTTCCCCACCCATCAAAACAAGTAGAGATAATATCTGAATGTGTTTGTGTCCAGTTAAAATCCTGCACAAGCTCATAGACAAATTAAATGCAGACTTCTGGCTTCCAGCAAGTTTTGTTTGTGATCATCGGTGCTGCAAAAATTGACATGGACAAGAGTGCTTCTCAAAGGCATTCCCATCAACACCCTGAAAAACAGTGTTTCCTCCTCTCACCATGGAAAGGGGACTGGCCATGATGGGTGACCATCTAGCAGCTCCAGGCTGGATGTGCCGTGTCCGTCCACACCCATGTTTTTCTGCCTAGCTGGTGGGCTCACCTTTACACTACAATATGAGGCAGGAGGTAGCGGCCTGTCCCAATAGTTCAAGGAAACGAGATGGAAAGAAGTGGCTATGTCTGCCCTAAATCCATTCCACACCACTTGCTCTCCAGTGGGGCAAGAGAAGACCATGTCTGCACAGCTGCCTCACCTTGGTGGCTCACCTGGGCCAGCTGATGCAGGCAGGAGGTGACACCAGCGCAGCACATGGCTTTGGAGGAAGAGATGCAGTAGCACTGACACACTGAGCTGCTTACACGAGTGCTGAGGGCCAGAGACGTCTGTGGTGGCATAGGAGCTGCTGGGCTGGCAGGGGATGAGTGAGTACAATCATCATGCCAGAGCTAGACTTATTCTCTAGAAACCTTTTATTTTGTGTGGTTTAAACCACGTTTGCCTTTGCTGCTCAGATCTGTTTGTTGGGTGCCATTATGTCACCACAAGAAAGGGATAAAATTCATCACTTTCTAGAAATTCAGTCTTTCCATGAGAATTCCTGAAGTTCCTCCCTTTATTCAACTTTGTGGCTTTTTGTTTTGACTGTGCTTTGGGTTTTGTTTGTTTGCTTGTTTTCATTTTTTGTCTGTTGTCCCCCCCCCCCCTTTTTTTTTTTTTAATATAGAGGTTCCTAAAGCTGTAAAGCAAGAGGAGGCTGATCTTTTCCATTGCACTCAGCTGCTTCTATGCCAAATCCTAACACATCCAGAGTCAGGCACACTTCTTCCTTGCTTTAAAATAAACAAAGGAATCCATGCTTCCCAGAAGAGTCATGAAAAAAGGAAATCTTTATAATAAGCCACATTTCTTCCTGAAAGGGAAAAGTAGCAGAGAAGGGAAGAGGGAAAAATACTAATGTAGGATGTGTTCATGCTATCAGCCTAGCAACAAAACACACTGGAAGGCAACAGCACTTTCGGCATTAAACACACTGGAAGTCCTCATGTCAACAAAACAAAACAAAAACACATTTGTGATGAGAAAATTTCACCTTAACTTGATGTGTGCAATTTTGCCACTGCCACCAATGGGGAAATAAATCCTGCAATATTCATTTTATGTGAGAGTGTATTTACCATAACAAGATAGATTTGTTCTGGAAAATTTTTTGTCAATATATCCTTTGTTAGGCAGTGTCTTCATCTCCTAGCAACAGCGTGGGGAAATCCATCAGAGACATGGAATTTAACTGCAAGATACGAAGGCTCACCGCAGCTCGGACATTTTCTCAAATCTTTACTGACATGCAAATACCTTTGTGAACTTATGTGTGTGCCCACTGATGAACAGGTGAATTGGTCTAGAGAATGGAAACAGTGAAAAAACACTCTGTCTATCATTAAATACAAATTGAACAAGACACACAAAATGCTGGAAGAACTGCTCTGCCTCTCGCTCCTCAGAAGGCTCTTTCACTCCCATACACATTACACACACCTCATGGGAAATTGGACACATACAAGCCACATTTAAAATGCTTAAATGCAATCACAAAGCAGTTTTCCCAGCCTCCTAGCTTTGCAGTGTCACATTTCGGAAGACGGGAAAGCAATAACAAGCCTCCTGCAAGCAGCGCAGGCAGGGCTGCAGAAGGTGGCAGTGGTCCCCAGGTGCCCGTGCTTTTCAAGGCACGTCCCTGCCTCTGCTTTTATTTCATTTTTCTCTCTTCCCGGAGAGAACTTGTGCGCCGTTTTAAGGAAGTTAAGGGTGAACTGAAATGCTCTAAGAGTCACTGAGGGACCTCTTTCAGCTGCGCTCTGTAACACCCCTTTGGTCTGCAGGACATCCTGCTGGCTGTGTTTCAAGGCTGCTCCTGTCCCCCTGGCTGGTCCCAGCTCCCCAGGAGGTGGCTCTCCTGCCTTGGCTCAGCTTGGAGCAGAGGGATGGTGCTGCAGCCTGGTGGCTTGCCTGTGGCACCAGGAGATGGACAGTCCCATTCTGATGGGTCCTGCTCCTACCTGGAGCCTCGCAGTGGGTAAAGCTCGCCTGTGTCTCGGGTCACCCCATAAAGGTACGAGCCCCTCGCTTCATCAGCTGCATGACTCCAGAAAGACTAGGGCTGCAAGAGAAGGTGTGGGATGTGGCAATAGGCTTTGCATAAGGGATTTGCCAGAGAATTTGGGGAGAGATTAAGGATTTCTGACCGAAGGCATCCTCCAGCACATGAGAGCCTCCAGGCAAGCACTGGTGAGAGATTCACCCCTCTGCTCCCTATCACACAATGCTGTCTCAACCAGTCCCTCACCTAAAACAGGCTTTTATGAACAAAATTCAAAGCCCAGTAAGGCCTCCTGAAATCTTCATGTGGGGGGACAAAGACAGCTGAAATTGCCTTTATATGTTTAGTCAAAAGTCCCTTTGGATTTAAATTCTCCCAACATACATTGTGGAGGGATTTTCCTACCGAGAGGAGAGGTGGCACAGAGGTCCCATCAGCTCCCCTGAGGCACTGAGCTGGCGTATGTTGGTATGTTGTTCTCACGGACCCTTATTATTTCGGTTGGGAAGAGATGAGCCAGCTGCGGGGGCACCTCCCCATTGCTGAGCCAGCCTGAGTCTGGGGCTGCTCCCCAGAGGACTTTAAGAGCATCATCAAATCAAAGAGAGTTGTGGTTTGTTGTTGTTTTTTGTTTGTTTTTTAATTACGCCTTATAGACTTGCATGGGCGGGAGGGGAGGGTTAATTGGCAGCAGAATGATTTAATAGCTCCTGATATGAAAACAACTATTCCAATCTCTGCTGAAAATGCAGTTGGGGAGACAGGCAGGGGAGAAAGTCTTTGTCAAAAGTCTGTGCTTGCAATAAAAACATATTATCTGATTATTGGCTATTGTTGCTGTACTGGGGACATCTGAGCAGGGACCTGAACTCATTCCTGCCCATACCTGGAGCAAATAGGCTTTTGCTGTAAGGAAATGCCAAGCCTCTCCTCTCACCTTGCCTGGCCCTCAAGCATCTGCAGAGGACATGGGACCCATCCCATGTAAGCCTCCCGCTTGAAAGAGGAGTTTAAATGGGTGTTTGCTCCTCAGCTGCCCTCGATGAAATTAGCTTTCTGACTCGGGTGTAATGATTTCAGGCACCGTGAATTTGTTTCCACCGAAGCTGTGTTTGCTCTTGAACTTTTTGCTATTGACTCGCACACATGTTCAGTATATAGAGCAAACACTTTGGTGTGAAACAACATCATACACAATGAGTCATCCGTGCTCTGGTCCCCAGCCATCCCACGGAGAGCTTGTGCTGTCAGTCACGCTGTCATTTGCAAACATAGCTACAAACACTCAAAACCAGACAGTTATCTTGTATAACACCTTATGGAGAATCTGCCTTAAGCAAACAGGAACCATGTTAATGTATTTTTGGAAGAGCTAGAATTGAGGGATAGATTTATTTTTTTATTTTTTTTTTGTAAGGAAACAGGTTTTGGACAAGTTCTGTCTAAACTGATGCCTTTTAGTGAGATTATTTTTAAAATAATTATAAATTAACCTTTGACTTACAGCTGAACCTGTCCTAGTTTCTATGGCAATGTGCAGCTATCATCGAGCATTATCTTCTAGTGTGCAGAAAAAATGCATTTACTCATCCTGGGGAATTGCATTAAATAAATTAACAGTACTCACTCCAGACATCCTGATGCCACTGCATTATTGACTGATAAACCTTGAGATCCCTTCATCATGATCATCCAGTCATGTCAGAGCTCACACCAGTCAAAAAGGCAGCAGTATTTGGGAACTAAGGTGTTGGTGAAGTTTGGGTGCCACCATTTAGTCAATTATTTAATGAACAGTAGCCACAGACTAGTCAAGCGATGTCAGGCAAGATGCCTTTATAAATGGAATATATATATAATATAGCATAAGGTCTATATTTTTCTTTAAACTATTCAGAGATTGAAGTAGCATAGTTTGCATGCTCTCAGCACCAGGGCAGTCATCAGTCAATGTTAGCAAATACTTTGCTTGGCACGCCATTGCAAAATTTGGCAACTCTAATCCCAAGCAAGCAGCTTGCCACTGGCATAATTCTGCACAGAAAACAATCACAAGCATGATCACCACTACTGATGTCAATGATATGCATTCTCTGATATTAAAAGTTTGGTAATACCTGGTCGTTCACTGCCACAGAATCCAGTCCAAAACAGTTCACTCCAAGATCATCCCACCAGGTTTGGTGGCCAAGCTCTAGTGCAACACAGTGATGTAGAAACTCTGCCAGGTTTTGCCTCCCCAAAACAGCCATGACCTTTGAGAGTTTGAGAGTTGACAGTCACATTTCAGCAGATGCAGTGATTAAACAATGTTAGGAATAGTTAATCGGTGCACAAGCCTCTCTAAAAACATTATTGCCTGCAACAATAGAAACCCAGGCTGGTGTACAATTATGCCATCCCCTGAGAAACAGGCACCCAGCTTTTGTCCCTCCATCCCTGCCACCAAAACAACAATACCCCCTGCAGACATCCCGTAGGATCATTAGGAAGCAAGAAGAACCTCTCAGCCCTGAATTGTAATCCCCAAAAGTGCTTGTGTGCTACCTCCATTACACCAGCCCAGGCTGTGGGCTGTCAATTTTAACCTGCCATGGATTTATTTATTTATTTTTTTCCTATCAGCACATAGCCTGGCTCCAGGGATACAAGCTGAAGTGCTTGGAAGCGCAGATGGCCCAGCTTCTGCTCAGAAACGTGGCTTTGCAATCCTGTGCAGCCAGAAACAAAAGCTTCACCTCTCTTCAGAGAACAGGCTCTGCTTCACAAAATTTACAGTGTTGTTTTTTTTTTTCGACTCGGTAACCAGTTCTTCCCCAGGAGACTTTTGTGTCACGAAAGACAGAGGGGAAATCATTTCAAACTTCACACTTAGGTCCATATTGACACACACAGCCCATCTGCAGAGCCACGTGCTGTTGCTGAGGGGAGAGAGCTGCTGCCTCCCCTGCAAATGAATTCATTTGGGTGCACAAAGACTGGCCTGGAACGAAGCAGAAATCCAAAATCCTCGCCAGCAAGGCTTTATTCTTAGACCTCTCTGCAGTAGAGGCAGCCTCAACTTCTGCCTACATGAGTCCAAAAACACAGAGCAGATCCAATTACCTGATAGCAGAATCTGGATCGTTGCTTTTTTTTTTTTTTTTTTTTTTTTTTTTGTCCAGCCAATATGCCCTGCTGCTGCTTATTTATCTAGATCAGAATAGCAAAAATTAAACAGTCAAAGATCGTAAATTCTCTTTCCCAATATTGGCGCGGAGGGGGTATTAGGGAAATTCATTCTGCAATTGATCAGAGTTGCTTTAGGAGTGTGCTTTAGTGATCGGAGCAGTTAAACTAATTTCCTCCCATAAAATATACATGCATTTTCCACCCCAAATTGGAAACCTGGGAGTTTTGCTCTCCTCGCCCTCCACCCCAGCCCTTTTCCTTTCTGATCTGGGAGCAGAGAATTCACATTCCAGACAGTTAGCCCTGTCACAGCACACCATTTCCAAACCATCTGCTAGCTAATAAAACAGCCCGTCTAGACAAAACCCCAGCCGGGCAGCAAATCCAATATTGCACTTGAAGCCATCAGAAGTATTAATAACCTGCCATTGCTAACCTGTCAAGCCTCTTCCCTGGGAAAAAGGCCTGTCTTTGCTGTCCCAGGCACCGGGTGTTCACAGCAACAGGAGCCCCCCTGCTTCCACACATCCCGGGAGAAAGCTGGAAATGCTTTTGGTTAGCTACCTCTGTCTTCAGGAGGCATCCTGGGTTTACTGAGCTCAGGCTCGCTTGTGAGAAAGGGGTTAAAAATATTGCCTGTATCCAACAACACAATAAAAGCAGTTTTGTGAGCCCAGAGCTTTTTTTTTCCCCATCCTTTCTTATTTTTTTCCCCTTAAGTGAGTTGATTTGAAAAGAAAGCTGTCATCTCTCCTTGATGAAAGAGCTCTTAAATACCCAGAAGCACCAATGAAACAGGGCTCCAGTTTGCAAGCAACTGTGCAATTCAGCACCAAAGTCACAGGGCAGCAATCTTTCCAGGGAGGGTCACAGGGCCTAGAAACAACCTCAATTCCAGCTATTTCAGGGAAACCATATTATGGAAGTACGTAGGCTGTTAAAAGGCATTCCTGAAACTTATTTTATTCTCTTCTGAAAGAGTCAGCTAGGGGATAAAAGAGCACACAATAAGCATAGTTCTATAACACTTGGACTTGGGTTATTTATCTAGAAGCTCTATTTTCTAGCAGTTTGGTCCACTGGATCTACATCCACAAAGAAAATACCTCTAGCCAGGCCTGGCCCAGCACCTCCTTGAAAGCCTCCATCACTACCAAACCAAGCAGCCACAGAAATGCAGCCAAGATGGGCATCTATTTCACTGGGAGCTCTTGCATAGCCTACAAAGTGCTGGTCTGCATCAGGATACCTTACTATATCTGATGAATCAATCAGTGTTTGCCTGTCTAAAGCTTTGCTCAAAGATGGAAGGCCAAAGATACATTGCAATGCCTGCAAGTTGGGTCACTGTATTACAGACTGGTCTGAAACGGAGAACTATTTGTTTGCCGAAACTGTGAATTGAGATCACAAGCACTGTTCAAGGCTGTTGAGATGTGACCAGTGAGGTCAAAGCAGTGACTTTGTCACTCTGAGAAAACTGCAATCTGAGTTTTCAGGAATGAGCTGAGTTTGACCTGAAGCTCTTCACAGTGAAACTGAGCTTGATCTCGAGACAAAAAAAATGTCGGAGAACTAGTAGAGATAAATCTGGATCAGGAAAGCATATTTGGAAAATGAAGCAAATGGCAATACTCATCCAAATGGGAAGAAGTCTGCTGGCCGAGACCCACCAGCACCTCCTCCTCTGCCATACCATACGTGGGTTACAACAATGGATTCAGTCATGGGATGTTTCACACTTTGCCATCATGATACAGTGTCACCACTCATTCTGTCAAGTCCAGGTGAAGAAAAGACGGTAGAAATTAAAGGGGAAAAATATTAAGAATATGTAAGTAAACCTTGCTGGATTGATAACTGGAAGTAGAATGAAACAACAGATTGTTTGGAAATGGATTCTGTAGATGACGAATTACAAGACAGCCATGTCACCCCTAGCAGCACAGGCAAGGCCATTTAAAATCCTATTTAAATTCCAAGAATTATAGCTATATTGATTAGGAATTGCAGTCAATTTAGTGGTTTCTTTGTAGTAAAGTAAAACTAAGCTGTTTCTAAACTGCAGTAAGTGTTATAAACACATCCAATTTTGATTAAACTGCTACCAGTGTAAACACGTCATTATAATGAAATTAAAGTAGTAGCAAGAATCATGGTATGAAGCCCTAGTCAGATCTCAGTGACATTGAGATAATAGGTGGAAGTGCAGAAAGTATTGATTGTGTGTGACTAATAGGCTGCTTCATAAAGGGAGAAAGACTTACACATTGAAGAACTGAAGATAAAAAGTATTAATAGCAAATCTGTAAGTGCTGCTGCAGTGCATGCATGAAATGTCAAATGTTAGAAAAGCCCATTTCCAAATTAATATTCCTTTCATAATTATGAAGCATGAGAATCTAAGGTAGCATATCAGTTATTGGCGCACAGGACATTGAAAAGATTTAAATTAGACATAAGTGTATTGGGGAGGGGCTATACATTTCTAATCCGAGCATAAAGGAAGAATGTATTTCTGTTTAGAGAGAGTGCACAAAATACGCTTTCTCTTTCCATCTCACTTAACATCATAAATCATTGGTCTATGTCCCTCCATTTTTTTCTATTTGTAAGCTGGAACTAATACTGCTGTGACATTAAAAAGGCCTGCTCCTCGAAGGGAGTCATGAAGACGGAGAATTCAGACATTGGAGCAATGAGTACTATCTTAATTATCTATTTATTTCTTCTCATTGCATCTCAGGATGCAAACATTTGCTGTTTATTTTCCATCTGCAAGAGCTATGCCCAGTCCAAATTCCCCCCCTTTTTTTTTTTTTTCCTGCAGAGATAACTTTGGGAGCAATGCTTCTAGCCTTTGCACCCAGCCAAGGAGAGGTTAGGGGACCCTTACCCGCTCATAAATACTGGTAAATGCTGTTCCAGGTTTCCTGATGCCGAGTGCGACCCAGCTGCAAATCACTCTGTCACAGCAAGACAATATAACCATGCTCAGAGGAAGCCATCAAAGATTTCCAAAAGAAACCTGCTTGGAGATGAAAGAGAAAATTATGATGGTAATCATCTTTACTAAGAGAAAAGGAAAGCTCTTTGGGAAAATTTCCAGTGTTCAAGAAAGGGGGAGAAGGCGGGGAGGGAGCACGATAAGGTCTCACACGTTCGATTGATTGTTCACATCTAACAAAAATAGCCCCAGCCTGCTCCCATTGTCCTGCAGCTGCTGGCTTCATTATACTCATTGTGTGTTTCCTCGTGGCCCAGCAGCGCAGTTGCCCAGTTTCCTCTCCTTCATTTCCTAACAAGATCCGTGATGAACTGTAGGAAGAGCCAGCAGCACTTCAAAACAACGCCTTGCAAGTCTTGCTGTGGCTCTGCAAAAAAACAAACAAAACAAAACAAAAGGCAGCTTGCTCACAGCATTGCAAGGCTATTTCAGGCAAGCAGCCATTGCAGGTAGCTGGGCACTGTCCTGAATCGGGGTTCCATTGCTTGCATGTATGTATTTATTTATTTATTTTGGTATTTCCCAGGGCATGTTTGTATTCCGTGTGTATTTCACACTTGCTCATTAGGTGACAGGAGAAGCCTCCTGCAATCGAGGCCAAAAGATCTTAATCTTGGGAAAAGAATCTGTGCACAGAGATGTGAACATTGGGTTTAAAAGGTCCCCCTCACCTTTATGCACTTAACAGTGAGTGTTAACTCTCTGAAGGGTCATTCCTCCCTATGCAAGAAGTTTTAGGATAAAGAACAAGGTGTGGAGTGAGGTTCCCCTCAGCTCCTTTGCTGCTGCTAGAACCATTTAGGCTACTGCTGAAATATCAAACTGACCTGGTGCAGCTGGATTGCTTGTATGGTGAAGCTGCCCAGCCCCTGTGGACAGAAGCCATAGAAAGCAAATGATCACTCCCAAGAGTGTATTTTCTGCATACAGAAGTTAACTGTCAGAGCATAGTAAATGAATGCTGTGAGATGGCTGAAAAAAAAAATCCTACAAATATTTTGCATTCTATTAAATCCTCTTTAGCTGAATTTCTCTCTGTCTTTTTTTTTCCATCCCTTACAAAATTACAAAAAACTTTTCTATAGAGAATTTACGGAGACCACTAGTGTGCATGTATGCCTTTCTTCCAGCATGGATTGAAGATTCAAGCTCCTTGTCATACCCCACAATGTTTCTTGTTCTTTAAGAAATGTTTTCTTCATAAGAGAGTTCCATTTGTGCAGAAATAATCTCAGATGTTTCAAATAAAACCAGCCGAGGGAAAGATTTGTTATTTCAATCTGTGTTTCTTTGTTATTCTTTATTATTTGTCAATGCCTCAATAGTTCCACCAATAAAATCAGCTTGAACAAATCCTGTAGGTGAAACGATCAGTTTCTGATGTGAGGTGCTAGATAAAACCAGACAGCTATGGACCAATCTCTTGGCTAGGGCGAAGCCTTCTGCCCTGATATTTCATCAAAATGTCACCCTTCAGGAGCAAACACTGGCACCCAGATGTAGGTGAGCCTTACACAGATGGAGGGGGAAAAAAGCAGTGTGGGAATAATCAGCAAAAAGGAAGAGCATCTTTGAAAGCATCCTCAGTAAAAAAATATTTTTCCAGCCCCACTCCTCCCTCAGCAATCAGTCTGCTTCCTGGATAAGTGACTTGTTAGCCCTGGAAACCCAGCCAAACAGATAAGCTACACTTCAGTTCACCTTATTTGCTTCCAGATATTCAGTCCCAAAAACACTTGGTGGGAAACAATTCTTAATCCAAATGTCAGCCTTCTCCTCTCTACTCCTCTCACATATTTCACATAGCTTTGAGCAAGGACATTCTTCACAGGCGTTTTCAGAGATGCTCACAACCCTCCCCACAGCCCTTTCCTGCTCATGGTCCTTACTGGGGGCACCAGACCCTTGAAACATTCATACTTGTAAACAGGGATTTAAAAACACATCAAGCCCCCAAGAATAATGGAAAGGGTGAACAAATATTTTTTGTGTTTCAAATAACAAACGAGGAAAGGAGATAACATAAATCACTGACCAGTTCCTGAATTATCCATGATTTCACAACACCTCACACAAAGCTCATTCGAGAATCTGAAGCCCACAGACTAACTGGGGTCTTAAAACTGCTGTAAAACTCCATTCAGAGTCTGTCTTTGCTGTAGCTTGACCTAAATTCTCCAATATCCACCAAAAGCCCTGATTTGACAGGAGGCAACATAAAATAAGCTTCCTTTAAATGCTGCTACTAATTCTCTGGCCTATATTTTAGCAGCTTTCCTAATACTTTTGTTCAATATCATAGCAATGTATTCATTCTCCCAGTATTAAAACCCTTGAATTTTTACTTCCAAAGTAAAACTAAAATTAAAATAAATAAAAAACAAACAAACAAAAAACAACCACCCTGCATTAATTAGATAACAACAGAGAAAAACAACAAAGTAATTGCTATATCTACCTCATCAGCTAAATGGCTTTTTCAAACACACAATACTTTGTTTAGTTGAATTAAGAACAATAAAGATCAATTAATATTGTGTGTTTTTTTTTTTTAAAAAAAGATGACATTAAATAAATGGCAGGTCAGTTCCTACTGCATAAAAAATGAACTCTGCTGAATGTTTAGGCAAGGCACTCTTTTAAGTTAAGTTAAAAACCTATCTAAAAATGAAAGCAAATTTGTTCAACAGGCAATCCCTGTCCATCTTGGGAGATGTAGATAAAGCAACGATCAGGTGTGCAAATGAGTGGGGCCTGTGGTTACTTCTCTCTAAGACAGACGTCATCCAGAGAAGCAATCCAGTACAGCCTCCACCTAATGACTTCTTTCTTGGATACTCTTTGTACTATACTGTCCATTTGTTGTCCCTAAAAATCTCCACGTCCTTGCAGATATTTTTCATTACTATGGTAACTGTTTTGAGAAGAGCTGGTGATACAATCAGAGACAACCGTCACTAGCCAGACTAAATCAATCACTGTTTTATTAGTTGTATTGGTTCCTTCATAATCTCCCAGAGAGCTAAAACAGGAAAACTGAGAACCTGCTTACTCCCAGGCCTGAGGCAGTTTGCACCACGTGTTGGGCAGGCTGTGTAATGAGAAACAGGTTTTGTAGCCAACCAAAACCTGTCACAACAACTGCCTAAAAATACTGTGTCCTCCAATAGCCCACAATGTATTTAGTTTTCTTGCTACGTCTTACTCCTCAGGCATATCAGGGTAAGCCTCACGGAGGACTGTGCTTGAGATGCCCAGGCTCAGTCTGCCCAAGGCAAACCAACTGCTGGAAGCAGCTTTCATGCTGGAAAGGTCCACATCTGGGCATGTGCACAGCTGTCTTATTTTAACACATCATGTTTATGCCCCATTAGTCTTAGGAAATGAAATCAGGAAGCACTGGTGTGAGCTTTGAGGAAGACATCCCTTGTTCTCACACTGACAGCTTGGAAACTCTCTTTGGAGATCAAAAATTTAGCTTTAAATCTTCTTAGGCTGAGGAGAGATTTGGACAATGTACTCCCAATATCTCAAAAATGCCTTCAAGCGAGAGTTACTGCAAGTACCCTTCATATTTTTCAAAGAAATGTCTCTCTCCTTGCTCCTTGAAAGACTGAGGAGAAACCATTTTCCTCAGGAGAGGTGGGCAGCTGCTGGCCTTCCTCACAGCCCTGAGTGAGGAATCTGCACATAACAGTGATTCCAGATCTTCCGACACAAACTATTTTTCCCCAGGACCGTTCTGGGCAGTGTCACCATGATGGTTTGCCTCAGAACCCAAACCGAGGTAGGCCAACACCCAATGGTTCGTGTCTTCCATTCTCCAGTTCGGCTCATTTCTTTGCTTGTATGCATGACTGTTGATAAATAACTTTTCAGTTCTTAGGCAGGATGCCTCCTGACATCTGACAGGGCACCAACAGTCCATGAACCAGAGTCCAAAAAGACCTATTTATCCACACTGAGGTACCGAGCACCTACCCTGTCCCAGGCCTAGGTATCTGTCTCTTGAACCTAGACACCAAGCACTGCTGTCCTGTGAGGTAATTGAAGGCATTTAGGCTGTTTATTGATGCCAGCTCTACAACCTTCACAAAAGATCTCTCAGTCTAAAAAATGTGCCACAGTTACATATTTCTTCCTGTCCCAGGAGTGCCAGAATGATCTCAGGTGTGTTTTGGAAGGATTAAGTACATCTGACCTGATAACAGCTTGCTGATGTTCTCAAATACTGTAGGGAATCATGACACTGAAACTCTCCGTGCTAGCTCATCTTTCCACATCATATAACCTATAAAAATCCTGCATTGCCTTTTTGGGACTGAACTGAGAATTTTGGCTGGAAAGGGACTGTCTCCCACTCTTCTGCAGGCTGCTAAAAAAAGCCAGAAGAGATGTATAGACCTTTGCGAAGACTCACACAGCTGTAGTCATACTTTGCATCAACAGAGGTTTTACTAACTGGTTTTCCTTTTAGGTCTTCTGCAGATCCCTGTGATTGTCAGTGCCACCTCCTGGTACTGAAACATACTGAAATCCAGCCATGTAGGAATGCTAGAATAAGGAAATGCAAAAAGGTCCCAGACCCCAAGTTACATTCAATTTCTGTTGTTTCCACAGCCTTTCATAAGCAGCTATTTATTTTGCAGGTAATCAAAAAGTTAAATATTCTTGTACCTAGAAATGAATGAAAAGGCAGAGGAGCTGTCAAAGGCAAGAGGTCACTATGGACTTTCTTTTCCAAGATGTTCATAACACATCTAAACCCAAAGCAAAAATGGCAATCAAACTAGCAGGAGCCAAGCAAGAAAAACTTTGTGAGTTTAAAGTTTTAGTCAGAAATGCCTGCATTCATTGAAGGACTGAGGAAATTCCTGCAGCATGAATGAACAAAAACAGCATGCATGCAAACAACAATGGAGATTCAGATTGAACATGTGAGAAGCCCCTCAAGGAGTTACCCCAAAGCCCCCATAGCATTACTCCTCTCCTGGGGCAGGTCAAATTTTTGCCAGGCTATTTACAGAAATCACATCCTAAAAAGACATGTGGAAGAGAAAAACTGTCATGTATCCACAAAACCAAACAATCCCAAAAACTGAAGCACGGGGCACATTTGATTTTTTTTTTTTCAGCAATACCTTCCCACCTCTTCTTTGTCTGTCTCACAGCCTCAGGTCTGAAGGAGCAGTAGTCTTCTCGCTTTGCCGTCACATGAAATTTATCTTTGCTAATGCTGCAGTAAAGGGCCTAAAATGCACCCGAGCATTCAACCTCTGGCTCCAGGAGAGGGCAGTGAAACATGGTTAAACTTGGAAATGGCAAATGCACACTGAAGTGCTAAGTCAGCCCAGTCATTGACCTTGGTGGCACCAGCACGGGCAGATTCAGCGGGAGCAGTTGCAAGAGAGGTTCGCACGTGTTGCAAGCACCATAAATTGATTTGTGTCACTATTTCCCAGGAAAAATAATAATAATAATAATAATAAAATGCAACCAATTTCTTTCTCTCTGCCCACAGAGAGGAAAAAATGTCATTAGGAGGCGGTGTTCACTTGCACTTGGGTTAATAGGTCTCATTTGTTCTGCCAGTGTGGAGGGAGGCAGAACCAATGGAAGAACTTGTAATTCTGCTTTATAATTAAGATAATGTGCCACACCAGCCCTCAATCATACTTTTGGACGCTGCAGTGTCCATGACACATCTTGGAGAGACCGTGGCTGCGATTAAATATTTTTGATAACCCATAAATATAACATTAGTTGCCTGGGTGAGGTTTCTGATAACATCATTCATTTCAGATCATTCAATTAGCGCAGACAAAGGGGCTCTTTCCAGGAGACATAATGTCATTGTCTCTGGAAAGGAACGCACTTCCCAATGACTGTTTATCACTCTGTAATTACAGGGCTGTAGCAGCCATTCTCTATATTACAAGGAGTCCTTTCTGTGCCCAAGGATCCAGCAGTTCTTTGTTTTAATTTATTTTCCTCTTAAATACCTCCTGCTATTTAAGCAATAATTCCCTGTAAATCAATTGTTAGCAGCAGTTAATGACTGGTTGGTTAATTAATAACTGAAAGCAAAGCGGAGGGTGTTCGCCGCTCTAACAAACCACCCCATGTTAACCGTGGTATTATTGCTAACATACCCTATAATCAATGACTTCTCCCGGCGGTGGCGTAGCCTATGTATCATTTAAAGAAGGGACTGGCTGAGTTGCAATAGGTGGCGACACGAGGAAAAAACGTCACCAAGGTAGCTGAACCACGGGGTCAACCTGAACGGGGCTGTCCCTGTGCTCTCCCCGATGCCTCCATCAGTGTGATTTTGGTCCCACAGATCCCTCAGCTCTCCCTGGGGTCTGCCAAGAGCTGGCTACTGAAATCCCTGCCAGTAACATGACAAAAAAGCCCTGGGTCTTTGCCTGTGTCAGAATCTGATTACTGGAGTACTCAGGAGTGTCTGTGCTGTGCTGGAGAGCTGCATTAAGATGTTTTTAATGTGAGGGTCTGCTCTGCTTCTCTCTCCAAAGGACAGATTCTCAGATAATCTCTTTTCACAACATTCTCATTTAATATTTATATAAGCCTGTTTTGTCTCTTATCTTCCACGAAATAAGGTTTGGAGTGATGCTGCCATGGAGAACGAAGGAGAGTCTAAAGCAGGCAGTAATTGATGTTCACAAAGAGAGTATGTGTAATGGACCAGCTGGCTTATTATGAACTAAAATACTGCAGTATCTTCAGTACAGAGGATGGTAACAGAGAATAAATGTTGACATTTTCGTGGTGAGCAATGTAAGACCATCAAATCAAACACTTTCTGGCATATAGTCAAAGCAGAGTTAAAATGGAAACTCTAGCGATAAGAACAGTTTTGCCTTTTTTTTTCTTTCCTTTTTTTTTTTTTTTTTTTTCCTGAGCAGAAATGTGAGGCTGTGTGAAACCTCATGGAATGAGCTCCCTGCACTGAAACAGAGCCAGGGCCTCCCAACAGGCACTGTCTGACTTGTCTCAAAGAGAGAAAAGGAAAAAAAATAAAAAAACAACAGCAAGGAACATCCTTGCATGACTGAGCCAACTCTTCTCACCCTGACATTAAGTGGCGAATTAAGATAATTGCTGCTTGTTATCCTCTCTGTGACCAAAGAGAACAATTGATCACTGTCTTGTTCATAGCCACCACTTATGTATATATACACACACACATATATATATACTGGAAGTCTTGTCATATTTCTCTCTCAGCCTTCTCTTTCCTGAAGTAAACAAACCCAATTCCCAATTCAGCATCTCCTCGCAGTTCGTGCTTCTCAGCACTCCATGCTCTGACTGCTTTCCTTGTATTTTCTCTGTTTACTCTTCATTTGCAGCAAAAGGTGGCACCCACAAGTGGATGCAGTACCACACGTGAAGCAAAGACAAGAAAGTAATCAGAGGCTGTATCTCTAGGATGGCACTCCTCATACAATCCAGAACATTTAATTCATGATTCCTTGCAATCCTCAAGTCCTTTACAAACATACTGCTGCCTAGTTATTCCCCGCAGCCACCACCACCCCACATCATGTCTCTGGATCTCGTCTTCCCAGGTACAGTACTTTGGACTGTTCCTGAGAGAATTTCATTTTAATATTTCAGAATAATTTCCCCAAGCTGCAAAGATCATTTCAAGTTCAGATCCTGGCCTCCTTGGTCTTTCAGTACCTCCTAATTGTGCCATTCACAGGTTGCACTTGTTTGCTTCTTGTCCAGCTTCCAAGAAAAAAAAATATATATTAAAACCTGGGTATAAGACAAGCTGCTGAATTACATACTTGAAATATCCTCCCTGACAGTGATCCAGCACTAGCTGTTGCTACAGAGCTATTTTTCAACAGGCTATGCACCTACCCCATTGTAATTATATCTATACCATACTCCTTAGCCTGTCATATATGTCAAAAAGTGTTACTAAAATCAAGCACTGTTGCATTTGCTGCTTCCTCTTTATTCACTAGACAAGCTACTGTGACAAAGAAGGAAATGAGATTGATTTGACATCAATTGTTCTTGACAAGTCTATGTTTTCTTTCTTTTTTCTCCCTTTTCTTTTTCCATCACCATATCAGCTGGCTACTTGCAAATTGATTGTTTAATGATTTGTTCCTGCATCTTTTAAAGACCTAAGTTAGACTGACAGGTCTGTAATTCCCAGGGTCCTCCTTCTCCCCTCTTTAAAACATAATACACTGTGTTTGCCCTTCTCATGTCTTCAGGGACCTCCTCTCTCCTCCATGAGTTCTTAAAGATAATCACTAATGGCTCAGAGATTGCTTCAGACAGCACCTTAAGTACTCTGGGGTGAACTCCATCAGGCCCTGCTGACTGCACTACATCCATCTTATCTGAATATTCTTTAATCTATTCCTCTCCCGTTCTAGTCTCTACTTCTGCCCCTTTGAAAAAACTCAGTTTAAACCACTGGTAACTGATAAAAATTTGTAATTCAAAACAAATCCTTTCTACAAGTTACAATTCTAAAAAATATATAAACTCTTTGCCTGTACTCATAGAGCCCTATTCACTAGCTGCTAAACCAAGACTTATGGATAGTTTCACAACCAAGAAAGGAGCAGAAAGAGGAAAAGCAAGTAAAACATTGTGTTTTTCCACTCAGGACTCCAACATCCACTTACATACTTGCACTGATTGCAGAAATAGAGGTTTCCATTTCTCCCTACAGCTGTTCCTAAAATTATGCTAGCAACTACCTATCCAAAACTGTACCTCTGGCAGCGTCTGTGATCCAAGTACTGTCCTTAATGAACACCTAGGGTAGCTTGAATTTGGGGAACTGTTGGACCTGTTCTCTGGAAGTCCTATAAATTACAATGTACTAAGTCAACATGTTTGTTGTGTGTTTTGTTTTGTTTCTTTCCTTCTTTTTAAAACAGCAAGATTTGCCAAAAATTATGATGGGTTTTCCACATAAGTGTGATGTGAAGACTCACTCTATTTTGCTCTGTCAACCACCAGATGCTGCAGTACCCAATGGGAAGGTAACTCAGGTTTCTGCCTGTGGTAGCAGAAAAGAACAATTTCTATGGCTGTCTTTATTAAAGTCTGTTTTTGCCAACCTTTCTCCTCAGTAATTCACAATCATGAAAGATTTCAGGTGCATGTTTAAGGCTGTAAACTCAATCTTCTGCTGTGCCAAAACCTGGATTTCAGTATAGCTCTACCAGCAATCGCTGCATGTTTCTGAAACAAGGCAGTCCATACAACCTACGATGAAGCTTGTGATGGCTCACAAGAAGCATGCTCATTTGAAGGGATCTATCTCTGGAAGCACACACACATTCAGAGGCTGTAGGTAAAACAAAAATATAATCCTTTTTCCAAAAAGCTTTTCCCCTTCAGAAAGAATGACATTTGAAATGACAGCTGGCTTGGGAATTTTCTAACTACCCTTTTTTTTTTTTATCAAAATTGCATGATGAGTCAAAAGTGACCCTTTGTGCTGGAACGTTGGTTGTGGTGAAACCCTCACTTGCAGCATTTCTGTGGCCTTGAACCAAAATTATATGAAATTGAAGAAGGGGAGAGGTGTACCACAGAACAGGCAGTTGCCAATTGGAAGGACACTCATGCAAGACATAAGAACCTCTCATTTGCATTCATGAATATCCACAGACTGCTCATCAGATCTACCTTCTGATATGGAGATTTTCAAAACCCCCACAACAGACAAACTCACTGCCACTTAAACCAAAATAGATTGGAAACTCTGTCTGGGATGTTGTCCTATGGAAAACTCCACTTTAGAGCCATACTTGGAAGAGGTAACTGCCACATAAAACAAATACTTTCCCACAGCATCCCCAACTTACTTTTTCATTCCTCTCTCGGACTGGAAATGGCACTGTCGAGTTCCTCATCTTAGACAGTTGGCTGATATCTATTCTTTGCAGCTTGCTTGGAACAATTACTATGTTCATCTGTGTTTTCTGAATTTGGAAAAACATAAAAAAGGAGTAAATTTTGTCCCACGAATCTTCTATACCTCATCTGATATACAAACATAAATGCTACCTAAAGGACCCTTTTCTCTGAGCTTCACAGCCATCCTCCTTTCATATCCTTTGTTCTTTCCACTACTTTTTTTTCAGCCATTTTACTTTGAAGCACCCCCATCAGTCTAAAAATGCTCTTTTTTTTCATCTTTTTCTTTCTTCTTCCCTTCCCTTCCCTTTATTTATTTATTTATTTATTTATTTCAAGAATCTGTCCAACCTACACTCAGGTTATCCATCTCTGGAGTTTGCAATTTCCTAATCTATTTGAGGATGACTGTATTTTTAACTCCCACTAGTAATTTTGTCTTCTGTTACAAAACCATCTTCATAAATCTTTGATGAAGAAGAAGATAAACAATCCTTTATCCATCTTCCTCAAAGTTCAGTAACTCAGCAGGCCAACTTTAGCAGTAAGCTTCAAGTTTTTTCCAGTTCTTGAAGCACTGGAGGAGCCAAGATTGTAAATCAGCTTAAGATTCAGTTGATAACAACCTATCCAACTGACAGATTGGCCTTAACCAAGCATTGAGTCAGTTTAGAAGTATTCAGGATTTTTCCCCTTGTCCACATTCCCAGTAATCCTTTAAATCACAGTTTTCATGGTAAGTATCAGGAACAAAATCAAGCATATCTCACTGGAATTAGGAACTTCTCGTTGTTTATTACATCTTTAGAGAGCATCATTATTTCTGGGAAGGCAGAGTGGCCCACAAAGCTTTGCTCCCCGTAGAAGGCAAATTAGACAGGCCCCTTAACTTCTCTGCATGAATTTGCTCATCAGGAACAGAGGGGAACACCTGACTACTCCCATTGGCTTGGGTAACTGGTGCTGGTTTAGTGATTTTTTAATGCTACACTTCCAGTCTTTAGGAATAATAAGTTTTCCAGTAGAATAAATTCCCTGCAACTGCAAGCACAATTCAGAGCATCCCACTGAGCTGCTCAATAACTACTTAAAAAAAGGGGGGAGCCACTGTTATCTTTGTCAGGAGGAAGAAAGTGTAGCCCTTGGATCAAGCAGCTGTTCCTGTCATCTGATTATTTGTTTTCATTGAATAATAATAATAATAATAATAATAAAAGTAAATTAGCTATATTGATTCATGCATTGATTGCTGGCTGGGCTTTCTTTCTGGGTTGCTGCTGGGACTGCGGCACCAGCAGGAGCGGTTACTTAGTCATGGGTAACCTGATCACGCTGTGTGAGGAGCAGGGCTTTCTTCTGGTCTCTCCTTGTCTGAGGAGGAAACCCGGCTCCTCCTAATCACAGGCTGCCACCGCAGGGACACAACTCACTCCTACAGCACATCGACTACTACTTATTATATGGTTCCCCAAAATAAAAAGGCCCTATTGGTCTTGGCTGTGGGGTAGCTTGGAAGTGGGTGCATGTCTCTGATGAAAATGCAATCCTGGACTTCCCCAGACTCTTGCAATGGGTTTGATGGTTCAGCCTTTTTCAAAGAGGCACAAGCCAAAATACGTCACTATGAAATTAATGCTATCCAAAGTACAATTCCAGCAGACTGCCTTAACTCTGCTTTTAAGCTTCTTTGAAACCTGGACATTTTTAGCTGTATCTTGAAAAATCTCTCTGTAATAGGCTCCCGATTACAAAACCCTCATTATAATATGATAGCATATTAAAGCTGCAGTCATGCTCAGCTTCCCCTCGTGCCAGAAACCCTACAATGGACTCACAGTGCCCTTCCTCAAGCAGTAGTTACACAAAAGCACAACAGAAAAAAATAAAGCCTAATGAGTAGTCAGGAGGAAGAGAACAACTCTCAGCCAAGCAAAGAGAAAAAATTAAAGCAGGCCAGAAATCCAGCACTAGGCTCGTACACCGGCCAGGTTTCAGACACAAGATACTACTAAATAATCTGTCCTCATTTAGAAGTCATCTCCCTGGAAGTGAGTTTGTCTTTGTAAAACATATGGTAACTTGCCTTATAAGATAGGTGTACAATCTTCATACTACAAAATACAAATTCCTGTTATTTGTGAGCAATTAGATGAATCTCTAGCTATATAATGCATTTAGTATGCATCCCATCAATTGATGCTTATGAAGTTGAACATTACGTGAATTACTCAGGTTTCCCTCTGCTGAAAGTAAAAAACTACTTCAGATACTGTGCCCTTTAATATGCTCAGGCATAGCAATTAAGGGTTTGGTAAAACTGGGAATGTTTTTATTTATTTATTTATTTATTTTAATTGGACATGTTAGCTTTAGAACTACTGAGAAAAGATGTACACTATAAGAGCATTAAATCTATAATGGAAAAAATAGCCTTCCCTGAAACAAACCACACCTGTAATTAACCACAGACACTACATTCTGCAAATTGCTGTTTTTCCATATCTTGAACTAATCATCAATGCTTACAGTCATGCTTGAGCAAAACTCTGAATTCTTTGCAAAAAGAAATTTCAGTATGCCAGTATGCTTTACTAAACTAACTTTAAAATACACCTTCTAATGCAAAAATCCAAATGTTTTCAACATTTCACCTGCTCGGCCAGGTGAAGTCAAGGGACAGACAGATGGAAAGGAGAGGCTGCGGTTTAGGCATAGCCCCAGTGTGCCTAGGCACTGCATTATCCTCCAAATTGAAACGAAAATAACCACGAGTAGCACAGCACATCTTAATCTTCACTGCCGGTAGTGACAGCTTTACTCAATTTTAGTCAGCTATCGAGTAATCAAAATGGATTAAGCAGCAGAAGGAAGGACTGCGCTTGGCTCCAATAAAGCAGCAGGCACTTGAGCGCTTTGGGGAGCCTCCACACAGCTCCCTCTCTTCATTATCGCTGCGGATTCCCCATTGCTGCCCTTAGGCAACTCCCATCCACCAGGAAGCCAGCTTCTCCCACCACACCTAACACACACCTTCAGAAATAGCTGCGGGTCTGTATGCATGCGTGCCTGCGTTTATGTGCTTTGAAGAGACCAATAAGAAGGCTTGAAGTGTTACTAGGTCCCAGCAAGGCCCTCTCACACCTTAAACAAGGACTTGTTAAACAAGGACTTGCACTTGGTCAGGTTTCCTCATCCCACACGTGCTCCAGGAGCTGGAACAGACACACTGGGACATTCAGCTGCTTGCCTTCATGCGAGCCACAACAGCACTTAGCGCAAACCTCCAAGCACGCAATTAGGGTATGAATTAGGACAGCTCTTGTGAAGTCTATGACTTTAACTGCAGTTTCCCACTGCCATTAAGCTGTCACATACGGACTGTGATCTGCAGTAATTTCATGCGACTGTACATGCAAGGCAAGTGGTTAATGTCTCCTCCATAAATCCTGATGGCCGAGCTGTAAGCAGGCTGTGGACACAGGCTCTGCTAATTCAGTCGAGCATAAACCTGTTCTTTATAATACTAATAAACAACTACACCCATTTCCCTGGGAACAGGACTGAAAGCACTTGACAGAAAATGTTCATGATGGGCTAAACAAATAGAAATCTGGAGGAAAGCGACTTTCAGCACAAGATGGCTTCTCCTCATTGTTCAGGTAGCTTCCCTTATGCAGGGAAATTCAGGCCCCTGATACCTCTGGGGAGAAAACAGATTTAAAGATAAATCCATCTTGAAAGTGATGGAAAACGCTTCTGAAAGTATCTGAAGAACGTTCAAATAGCCTTTGATTATGGATCATTACAAAATTACCCTGATCCGAGGCCCTAATTTCTTCTCCAACAGCTATCTGCCTCCTCCTAGCTGCAGCACCCCCACCCCTTGGTTCCTCCCTCTTGAAGCTCTGTGCAACATCTCAGAAAATTCAAGTGTCTGCTCTTAGAGGAAAATAGTTTCTAATTAAGCATATTGTGTGGGTGCGAATAAAGCTGGGCCCACTCCTTGCTGCACTGATGTCAACAGAGAAATGTTTTCTTTTTTTTTCTTCTTTACCATGAGTGTCAGCAGAGGCAGGGGCACTGGTGCATTGCTGCTAGCTGTGGTTTTGAAGGAACAAAGGTCCTACACTACCGCCAATGAACAGGGATTTTCTGTAGGTTTGGTGAAAGGCTCTAAAGCTTTCTAAATTTTAGATTTAGGGTCCGGGTTTGACTGGGATGGGGTGCACCAGAGAGCCACACCGGAGGTCAGAATGAACCCACTGAGCAGATCGCCAAGGAAGATGGTTGTTCACCTGCACGTTAAGTACCTGTGGGTCCACTCCAGACATGGACATCGGAGAAAAGAGAGTCTTAAAAACCTTTCCTGTACCAGATCAGAGCATGATTTTGTGGATTTTGAATCGAATGTATATATTTAAGCAATGCTCTGCAGCGTTTTCATGGTAAAATAGGTTATTTTGCAGACTGACAATCTAGCTGAATCATTTTCAGATTTATTCCTTTGTTGATTTGAGGACTGCGCTCAAAAGATAATCCTATATTTCCTCATTTTTCTCTATTATAATCCTTCTACAGACACATCCAAAAAAAAAAAAACAACAGAAAATTGTTGTTATAAATGCAGACAAATAGACACAAACCTTGCAACATCACAATGTAATACAGAAAGGTGAAGATACAGTACCTTTCATCTAAGGGGCCGTCCCCGTAGGCCAGAGTAGCTTTAGATGGTGTTGAAGCTCCTGATGATTCAATCTCCATCTCCTCAGTTCCCTCCCTCATCTTCTTGTGCACCACTGGCAAAATCCTCTCCGCAGCTGGAGCAGCACAGCAGCATTTTGATCACTTTTGGTGTAGGTCACGTTTGGTAGTAGCTCCACAGAAGATACCCATTTGGAAAACAAAAGGAGAAGAAAAAGAAGCTGAAAGCCTTGCCTGGCACCACCAGAAACCACATAGTTTCTTTGTTGGGAATAACTTCTTTTTTACAGGGCCACCATGACTCCTGGTGAGATTAGAAGAGAGCTCTGCCTCTATTCTAGATATATCTCATACATTGCATGAAAGAAAAGCTGAGTTTGCTGAATGGTTACAACTCATATTCCATTTAAATTCTCAGTTACGAGCACTCTAGTTATTTCTGCAATAGTAGCTGGTAAAGTTAGGGCCTGCGTGAAATATAAAGAAATTTATTATATTTCAGTAACACAAAATTACACTTCCCTTGTAGAGCTACACAGACTCTTTAAAAAAAAATAAATAAAAAATCAGTAGCTGATCTCTGGAGGTCCATCCAGTCCTATAAGTTCATCAAAGTTCATATTCCTGCATCTAACCATACATTTTGCTTCAGAGCTTAGCTTGTCTGGAGCTGGGAAGGAGTGATCT
>NC_048896.1:47294150-47301406 GCF_011077185.1 Oxyura jamaicensis | reverse complement strand
ATTTTGCTTCAGAGCTTAGCTTGTCTGGAGCTGGGAAGGAGTGATCTGGTTTTTCATTTTGATGAGGCTAGCACTTCTCAAAGTTCACCTATGAATAATGTCAGCAGGGAGAAGTGCATCTAGATGATTCAGAAGACACATTTGTGTCAAAATCCATCTCTCCTGATTTTCAATGAAGTGTTTTGATATGCTGTGGTACTTCACAAGGTTGAAATAAGTGCATTTCATAGCCCTCATCTCCAACTCCCACCTTCCCTATCACTGTATTTCTATCTTTTTTTTTTTTTCTTTTCAGAAATACCTGAGGCTACTTTTTGTTTTTCTTAGCACAAGATGCAGGGTAATTTGAAGACTTGTCTCTCAGACTTGTTTCCCTACAAGCCACTGTTCATCGATATGGCAGCATCTTTCTACACAAAAGCATCTCTGGGGCCTTTCAGGTGCTGTTTCCCAGAGGAAAGTGATGCCAAGACAATATTTTCCTGCAATAATTGAATTATTTCTTTTTTTTTCCCCTCAAATGCAAACTTGTCATGGTGGTTGTTCTCATTTAAGGACTGGCTAGGTTTGGGGTAAAAAATAAAAAAAAAAAAAAAAAGAAAAAAAAAAAAAAAGGTTTTCCTTCATCTGCAATGGACACCGTGGCCAAATTTTTGAAATTATCAGAGGATATAGTTAGGCACTTTTAAAATCCTGCAAATGAGAGCTTAATTACCTTCAGGAATACCACTGGAACTGTGGCTCCAGCTGTTTTAACTTTCGTCTCAGCCCCTTGGAGGATTGATTAAAGCCGAAGACTGAGTGATGTAGATGCAAGGCTTCAAGGTATTTCCTCCCCCAGCTGCCACCCTATCGAACATTATTTTTCTCACAGGAAAAGCAGCAAAACAAGCCGCATGAGCATGTTTTGGCCACCTGGGTTCATAGTCCTGATGTGATGCGAACCAATGATCAGTTGTGTCATACTATGCCACCGGTTTGGGTAAAACTTTAGCTGGAAAGCAGTAGCCATGGGCTGCTTGTTCTTGTTCAGCTAAACAAGGAACCCTTCTCCTTTCTAGCCCCAGTGGGGCACGAAGGGAGCTCAGGAAGGAGTGAGCATCAGGGACGAACACTCCTTTATCCTTCGGGTTCTCAGCAGTCACCTGTGCCCTGGACCCAATTACCTGCGCCTATGTGGCATTTCATACTGACTCCTTGAACTCCACAGCATACACTGTTCACAACATTAATTCTTCTTATTAGAGTAAGTTGAAGGACACGACTGGAATAAAATACACTTCCTACTAGAATTTATTTTTTCCCTATGTGTAAGGGAGAGTCTTGCATACAGCATAGAAATCCTGCAGTGATATTTGAGAAAGGGACAGAGCTATTGATAGCAAATAACAAAAGTTTTGGGTTTTGTTTTGTTTTGAATGTTAACCAAACAGCATTATTCTTCAGACTTATTTAAAACTGAACCAATTCCATCTGGCTTAAAGAGTCCTCCAACAGTGTTTCTGTATCATGCCAGGAAAGATTTGCTGTGCCCCTGGGATAGGAGCTGGACTCCTACAGATGTCATGTAGGAAAGCAGAATAATGAGTATAGTGGGACAAACAAGACAGAGAAAAAGAACAGAAGTATTCTCCAACACTGGCTCATTTAAAAACAAACAAACAAACAAACAAACAAAAACTAAATTTGAATTTCACTTATGTAAGAGTGTGGGGTTCACCTTGGCTTTCTGTGACCTTGTCACGGCGTGATGGCTGGGCTTTGCCTGTTTGCTGTGTTCCATCAGCACAGGGCATAACGAGTACAAGAAGACGCATGCATGAGCTTCAGGGGGGTGGTGGTTGAAATACCACATTAATTCAGCTGGTCCAAGAGTTTTGAATACTCACTAAAGTTGCTGAATTCTTCTTCAGCTTAAACCTTGAGGGGATGGCTACTGGTCTGCCACATGGACACCAGGGTTGCAGAGTTACACGCACCCTGCATGGCAAGCAAGTCTCAACCCCATTTCCCCACATGCCTGAGCTTCACACAGCCCCACATGTGATACGGCATGCTGGTCCAGAGTAGAAATTTGCCCTGAGGGTGGATGCAGATTATGTTACTTTGTCTCTTCAGTAAGAGAACAGATCTTTCTTTTATTTTCTTTTCTTTTTTTCTGAAAATAGTTTCATTTCCTATAAATAAATAAATAAATAAAAATAATAAAATACATAGGTCTTGGGCTGGGCTATTATAGATCCTGAGTAATAGAGACTCCCCATGAAATAACATCCAGGCCCCTTAGGAGGTTTTGAATATCACAGGCTTGCTGTCAGTGCTAGCCCAAAAACCACTACACAAAGCCTTGCTGAAAAACATAAGGTATCTCATGGCAGGCAGTGAATTTAAAGTGGAAGAAGGGTCCAGGAGAAGGGAAGAAATGGAAGAACAAGTCTTGTGGGTTGTAAGAGCTCTAAACAAGAACACTTTAGTGACCCTCAGGTAGGCCTGATTCCCTGAAACAAGGGAGAGTGTAGAGACAAAAAGGATGTAAGGAATGGGGGCTACTCCCTGTCTCCGTTTCTGTATCCCAAGAAAACCTAAGAAGATCCTTCACAAGGACTCAGCTCTATGCACCTTTTTTTTTCCCATTCTAGCAAAAATTTTATCATTGTAGAATTTAAGCAAAATGGTTTATGGTATACGAAACTCAAAATTTGGATCTTATAAAATAGTCCAAATATTACTGTGGGGATATGAGCTAAAACCGCATAAAGCAGAGACAAAACACTAATGAATCTGATAATTTTTCTTTACCCAGATCCCCTTTTATCACCACCCCAGTTTTCTCAGCAGATCCACATGTGCACAGGAGCTATTCCATGTTGTTGCCCCCCTGAGTTCAGGTGCCAGTTTTGTGAGATGACTCTCACCACCCTGCGTAGCTGCACACCACAAGATGGCTGCAGAACTTATGGCCTACTTAAACCTTTTGGGACTGAAGCTATTCAAGAGTTTTCCACTGAACTGCTGGAGAGGAATTAAATCCAACTTTATAACTGGTCTTTCCTAGGCTGTAGCTTTCCTTTCTCTCTTTTCCCCTCTCTGTAGGGGAAACATAGCCCAAACAAGCACGGAAGTTTATCCATTGAGTAAAATTTCACAGCTTGCTAGAGGTTTTAACTTGATTTTCAAACTTTGCAGGTTTATAAAAGGAAAGTCTGGCAAATCCTACGGTCATTCCACAGTGCCCTCCCGGTTGTGCTCCTCCTGGAGGCAAGTCTTCCTGCTCCTTTCTTCAGCTAGAGAAACCCACCGGCTCCTCCACCTTAATTTAGATTTTGCTTCTGACAGAGCAACGTGAGATGCACCACGGCTTCCTAGCAGGAGATGTGCTCCATCCATCACAGAGACCTGTGCTCTGCTGGTCAATTTTCTTTGTTCTAGGTGAGGACCAGCACAGTCTTACCCTGGTTCAGCTTGCCCTGTCAACACTAGACTAAGCAAACACAGAAGGTTTATTCAGTTCTGAAATGAACTTAATTTCACTTTAGCGAGAGAAGAAGGGGGAAAGAAAACTGCCTGTGATGCTCCAAAAAAAAAAAAAAATGCTGATTAAATACAACTTTCTCCATAAAGATTTGTTGCCATCTCTTGACAAGGATGATCTGGTGCTTGCAGCTTCCACTGAATTTCATTCCTATTGTAGCTGAACTTGGGAGAAGTGACAGGGGAAGGATATTAATATATCTCAGGGCTGAGAGGGAGATGTTTTTCAAGTGAGACAGAAGCAATGAGTGTTTTGAACACCTCATACTTCAGAGAAATCCAATTTTCTGTCACAGGCTTTGCAGTGAAGCAAGAATGCTCTTGGAAGTCAGAGACTGGGATGCTAAGTGGCATCTATAAACCACACAGGAGATGAATGCCTTTTCCTCCTTTGTTGCTTGCAAATGTACCCTTCAGTCTGCAGCAGGAGCGAACATTAGCCCTTGGCACAAGGCTTTGTGCTCAGAGGGTTTTGCACAGAATCCAAATTGCAGCTTACAGCTCCTCATGAAGGCTAATGAAAATGCCTGTGAATTCCCATGCTTGGGAATAATGCAACGCCTTCAAATGTTTCTAGAAGGCAGGGCATCTCTGCTGAGACTACGGCTGATGAAGGCAAGCTCTGGCCTTAAGCTCTGGCCAGCAAACATCTGTGTTTAACCCTTGGAGGGCTCTCCGTGCTCTGTCTGCTCACCAGCTCTGGCTGGCCCTGAGGGGGAGCCAAGCGGTGCACGGAGGGTGCCCGCTTATGGGCAGCAAGCACGAACTGTTTGATATGGGAAGGCAGCCTGCAATCGTCTGACCAAATCCATCCTGGCAAAGAGCACAATAGTAATAACAGCCCTCTTAAAAGGATAAAGGCAAATCCCAGCACTGAAGTCAGTAGGATCTCCAAATTCCTGGTGGCTTAATCACAGCAAAGTGTTCAACCACCGGGGCCGCTCTGCAGGACGTGCAATGGATGCACCACGCGGCAGACCTGCAGCCATCTCTTCTAACCCAGCTGCCGCCCCGCTCCTCAAACCCGTCACGCTGAAGGCATTAGTGCAGGCAGGGCAGCTCCTTCAGGCAGAGGTCTCTGCCCCTTGGGCTGAAATATTTCATTAACTTCAACTGAAATAGATACAGCTAAGCCCTCTGTTTGTGTCCAGAAGTAATACGCTTTTTACCTCCTGCCCAATTCACTAGTATAAACAAATAAGATATACATTCTAAGCATGTCATAGACCACACCTGGCTTAAATTTATGCAGTCTTAATAGCACCACATTTAGAATAAACTCCCAAGTGAGGTAAACATGGTAAGAAAATAAGGCTTTGGCTCTCCTGGAAACAAAATATATTCTTTTGTCACTGCTAAATAATGAGACCATTAGTACAAAACATCAGGAAGCATTTAATAGGACATAAGTGGAAGATTTAGTTAAAAGACTATGTAATGGGAAATATTTTCTGTCCAGGGGAGAAGAGCCTGGGAGAAACCAAGCCAAGCCAGGCCATGCTGGAAAGCATGGCCCTGCTCGTCCCTTCTGCCTCTCCACCCTGGGAGCAGGAGCCATGGATGAGCACAAAAGCCGGTTATTTAAAATGGGGTCAGTGACCTGAATGCAAGAGCTGCTGAAGCTTGAAGCTTTGTTTTATTAATCAGTTTTCATGCATTTACTTGGGGATTAGCAGAGGGTGCCAGTTTTATCAGCATTAATTTAGAGTACCTTGAGGTACTGGGGGCAGAGCTGCCTGCTGCTCCTGTAATTTCAGTGCATCACCCGCATCCTGGATTAAGAAACAGATTAAGAAACAGGGTATAGAACAGTAGATGCCTCGCATACAGGATATTTTGGCAATGCTCAGCCTTGCTTGCCTTCATTTTGGTGTCTAATCAGGGCATTGCAAGTACACTCACAGCAGGAGGTGTGCACACAGCTGTCCTGCGCGGTGAGGCCTGCTGGACCCAAAGTGGGGAGGTGGAGAAGGAAGGCAGCAGGAGAAGAGAGTTGGGGCTTGTAGTGTGTGACCACATGGAAACCCTTCAAACAGGACACTGCAATGGCACAGCTGATGCAAGGGCAACCTGAGGTGTTGGGCAATGGAAAAAAGCAGGGTCCTGGTCAGTGGGAAGGGATGTTGCCTTGTGCTGGACACCACACAAGGTGGAACCATAACCGCATTTTCAGCACCTGATGGAAGACAAGTAATTAGTAACAAAGTTAATGACCATAAATGCTAGTATTTTAAAGACTCTGAGATTTTCTGTGGAAAAGAGCAGGCCTTTGTGTGCGCAAAAGTCAGAGGAATGTAAGCTCTTAGCTCCTCCAGCTGAAAATCCAAGCACCTACTCCCATTCCTTTGGTTAACGCCTTTTCCTCTAAATGAAGCAAAGGCTGACTATGAAGTAAAGATCCAATACTTCCAGGTGGACACTGAACCAGGAAATATAGCTTCGTTTTCAGACACAGGCCAAACTTTTCTGCCTCTTCATGTTTTGCTCTTTGAACTTTGTGACTTCCTGCTCTGCCTGCCAACATCGGAGAGGTGCAGGCCTGCAGCCAGGCCTGGGCCTGCGGGCCATGATGGTGGCTGCAGAAGCCACGGTCTGGGGGACAAGCTGACACGGGAAGAGATCAAACAGGGAAATGCTGTTGTGGTGAACCACATGGATCAATGAAAGGCAGCAGGCCCCCTGCCCAAGCACACTCTTTGCAGCTGGTGTGGATTCAGAGGTGGAAATGTGCACCAGACCGCCCCAAAGGTGCCCCAGATCCTGAAGCTACTGCGTGTGGCCAAGCTTTTGTACACCTCCTCACTGGCCACTCCCACAGGAGCTATTGGGCAGAGGGAGAAAATAACCCATCAGCCACAAAAGCCTTGTGAGGGGCTGGCTCTGCTCCCTGCACATGGAGGAGCAGGCAGCATCCTGCAGACACCATGCCAGGAGCACTTCTCCCCTCATCCACCGGCCGCTGGTGCCGACTCTCCGTTTAGCACAAGCGCTGCAAGCAGTCTCTGGGGCTCCGTCTCAGAAGTTGGATTAAATTAATGTAAATTAAATTAATTAATCCTTAGCTATGTCTCTGGTTACTGCGCTAGGCCTTCGCCAGCCAAATGGAGGAGACAGAAGAGGCAAGTGTGGCGTGACGAGGGCCAGTGAGCTGAAAAATTCCACACAAAGTTCTGCAGAAATTAACTCCAGCTGGAAAAGGCATCCTGACAAAGCTCTGCTGTCTTGTTCATAAACCGTCATCTTCACTGACGTGAGGCTTACCTGCTCAGCAACTGAAGGAAGTCAAGCCAAATGACCCTACAGAGACCAAGCACGTTGACTGGTGCACTGCCCAACTCCAAATCGCCCTTTCAGCCACATCCCCGAGGTCTTGGGATTAACCCCACCTCTCAACTCCATCTCTGCGTGTCCCCCAGGCTGTGCGACCACACCAAAGTGTTTGCCTAGGACACAGCCCTGCTGAAGAGGAGGATGAGAAAAGCTGCCACCAGCCAGCTGCTGCTTCCTATTTGGGGCTGGTTCAGAGGGGGTCTTCTCTTATTTAAGCCCTGAATAACCTGGGGGTAGCCTTGGCCCCATCAAGTTCTTCCCACAAGCCCCTCTTCAGCTGATGCTTTGCTGCAAAGCCCATGTGAGAGGGGACCTCTCCCTGCATGGAGGCATCTCCCAGCCCCAGGAGGTGCCTACAGGTTTCCCCTACCGGTGCTAGTGCCTCTTCTGTGGGC
>NC_048896.1:47048146-47294140 GCF_011077185.1 Oxyura jamaicensis | reverse complement strand
GTAAAATAAAAGACAAAAATCTCTAGAAAGTCAGCACAAAGAGGGCATAATTAAAAAGCAACTATAGTTTGTCAAAGCCTGGTTGCTTTAGACCCAAGCTCTACCTGATCCAAGAATCTTTTTGCCAACACTGAAGCAAAATATGCCACAGACACCAGAGTGTATCTGGAGCATCCACATGGCTTGGGATCTCCTCAGAGCTCCTCATCTGGAGGCAGGTGTGCCAGATACAGAGGCCTGGGCTCTCAGCCCACCTCCAAGCTGACCACTGACCTCACCACGTCCCTCCCAGGCCAGCAGCCCTTAGATGTGTTCATTTACAACCAGCTGGTCACTCTGCCCACCAGCTGATGCTGCTTTGGCTCCTTGGGATGGACAGAGCTTAGAGAAGGACCTACCTGGTGCCTCGTGCCGTGCGGTTGGAGGTGGCGGTCCTCCACGGTCATTTTCCCATGCTGTTGTACCATCTTGTCTGGTTCACTCCCAGAGTAAGCACATCTGGATTGCTTACTTCTCACAGACTGTAGGGGTGGCTCAAAGTGGATAATCCTGGAGTCCCTTGGTGGCCCCATGTAACAGCCCCATGGCTTCTGCATCGCTCTGGCCCATTTGGTTCAGGATGCAGGCAGTGGCCTGGGGGCCTGCACCTAACAATGTCATCATGCCCCACAAGAGGCACTGCCAGCTCCAAGCAGTGACAGCCCCCAGTGCTCAGCAGCAAATAAAGCCTGCTCAGGGATAAGCTTCCCATTAATTGTTTCTTTGAAGTCCTATCTGGGGAGACTGCCATGAAATCCAGCAAGAGAATAAGACGATTGCTCTCATGCCACCTTGCGTTTGACTCACTAGAGAGACAGGAGCACAGCGGTGTGGAGAAGATAATTCCTCTTTTGTGAGTATGTGCCTGGCTTCCGTTTGTTTAAGTGTCTAGTTCTTGGCCGTTGTATTCAATCTGATTTTTATTAGGGTCTTAAAATTGTACGGCACGGAGAAGTTTGTACCTCAATGGGAGCTTTCATAATGCAGTAAAACACCATCATCAACAGCAGAAGTGCAGGTTGCTCCCTGGCATTTACATATAGCGCTCTTCTCTTGCCTCATTAATTTTGTAAGCATTTGGGGTTGCTAGAAATCAGCATAATTTATACTAAAGCAGTAAAGCGAGCAAGCCGAAACACAAACATACCAGAGCCACTCTCGCTGCTGCATTGCGCGTTGCCGCAGACAGAAAATGGGCTGCTTGAGGCAGAGCGAGGGAGGCCTCCAAGGCTCTGTGGTTTTGGTGACAAACATCCCGCTGGACACGTGCTGAGGTGTCACAGGAAGGGATGTGGCTGCAAAACAGGGACAGAGAGGTGACACAAGGCAGGGGTGGGCACCAGCACCACTACACACAGCACGGGACACACTCTGTCCTCTCTGCAGAAGAGCTGCTGCTCCAGCCATTGAACGGCGGAGTGCAACACCCTCTCTCTAGATCAGTTTCCTTTGCCTGTATCCTTTTCTTTTCCCAGTGGGTCAAATCTGAGGAAGGAAAATGGCCAGTCTGTTCTGCTCTGAGGGCTGTATTCCTATGGGATGCTGCTCCTTAAAGAACACAGCTGCATGGCTGTGAGGCAGACGATCCCACCCACCAGGACCGGTGTTTGTTCTCTATGGGTGGCCAGATTATATTCTCTAAAACACACAAAAACCCCTAACCTCACAGATAAATTATCAGCAGGCATGTAGCCCTTCCACACACTCCCCTTCTTAGCTCTGCATAAACATCAAAATTTCATTTTTCTCTCTCATTGCCGTATGCATTTTTAACCAGCTGTGTATCATGCCTGCCACAGAAAATGCTTGGGGAAAAAAAAAAAAAAAAAGGCAAAAGCAAAGGAGTGTGCAAAGAGACTTCACTTTTACTGCAGGACACATTATGAGGTGTGATGCACAGGCCCAGTCCCTTTGGTTCTCTAAAGAGGACCACTTGGAGCACATCACAGCTCCTTCCCTGCCTGTGTTTCTTTGCCTTCTCCAGAGTAAGATGGTGTGGTTTGCCTGTTTGTGGAGTGAGACCGCAGGTGGAGCAGGGGCTGAGTGCCAGGGCCGTGGGTTACAGCTGGCTGCTAAATGGATGCAACAGCTTGCCCCGAAAACATGGAGCCCAGATTTTGACCCTTGCTGTTTGGAAGAGGAAAATCTGTCTGCAGGGAGAGCAGTGGGTGCTGCTCACAAATGCACACTGCTCCAACCCTGCTCTGGTTCTGGGTTCATACAGGCCATTCAATGCTTGGAGGTGCAGGCAGGTAGCCAGGCACTGTCCATTACATAGAAAATAGAAATCCATTACATAGAAATAGAAGCACATTTCCAGTCTTTGCAGATTTGTTTTCATGTTTCCTTTGACCAAAGAAGTCACTAAGAACACTATGTGTTCATGAAGTCCACCCAGCCCACTACCCTGCCCCTGTGAAGGACAGTAATGAAGGAAAAGACCTTCAGGAAATAAGAAATAGGACCCTAGTGAGCAACCCTGCCTGGTCAGCTTCCTCACCTGCTGGTTGCTGTTCAGACGGCTGTGTTTTCTTCCAATGGTCAGCTAATGCAATAGGTTTTTTGAGCAGGAAAACTCGATTTTAGAAAGAAATCTGGATGAATCAGTTAGGATTTATGAATGGATTTAATGAATTCTTGATAGCTACCGCTCAGCTGACAGCATCTTCAGCTCTGCTGGCTGAAGGTTGCAAGTGGACGCTATACCACTGGTCAGACCTGCTCAGTAGAGACGAGAGGACCTCCAGAAAACTGATGGACATTGCAAGTCAGTTGTCTCTGTGTTGCTCTCTGCGAATCCTTATCTTTCCCATTTCTAAAGGCAGGAAGGAATAACAATGCCATAATTTCCTTGGAAGGGCATCAGAAAGCTTAATGAAACAACGTTTGTCAAGCACGTTAAAGTCCTCAGGTGCTCCAAGTGGTTTTTGTCTTATTACTCCATTCCAGCACTTGTCCTTCACAAAAAGACAGAAGCAAAGGGCAGTGACTAGAAATGGTTATTTCCACAGCCCTCGGTGTTCAGTCTGTGTGGGCTGCAGCACAAGGGCACCCCCAAGCCTGCTTGTTCTGGTCTGTCCCGAGGTAGTTAATGTTTGCCAGGTGTTGAAATGCACAGACACATTTCACCCTGAGGTTATTTAGAGCTGAAATCCACGGAGGCAAATGAGAGCAGTGTACTAGGAAACATATTTGAGTTCTTCCTGAGATCTTGTGATTCTGTCCCTTGACGTTTTTGCACAGTTTCAAGCCAATGATTAACTTTCCATTAGCAAAATAAGGGCCATAAACCACCGAGAGAACTTGCTAGGCGTGCTCTTGAAATAACGTTTCAGGCTGAGCTGGCTCCAGAACTGATGCATAGAGGGAGAGCAGGGGTTATAAAGCATGCTACTGCTTCGGTTAAAAGCCAGACAAAACTTCAGCTCAAGGGAGCACAGGGACTGCTTTTTCCCCTGGGGTGGCTGATAAGCCAGGTTAGGTAGCATCCCTTGAAAGCTGAGCAAGGAGGAGGAACCTCGGGTGGAAGAGGAGGGAATTTAGCAGAACAACCCCCAGAGCCCAATGAGAAAACCTGCCAAAAATAAAACGAACAAACAAACAAAAAAAAGCACAAACAGGAAGATAAGAGCTGCTGAGGGTCCCGAGACAGTGGTGGCTGTGGTTGACCACCATGGAGGGGAACAGCATGAGTCAGAGGCACGTGGGGAGCATCCTCTGCTGAGGCTGACCAGGGTGGCCCTGGCAGCCCCTGCAATGGAGCAGCATGGAGAGATGACCCAGGCAGTGTCTCCACCACACACCGTGGCTTGGTGACTGACTGATCTCAGCTTTCATTAGCGGCTAAGAATACGGGGGCCACCAGTCCATCTGTATGGCAAAGCCCAGTGTTTTTCCACTTGGGTTCAGTCACGTAGATGCCCAGCTTCTGAGCCACGGCCCTGTATACAATGGGTAGCACTTAAATAAAATTGTTCACATGAGCAAATGCCAGTAGGTGAGGATAAGGATGGCAGAATCGGGTTCTTAACGATCTTGAGAGATGCTGTAAGCAGCCTAAAGAGAAGCCTAATTCAGATGCCTCGGTATGCAGCCTTTTTTATTACACCCACAAACCACCCACAACCTCCAAATTGCTATTCTTTAGAAACACCCTGCAGCACTTTCTGGTTTCCAATATACAGCAGTGCTGTAGGCTTAGCTGCTGGATTTGTGCATGCACATGCAAAAATAACTAATGGCGAGCTTGATCAGACAGCAGGATTTTTTCTCAAATGATACATTTTGATATTAAAGTAAATGTATTCTGTTATCCTGCTAGCATGGAATAATGAAACCAGAGCTTTTCCTTCCCAGCTTTTTTTTTTTTTTTTTTTTCCTCTCTTCTGAGCCTTGCAAAGCAGCAACGCTCCTTGGCTCGTAGGCTGCAGCAGCCCACAGAAGCTTTGAGAATAGTGTCAGAAACCCACAAACCCGCACCGTTAATTGGGGACCGGATTGCTGGTGACGCTCTGGAGCGCCGGGCTGTCATTTCAAAGCAGCAAGGTGCTCTGCAGATGCCAACGCCTGACATTTAGCAGTGGAGGGCGGACGGGCCTGTACTGCTGAGAAATGTTCGTTTTGCAGCTTTTTTTCTGCGAGATCAAATCCCTCCTCCTGCGGGGCCCTGCCAGCAAACCCTGGCCCCACGCGCCTCCGAGGGGGTGAGCGGCCATCGTGAGAAACGGTGACCATGACATGGCCGAGGTTTCATTTCAAGACGTGCATGCTGCTTCTCAAATCTGCTGCTCGACACTGCTGCACTCACTGTCCAATCGCTGTAATACTCGAGGGGAAAGACTAGAGGAAAACAAGAAGAAGCTGATATTTAGGCCACCCCGTGAATTTCTGTTTGGTTTCTTGGGCAACTGGGCTTTTTTAATTGTGGTTTCGGTTTAAGGCACAGGAGGGAAGAAGACTGAGGAGGAAAAAAAAAAGCCTGGATTTTCTTCCATTTCACACTATTGGGTGTGGCTGAAGAACAAAATCTTCCCAGAGAGCATAAATGCATCTATAAGGAAAAGAAAAGAAAAAGAGAAAAACCCTGCTCCCGGCTTTTAAACAGACTTTGAAAAGATGTCGGTGTTCCTCTGGCCTCCCTGCTCAGTTTAGACCTCCATCGGGCTCCCTGCAGCTTGGTGGTGCCCTCCCCAGCTCTTCCTGCAGGTGCCCCTCTCTCCATCCATTGCCCATGCAGCATGCTGCTCCGAACCCACATGGCGCCAGAAAACACATACTCTGAGCAACGTATAATGTCTATCAAAACCAGCAGTTTTCCTTACTGGAAGAAGAAGAATGGATGTTTCTGTGGAGCCATTTCTGCAATGTAATTTTAAGAAAACAAATACCTAATGGGGAAGTTAGGGGTCAGACAAAAAAAAAAAAAAAACATAAATCCTTTTATAAAGCACTGAAATCAGCAGCTCTTCCCTTATGCCACTGCCCTTGGTCTCAGGGAGAGGTTCCTCTCCCTCCATCCTTGTATCCTCTGTCTCAGCACTGCCTCCTGCAGCAGAGAAATGCCCCTTATTGTACCCTAAATAGCACCCCCTCCATTCCTGCAGTGCCCTGTGGTTGTAAAGCAGTCGCCCCACGGCTTATTTCCATCTTTGCTCTGTGTGTATTAGATTATTCTGTGGACAGAAGCGCAGTTTAGGGACTGGGAATTGCTTTATGCTGTCGTGTTAGAAAAGACTTCAGTTATAACCCCACATTTATTAGCACCTCCACCGAAGGAATCTGATAGTAAGAAACACAACTTGTACTCTGTCGCACAGAAATACCATCGCCTCATCAAAACGAGAGCACCAGAGGATCCTCAGCTCAAGCCACCTCTCAACTAACTCTGCCTCTACAGCTGCCCCCAAACTACGGCATCCTCATGTCCCAGCTCTCCTCCTCCAGCAGCCGCCTCTGCCAGCCCTGCAGCGGCAGCAGAACAGCCCAGCCACCCTCGTGCTGAGTTTTCCCAGCGCAACACACTCCTACGTTTGTAATTAGGTTCCTTGCCTCGCTAATGATTACATAAGCTGCCTCGGAGGCCAGAAACAAGAAGCTAATGCCTCTGCAAAGTGAGAATTGTTTCAGGCACGCAAAAAGGTGCTGTGCTCTCCTAGCAACCGGAGTTGTAAAATAATGTAATCACAGCCAAAATAATGTGATAAAAGATGATGCGATGCTTGTACCAGGTTGTTATGGCAACTGAAATAAGCTTAAATGCATGTATCTAGAATTTCAAGCAAATAACCTGATTGTATGCAAAGTTGCATTTCTAATTAATCCCATTCAGTTTACCTTCATCTCCATTCATGCTTACTCCAGGTCTGCTGTTAGGTCTTATTTTACTGGCCTTTGCCCTCTTCCTGCCTGAACCCAGTCCTTATTTTGTTTTCAACTTTCTGTTCTTTGACCCTGGAGATGTACAATTGTTATTTTGTCACCGAGAGCCTGGTAAGACAAGAGATTTGCATTTCAATGCATCGTCTGTAACCTGACCTTATTTCATTTTCTTTTCAAAACAACTTCCTCGCTTGGGGAAACGTTGCCATAAGGTGTCAGGGCTTCCTCAGCCCCCCCCCCACCACACACACACACACATTTCTCCCACACCAGCACTCATCTAGAGAAGAGCCCACCCCAGGGAGATGCAGGAGCCTGGTCCACAACTGTCTCTGGTCAAATCAGCTGCCTTGCTCTTGAATTCTGGATTCTCATCAGGAGACACACTTTAAAAACAAACAAACAAATAACAACGAAAAAACTCGTTTTCCACATCTCTTGATTCCTCCCCTTCTAGACTGAATAAAACTCTAATTTCCATAGAGTGCCATCCTGAAATCACCCCATCTCCTGTAACGGTCCCAGCTGAGTTATGTGGGTTAGAAAAACTGATTGTTTTCTGGATCCGGGTTCTGTTTTCCCGTTTCATTTCTGAACTGTTATTTTTGAATTGAATCAAAGAGATACACTATTTTAACCACTACCTCCATTAAAATTTCAAGGTGAACTTCCAGCAGTAGCTTTTTCAAGACATGAAGGCAAGGACTTCATTCATGCTGTGCTGCCTTCCCCATCACCCCAAAAGCTGTGTTTGACAGATATAACCTCATGAAGGAGGCTCAGCAGGCGCAGGCCAGTCCCAAAATCTGGTCAGGCACATCTGGGGCTGGCCATTTCCCTGCTGCTGGCTCCCAGAGCAAAGCAGCATGTGTGGCCAGGGACTGCTGCGGAGAGGGATGTAAAGCACCAGTAATGCAGCTCAGCTCCATATGGCCTTCCAAAAATCACCCTGTCATCCCTCCCCAGCGCTAAACTCAGCTTTTACTACTACTTTTTTTGCATGATAATGAAAATAAGACTGGTAACATACAGTCTTTGAAGGCATGAGTAGCTCTTCTGATGCACTAAAAATGCTTCTGTGAAAGAGTTAGTGCCATAAGGGTTTTTTAAATAGTATGCCCTATCACCAAATCCCAGTAGCAGCATGTGTAATGTTCCTAGCATTTACCTTCCATCTACCAGCACAATTTGGGGAACAGAAAAACTGGCTTAATTTCACTCTGATACTGTACTAAGACCCCGAGAAACACCTGGCTGCATGATGTTGCATACATATGGTTCACACCACTCACATCATCCTTTGGTACTCACTGTCTCACCAATTAACTCCAGGCCGTGACACCTCTCCTCCATCTCAGCATTACCCCAGGGGCGATCCCGCTAGACTCAACGGGAGCACCCAACAGATTACTTTCACATTTAAATACATAAAATATAACACAGGGTAGGCATTGCACAGGTATGTTTTTAAACCAAAGATCAGAAGCTCTAATTCCCTGAACACATGCTCATGCTTGAAGGACAGCTATGGTATGTGCAGTAGGTGACATTTCCTTTATTTACATCTTCTCTGAGTGCCTCTAAACAGGACATATGCTTGACAAAGGGTTATGCCATTTTATTTTGCCTCAGTATGCTACCTCAAAATCAATTACCTTTGTGGATTACATAAAATAAGCAATTTCTTTGTAAAATTACAAGTCATCCCTAGGAGGCTAGCACCTCCTTTTACCCTTCGGTTTCTGTTTTTACAGAGACATCTTTAACTGATTTCCCTTCTGTCCCACTGATGTCCCTAGAAGTTAAATGCACTCCTGAGGAATCATGCGCTCAGACACAGCCATCACCCCAGGGTCGGCAGTTTCACTCTTACTGCACCCAACCTAAGGCACCCTGCCAATCCCCATCAGGACATTATTATATATCTATCCCATTCCCAGCCAGATAACACGGCAGACAGGTCTGGGTTACAGCCCCAACTACCACTCCTTGCATGTTGTCAATCAGGATGGGGTGGGGAAAGCCACAAAATACTGGGGAGCAGCTCCCTGCATCTCATCTCACTTTGATGGGGCCATCACAGGGAAGATGGGGGAGGCTTGCTGGCTGTGGTTGAGCTCTTCTAGTGGTGGCTCTTCAAACAGTACAGCAGAATAGGCTTGAGGAATGAGCACTCGGCAGCCATGAGAGTTGAGCTCATGAAAGGTCATGGTAGAACCTGACATCTGTATGGGCTGGGCAAGAAGGTGAAAGGGGATCTGTGGCTTCCATTGTGAAGGGGTCTGAAGTTGGCTCCCAGAAAAAGAAAAACCAAATTCCACATGTTAGGAGAAATAACTTTACAACATTTTTAATTTTTAATGTCACTACTTTCAGACAAAATGTCAAGTTCATATTTATCTGGAATTTAACTAAAAAGGGAAACTTGCATGTGAATTTGATTTTTGATTGGTATGTTCTGCAGCCAAGAAAACATCAAAACCAGCCTATAATTTGGTTTGCTCGTGTATAAACACTAAAGTGAAAAAGGAAAAAAAAAAAAAAAAAAAAAAAAAAGATCATTTATCTTTGCATCCCCAGGGCTCTCAAACTTTGTTTGAAAGCCCAAAGTCTCCAAGCACTTCCTAATAATCCTAGTGGTGATATGTAAATTGTTGGAGAAGTTTCATGCAAAAACATCTTGTGCTAGTTGGTTATCCCTTTGAGGCTCTTTGCGTGGCTTCATTGAAGCAACTTATACCAGCAGTATCAGAGTGGGTCATTTATAAAGTGCTCATAAATGATGCATTTGGAAAGCGTTTCTTTTTCTAGTTGATAAAAGTTAATTGTATGCAAAATTGCATACAGCAACTCATCCCATATCTTCCTTGCAAGGTAGTAATCACCATCCAGGTAGGAAGACCAATTATTTGGATATTTCCAAGCTAGTCTTAAAAGCATTTTAAGCACTTTCTTTAAGAAATTAGCAAAGTACTATTTGTCCAGTTGCTATAAAAATTAATAAAAGATGCAAATCGAGTCGTTGGCATGCAGGAAATTGGAAGCTATCAAAGATTGTTTCTAGAGTCCCTCTGCAGCAGCAAGGAAATTATTATCTCTGTTCTCAGCCCCAGCTTTCCCCCTAAAGTGCTAATGCTAATTATACCTGCTTCGCAGAGGTTTTGTAACAAACAGCCTGTGTGTGAAAACTACTTCGATGCAAGCAAGTGCCAAGTTTCAGTAATAAACATATGGTGAATGACATTTTGTCTGGATTTATACACAGTAAGAGCTTATTTAAATCAGATTTGGAAACCAATAGTGAATCAGAGGAACACTGGGTTGTTTCTCAATCAATAAATAAATACTTCCTTGTATCCCTTGCTCCAAATACCAGAAGCCGTGGCTCTGCTATAGGCATTAGGCAGATGGTGTGCCCGATTTTTTTTGCACATATCTTCAGTTATTTGCTGTGTAACATTTTTTTTCAAAATCAATCTTTTTTTTTTTTCTTTTTTCTTTCTTTCTTTTTTTTTTTTTTTTTCCCAAAGGGCCTTCATCCTATTCTTTTCCCCCCATTCAATTAGAAGTGCTTGAAGGGAAGAAGCTACTGTAATCTATGGCCACCATATTTGTAGCCTATATCCAGGCTGTATGCACTTGAAGTGCAGCTATCACTTAAGCCTCTAAATGCTAATTCTGGCTATATTATGAGCATTTCACTAAAGACTTCGAGGACTCAGATCTGGTGAAGGCAGAGCGGGAAACGGGACAGAACAAAATAGCTGTCCTCTCTGACACAAGAAGCCACCACTAGCTCAGCAGAGGTGGAAGTCTGCTTTGGTAACTTTTCCAGCAGGCAGGCTACTCTGGCCAGAAACGTCCTGAAATAAAATAATAACTGGTATCTGCTGAGTTACATTAGTGCACTTAAAGACTCTTTGTCTTAAAAGGCAGTTACTGACTTGGACAATCTACAAAGCTGAATTATTTACAACATCTATTCCTCAGAGCAGCAGGAGTAGGAAGTGAGGAGGCTGAATCCTGACACAGACGTAACTCTGTGATGGCTGTGTGCAAAATCATAAGTGCACGGAGATTTTCACCAGCACAAAGAGCTCAACCCCAAAATGCTTTGTTTTAATTACAAACTTCTGAGGAGACAGGCCAGCTTTCTATCATTCTTTGCTCTGGAACCGATTTTTAATTTCCACCTTGCTTGGGACAGGTTGAATTCACGGCTGAGGTCTTAGCCCTGCTGAATGGAGTAGCAAATGCCTGATTGCCTCCAACCGGGCCAGGATGCTCCTGCCCTGCAAACGCCTTCCTGACTGCTTCACAGGCGCACTATGAACACTCAGCAGAAATTGCCTTTGTTCTTTTGTTAATATTTAATGCGAAATTTTAGTCTCTGAGGAGAACAACCTCTTGATTCTGAGGCAAATCTAAAACGATTATCGTATTAAGGCTCTCAATTATTTCTTCCCAAATAAGCATTTCCATATGGGCAGTTGTATGACAAGTGGGATAGAGCTGTTTCTGCCTCCTTCAGCTGCAGCTGTTGACAATTTTCATCACTCAGGATGGATTCCTGCACTTCAGCCCCAAATTAACGATCCAAGATTTGCACATCTTCTCCTACCCCACATCTTAAATTACCAACACCACAGTCCCACTGGAGAACTGGGAAGCCGAGGTTATAAAAATGTTTAATATTTCTAATAGCTTTAATTACCATGTATTTTTAAAAACCTGTGATTTCTCATGTCCCTGTGGGATAACTGTTCTAATTTGAGTGGTGACAATGTATGTGGGTATGGAATTAAATTTAAATCTTTCATGGTTGCTAACAGCTATATAGCTAAGCTCTTCTGGCACAGTAAAGCACCCATACCATCCCAACACCATGGTAATTGGACATGTTAAGATGTCCGTGCCGATGGTTATCCATATCCCAACAGGCATGGGTAAGAACCCGCTAAACCTCACAGCAGGCAAGGCCTGCAGGAGGTGAGGCCTGCATGGAGAACCACCAGGTCCAGCATCACCGACCACTGGGCCATCCAGAGCTGTTTTCATATCTGAAATGATTTTGAAGGTGCAGCCAACCAAAGTCACTCACCTGCGTGTGCTTTTCTGCAGGCTTCCCCTCACTGCAGGACAGGACCCATCCATCCTCGTGCTGCAGTGAATGCTGTTTAGGCAGTGCTCGTGGTGGTTATGCGCCAGCGCAGCAGCAACCAGGTCTTCACTGGCACCCTTACAGCCCCTCTGGTCCACAACATAGTGTGTTATCTGTACCCCTTGAAATACAAGGGAGAAGGAAGACTTCGTATTTCTTGGGTGCTTGCTTTTACTTATCCCTTATTGTACATACTTTTGGGGATCAGAAGTCATGTTGCTTAGAGTAGAGTTGTGCTGCTTCCCAGGCAGAGCCTCTTCCCAATCTGCCCATGCTACCAAGCTTTCACCACTCACACCCCACACAGAATAACCTTACACTTTGCCTTGGGGCCTCCCTTTCCATGGTTAGTTGTTCCCATCTCGATATTTAAAAGGGATCCTAGTGCCTGAATCTCACCAGTTCTTCTGTCCAGGCCATGGATACCACACTCACCCACATAATGCTCTGGGACCTTTTTATCTGGCCATGGGGCTGCTCTTGATTAGAAGATCAGAGGTAAGAGGCCGACCAAGACACACCATAGGCCTTTTTGATGTTTTTCTGTTGTATTTCCCTCTTCAAACCTATTATCTGTGGTTTGAGACATGCAGACACGAGAGGTGAGCTCAAAGTTACTCAGAATGGGGCATGTCCTGGAGGACACCTCTCCCCTATTAGATATAGAGGGGGAATCAAACAACCAGCAGCCTGTCTTGGATGCTGATACTGCATGGCTTCATAATGGCACATTGTATGTAAAACCATTCAACCACAGAGTTCAGATGACAGCCATGCTATTTGTCTGAAGCTCACAAGAAACCACTTCCAAGGCATAACTACTCATCCACTGTAACTCCCAGTCCTCCCAAGGCCAGGGAGGACATTACGTATTCCCCAATGGCTTGGATCAGCATTTTCCCACCTGTGTGCACAGTCATCCTGCTGTGCTCGTCAGACAGGTGTCGACTGCCTACCAGCTTTCTACAAAGGCCTTTCCCTGAGCTTCATGAGACCAAACCAAAAGGAGGTGGTGGCAAATTTGTTGCTTCTTAATGTGTCGAAATTTTAATGCCCAGTGATTTCAGACAGGACTTGAGAATGACAATTTTTTTGGTGGTAGGAGGAGTGTCCCTCATAAAAAGCCAGACCAGCAGAATGGCTTCACTCCTTATTTACTGCAGTCTAAAATCACTTGAAAGAACAAAGCCAAACAGTTTTCCTTCAGTAAACACAATGATTGCGCTGCCCATTCCTTTTTTTTTTTTTTTTTTTTGTCTGCTCTTAATATTTACAAATGCACCAAAGCCTACAGGGACTGTGGGCCCCAAAGCCATCATCCCCATAGCACAGATGAGGCTATCCCACCCAGGTGAACTAGAGCATGGACACTGCTGATAGTGACAGTCCTAATCCAAGGTCCCCAGGCTTCCAGAAACCGTTACCTTCCCAGGTGATCTTTCCCAATGGCTTGAGTTGCAACCTAATACTGAACACCTGCACTGGATTTTGCCTGTGCTGCAAAAGACATGGTGAACGTGCTCATTACAGCAACTCCTCATAGCCCTCTTCCTGGTGTGCACCGACCTCTTGGGCACACAGCAGAATAAGTTTCCTTTGCATCGAAGACTAACAAGGAAAAATAAAAGCTAAACAATAACAACAACAAGAGGAGCAAAGTAACATCATAAATTACAATGTAATATAAACATATCTATAAATTACAGGTATAATATCTTTTAAATTATCACTTTATAGCTGATCTATTACTGCATTAGAGACAGTATTTTATACCCAATAGGAATTGCACTGCTTTACAAATATTGACTTTTCTAATGCCCCATCAGAAAATTAAAATGCTGATCCAGATGACACAGCTGGTTAGAATAAGCATTGTATTCACAGATTTCCAAGAAGACCGTCAGGATGACTTGAAAAAATATTTGGTTTATTATTTATAAGAAATACTAGCTTTCCAATGCCAGCTAATTCACTTAAGATGCTGTACCAATGTGCTAGGTTCAGCTGAGCAAGGGATTTCCAGTTTTGCACTATTATAGTTTTGGCAGCTAATACTGCTTGCAGCAGGGTTTTCAGGGGTTTGTTCTTTTTTTATTATTATTTGTATTTATTTATTTATTTATTTTAATGCGAGTAGCTAAATCCCTGAGTTTCTTCACATGCCCCAGAATATAAATCTGCCTTTTTCAAGGCCAATTTGTTTCCTTTTAAATCATATCAATTCTCTCTTGAACATAAAAAAAAACAGGAATACTTAACTTTTTGGAAATACTCTGAGCTTGCTGCCCTGGGTGGTGTTTCCCAACTCAGCTCAGATGCTGAGGTGAGAGTACCTGGACAGCAGCAGAGCCTGCACTAGGAAAAGGCAGTCCCTATGCTGACGCCAAGGTTGGAAGAAGGGTTTTGGGGTAGAGAACAGTAGATGCCTCGCATACAGGATATTTTGGCAATGCTCAGCCTTGGTTGCCTTCATTTTGGTGTCTAATCAGGGCATTGCAAGTACACTCACAGCAGGAGGTGTGCACACAGCTGTCCTGCGCGGTGAGGCCTGCTGGACCCAAAGTGGGGAGGTGGAGAAGGAAGGCAGCAGGAGAAGAGAGTTGGGGCTTGTAGTGTGTGACCACATGGAAACCCTTCAAACAGGACACTGTAATGGCACAGCTGATGCAAGGGCAACCTGAGGTGTTGGGCAATGGAAAAAAGCAGGGTCCTGGTCAGTGGGAAGGGATGTTGCCTTGTGCTGGACACCACACAAGGTGGAACCATAACCGCATTTTCAGCACCTGATGGAAGACAAGTAATTAGTAACAAAGTTAATGACCATAAATGCTAGTATTTTAAAGACTCTGAGATTTTCTGTGGAAAAGAGCAGGCCTTTGTGTGCGCAAAAGTCAGAGGAATGTAAGCTCTTAGCTCCTCCAGCTGAAAATCCAAGCACCTACTCCCATTCCTTTGGTTAACGCCTTTTCCTCTAAATGAAGCAAAGGCTGACTATGAAGTAAAGATCCAATACTTCCAGGTGGACACTGAACCAGGAAATATAGCTTCGTTTTCAAACACAGGCCAAACTTTTCTGCCTCTTCATGTTTTGCTCTTTGAACTTTGTGACTTCCTGCTCTGCCTGCCAACATCGGAGAGGTGCAGGCCTGCAGCCAGGCCTGGGCCTGCGGGCCATGATGGTGGCTGCAGAAGCCACGGTCTGGGGGACAAGCTGACACGGGAAGAGATCAAACAGGGAAATGCTGTTGTGGTGAACCACATGGATCAATGAAAGGCAGCAGGCCCCCTGCCCAAGCACACTCTTTGCAGCTGGTGTGGATTCAGAGGTGGAAATGTGCACCAGACCGCCCCAAAGGTGCCCCAGATCCTGAAGCTACTGCGTGTGGCCAAGCTTTTGTACACCTCCTCACTGAAGGAACAGGCCACTCCCACAGGAGCTATTGGGCAGAGGGAGAAAATAACCCATCAGCCACAAAAGCCTTGTGAGGGGCTGGCTCTGCTCCCTGCACATGGAGGAGCAGGCAGCATCCTGCAGACACCATGCCAGGAGCACTTCTCCCCTCATCCACCGGCCGCTGGTGCCGACTCTCCGTTTAGCACAAGCGCTGCAAGCAGTCTCTGGGGCTCCGTCTCAGAAGTTGGATTAAATTAATGTAAATTAAATTAATTAATCCTTAGCTATGTCTCTGGTTACTGCGCTAGGCCTTCGCCAGCCAAATGGAGGAGACAGAAGAGGCAAGTGTGGCGTGACGAGGGCCAGTGAGCTGAAAAATTCCACACAAAGTTCTGCAGAAATTAACTCCAGCTGGAAAAGGCATCCTGACAAAGCTCTGCTGTCTTGTTCATAAACCGTCGTCTTCACTGACGTGAGGCTTACCTGCTCAGCAACTGAAGGAAGTCAAGCCAAATGACCCTACAGAGACCAAGCACGTTGACTGGTGCACTGCCCAACTCCAAATCGCCCTTTCAGCCACATCCCCGAGGTCTTGGGATTAACCCCACCTCTCAACTCCATCTCTGCGTGTCCCCCAGGCTGTGCGACCACACCAAAGTGTTTGCCTAGGACACAGCCCTGCTGAAGAGGAGGATGAGAAAAGCTGCCACCAGCCATTTGCTGCTTCCTATTTGGGGCTGGTTCAGAGGGGGTCTTCTCTTATTTAAGCCCTGAATAACCTGGGGGTAGCCTTGGCCCCATCGAGTTCTTCCCACAAGCCCCTCTTCAGCTGATGCTTTGTTGCAAAGCCCATGTGAGAGAGGACCTCTCCCTGCATGGAGGCATCTCCCAGCCCCAGGAGGTGCCTACAGGTTTCCCCTACCGGTGCTAGTGCCTCTTCTGTGGGCACCTGAAGCACAGAGGGTCCTGGCAAGCTCCCCGCGGTGTTCCCAGTTAGCACACACTCTTGATCGGCTTCTAGCTCAGGGATGACTGTTCTGTCAGCATGGGCTTGTTCTTTTAAAAAACTGTTTCTTACAACACAGACTAGAGCATTATTTAACCCTGTCCAAAATTACATGAGCCTGCTGCTCTTGTAATTTCAGTGCACCCCCCACATCCTATATTAAGAAACCATCAAGACAAAGCAGATACCTTGAGCATGCTTTGCTGGTTTTGGCTTTGGGGTCACAGAAGAGTGGAGAGGACAACACAATGAAAGCAGCACATGCAGGTTACTTTGCAGAGACAGGATGAGGCTGCCGAGCAGCACTCCTTGTGCTTTCTTACAAGAGCCCTGCAAATGTCTTGCACCACTTGTCCCCATCAAAGCAAAATGGATGCCCCCACAAGAGGTCACTACCTCCTGTGTATCTTCTAGGAGGTGGGTGCCAGTGCAGCTTGCTCCCCTGAGGGCTCAGCTACCTTCTGGCTGGCCAACCACGTCTCGCCAAAATCAACCCAGCACATCGCCATGGGCACTAACTTCCCTTCTGTCTCATTTGGATTTTTATTATTATTATTATTTATTTTTTTAACCACAGGGAAGGTTCTCTTGCTGTAACAATCTGTGTGGACCCTGTAAACAGGCTTGAGGGCAGAAGGCATCGGGTGATAGTCTGTTTGACTACAGCTTGAAATAGTCACCAACAGCTGCAACAACACAATAATTAACACCTCCCTGTTTGAGGGATTAACAGTTCCCTATTCAACAAGGACAGACAACAAGTTTCTCAAGGTCCAAGGCCTCAAATCTGTTGTGTAAGGGCACCTGGGAAGGCGAGTCTGTTAGGGAGCGGGGTTCCCTGCAATGCTGAGCAGGGACCTGTTTCCATTCCTCCTCATCTCCTAGGTCCCCTCCCTCTGCCCAGCAGCGACAGGGCAGGGGGACCACCAGTGTCTGGGGTGTCTCACCCCGGTGCCTTTCTTTCAGGCCTGGCAGGGAGTTGCTCCACCGGTCTTTCTCCTGCTCACACTCCCTGATAGCCCTTAACCGCTGCACAACGCATCTGTCCTGGAGCTGATCACCTCAGTGAATGAAATTAAGACACTCAGAACACTGTAAAAAAGCACCATTTTCCCCTTACTTGGCTTGTTGCAAGTGCCAGAAATATCAGGTGCCTTTAAGCAGAAGGATTTGAAGCTGTGATCAGACAAAAGTGATCATTTGGGTGCTGAGGGGTGACTGAACACCCTCATAATGCTCTTTTTTGCCAGACTATGTGGCAGACCTGGAAGAGTGTCTAAAACCTTGTGTTTCTGTAGTGATATGGGGAAGATGCTAAAACTTATCCGAATTAATATGTAGCTATAAATATGGTAAAATATCCTAATTATCAGGGATGTAGATGAGAACCTTATGAGAAGCAGATGTAAAAAGGAAGATATTGCTGAAGGCCAACGGATGAGGGAAGGACGAACAACTTGTTGGCAGGAAACAAGGCAAAGATAAGCAAAAAAGGCCTAAATACTGTCCAACAGAAGGTCAAAGTCCAGAAAGGTAAAAAGTTTAACTTCCTCTTCCTTGTTGCCTTCATCCCAAAAGACCCCTGCCCACGACCACCAGCCTACATTGCGCAGGCGCAACCGGGATGAGCTAAGGGCGGGGAGTATGGAAATAAGTACTTGGAAGAGGTCCACCTTTTTGGGGAAAACGAAGAATATGTATTAGAGCTCATGTAATATGTAACAGTATTCATGTATAAAACTGTGAGAGACAACCGGGCAGATGCGCACTTCTTGAGGGAAGCTATACCCAGTGCGCCCGGTGCACCGAAATGAAGTATAACTACTTTACAACCCTATGGTTGTGGAGTCATTTCCGCGTATCAATACTACGCTCAGTGTTCTTTCTGGGATGTAATTATGAGATTAGAACAAATTCAAGTCAGATGTAGGTGTGCCACCTGCATAGTAAAGTTGACACCCTTCCGTAAAATAAAAGACAAAAATCTCTAGAAAGTCAGCACAAAGAGGGCATAATTAAAAAGCAACTATAGTTTGTCAAAGCCTGGTTGCTTTAGACCCAAGCTCTACCTGATCCAAGAATCTTTTTGCCAACACTGAAGCAAAATATGAAGAGCTGTCTTGGGCCTGGTGGATGCCTGAGTTGGACATTGCGGCGCCACAGACACCAGAGTGTATCAGGAGCATCCACATGGCTTGGGATCTCCTCAGAGCTCCTCGTCTGGAGGCAGGTGTGCCAGATACAGAGGCCACCTCCAAGCTGACCACTGACCTCACCACGTCCCTCCCAGGCCAGCAGCCCTTAGATGTGCTCATTTACAACCAGCTGGTCACTCTGCCCACCAGCTGATGCTGCTTTGGCTCCTTGGGATGGACAGAGCTTAGAGAAGGACCTACCTGGTGCCTCGTGCCATGCGGTTGGAGGTGGCGGTCCTCCACGGTCATTTTCCCATGCTGTTGTACCATCTTGTCTGGTTCACTCCCAGAGTAAGCACATCTGGATTGCTTACTTCTCACGGACTGCAGGGGTGGCTCAAAGTGGATAATCCTGGAGTCCCTTGGTGGCCCCATGTAACAGCCCCATGGCTTCTGCATCGCTCTGGCCCATTTGGTTCAGGATGCAGGCAGTGGCCTGGGGGCCTGCACCTAACAATGTCATCATGCCCCACAAGAGGCACTGCCAGCTCCAAGCAGTGACAGCCCCCAGTGCTCAGCAGCAAATAAAGCCTGCTCAGGGATAAGCTTCCCATTAATTGTTTCTTTGAAGTCCTATCTGGGGAGACTGCCATGAAATCCAGCAAGAGAATAAGACGATTGCTCTCATGCCACCTTGCGTTTGACTCACTAGAGAGACAGGAGCACAGCGGTGTGGAGAAGATAATTCCTCTTTTGTGAGTATGTGCCTGGCTTCCGTTTGTTTAAGTGTCTAGTTCTTGGCCGTTGTATTCAATCTGATTTTTATTAGGGTCTTAAAATTGTACGGCACGGAGAAGTTTGTACCTCAATGGGAGCTTTCATAATGCAGTAAAACACCATCATCAACAGCAGAAGTGCAGGTTGCTCCCTGGCATTTACATATAGCGCTCTTCTCTTGCCTCATTAATTTTGTAAGCATTTGGGGTTGCTAGAAATCAGCATAATTTATACTAAAGCAGTAAAGCGAGCAAGCCGAAACACAAACATACCAGAGCCACTCTCGCTGCTGCATTGCGCGTTGCCGCAGACAGAAAATGGGCTGCTTGAGGCAGAGCGAGGGAGGCCTCCAAGGCTCTGTGGTTTTGGTGACAAACATCCCACTGGACACGTGCTGAGGTGTCACAGGAAGGGATGTGGCTGCAAAACAGGGACAGAGAGGTGACACAAGGCAGGGGTGGGCACCAGCACCACTACACACAGCACGGGACACACTCTGTCCTCTCTGCAGAAGAGCTGCTGCTCCAGCCATTGAACGGCGGAGTGCAACACCCTCTCTCTAGATCAGTTTCCTTTGCCTGTATCCTTTTCTTTTCCCAGTGGGTCAAATCTGAGGAAGGAAAATGGCCAGTCTGTTCTGCTCTGAGGGCTGTATTCCTATGGGATGCTGCTCCTTAAAGAACACAGCTGCATGGCTGTGAGGCAGACGATCCCACCCACCAGGACCGGTGTTTGTTCTCTATGGGTGGCCAGATTATATTCTCTAAAACACACAAAAACCCCTAACCTCACAGATAAATTATCAGCAGGCATGTAGCCCTTCCACACACTCCCCTTCTTAGCTCTGCATAAACATCAAAATTTCATTTTTCTCTCTCATTGCCGTATGCATTTTTAACCAGCTGTGTATCATGCCTGCCACAGAAAATGCTTGGGGAAAAAAAAAAAAAAAAGGCAAAAGCAAAGGAGTGTGCAAAGAGACTTCACTTTTACTGCAGGACACATTATGAGGTGTGATGCACAGGCCCAGTCCCCTTGGTTCTCTAAAGAGGACCACTTGGAGCACATCACAGCTCCTTCCCTGCCTGTGTTTCATTGCCTTCTCCAGAGTAAGATGGTGTGGTTTGCCTGTTTGTGGAGGCAGGGGAAACACCTGTGCCTCTGTTTTGTGCATATTTTGCATTATTTTTCACTGGACCTTTAGAGCTTTCCACCTCTGCTGGACTGAGGCAGCCTGGAGGGAATAAAACCAGTCACAGATGACTACATGCTGCAGGGAGAACAAACCGACAGAATTGGTGGATGAGGTAAGAAACGGGGAAGCTCTGTTAATTACTTAACTGGCATAGGAACTGGGCTGGCAGCCCCTGACCCACAGGTGAGCCACTGCAGCTCACCAAGCCCTAAACCAGCTGGGCTTCTAGGGGTCACCACCTGCGACTTGAAACCTCCCTGGAAATGTGCCGGCAGCCTTTGGAAAAAGAGTGGGGCCCAGATTTACTACGACAATGGGGTTTCCTATTAATTTGCATATGTATAATTTTTAACCTCCCTCCATGGCTGCATGTCCAAACAGCCCTGGGTGGTAAAACCAGGGTGTCGCTTTCACACAGCTTTACAAAAGCACTGAGAAAATCAGAACATAGTGGGCAGGAAAACGCAAATGGGATTAAATACCAACCTAAATAATTCTGAGGGTGTAGGACTGAGAGCATTTCATTTTGCACATTTCACACAAAAAGCCCAACCACCTCCAAGCTCCACATGACACCTCCTCACCTCTGTTTTGAAATGGAAATGAGGGCGACACGAGGGGAGCACAGCAGTCCCAATGCCATCCTTGAGCCTCCCTCATACTGAATTACATGCAGTCATCTCCTTTTTGCCCCTTGGATGTCACTGGCTACAGATCAGCCCCGGTCACGCGTGTTTGGCCATGTGCCTTGGATCAACCCAGAGACAAGACCCAGTGCTGAATCCTCCCAGGGAGGATATCCCCAGTCTCCTTTTAGTCTTAAAAAAATGCCTGTTGCTGTCCTCTCTCTTGTATGCATGTTTCTTTTTTCATCTGACAAATTCATGGTCCCCCTTTTCTGTCCCTTTGCTTCTCCAGCGAGCAGCTGCACCAGTCCAGGACTGCCCTACAGGCTTAATTCCTCCCCTCTCTGGCTTTGCTTCTGGTTTTATTATTTATTAGCTGCAATGGCCTGTGGAAGGTTCATGGCATCGTATTTCTAACTCCCCCCCCACCCCCCCGCCATGCCTCATACCTCAAATATGAGCTATTTGTCCTTTTGCAGGAAATCTGACATTTATGAAGGTTTTGGCTGCTCTGAGAAGCTGGGAAGCTCTGAGAGGCAGATCAAGCAGAAGCTGTGACTTCTGCCATACTCCGTCCTCCTCCTCTTGTGGCAATGCCAAGGGGTCTCCTCGCGTTGTGCCCTCTCCCATTGCTTTCCACCTCCATCTCACCCCACAAACCATCTTGTATTGCTTGCAAAGACCTGCACATGCCTCCTGCTGAACTTCTTGTCCTAGCTTTTTGTCGGTCAGGGCCAGTTCCTGATGACCTGGCCCACACTGAGGACAGCCTGGCACTAAAATAAGCTTTAGTGGGGGACCCCAGAATACTTTACCCTGAGGAAAGGGGTCTTAGGAACTCTGCAGAATATTTTTTTGTCTATACAACCTGCAGAGCAGAGCCTGTCGCTCATGGTGACAATGCACCAGGCTCAGATCTTGTGCCGGGATCTGAGCTTGTCAAAGACGAGAAGTATTCTATAAATGTCTCTGGCGATTACATAAAGCTATGATTTCTGCCCCAGAAACACAGCTCCAGTGCTTGAGGGGTGGCTGGGCACACACAGACAGCACTCACACCTTGCAAGGTGGTTTCTCACCCTCGGGCACGTGACAGCAGGACGCCAGCTGGTACAGACAGACAGAAATGTGCAAGGCAGGCGCTGCTGCTTCAAACACGTCGTGGCATTTGGCATTGCAGCTCTTACTGAAAGGTGTACGCAGAGGTTGGGCAGACACGTTTCACTAACACTCCCGTGCCTGACTCTTGGTGGATTCAGATGCTCATTCTAGGGCTTTTTTTGCATGCAATTATACAGCTGATAACTGTACCAGGTGCAATCTTTCCTTACCTCCATGCAGTCCCGAACAGACAAGCATTTAAGCAGCGACGTTGCTTTAAGTGAGAGGAGGAACCCAGCAACATCAGTTACTCAGAACAGCGCAAATGCCCGTGTGTATCTGTAAGATAAATGCGGTGTAGCTCCTCATCACCTCAGCGTGCAGGGCCCCGCAGCTATCGCCTCCGTGTCCCGTTCTGGAGAGCACCTGCTGCGTTGTGGGAGATGGGAATTGAGAACCCATGGCTAACACCAGTTCAGCACGTTCACACGCCAGTGCCAACACTTTCCTTCCCGACAAGCCCCGAAAGAAGGCCTCCGATGGCTCAAAGGGCTCTACATGCACCTCAACAGTTAACGCGAAGGGGATTTTGGACATCACATGCCGAATTTAGAAAGCCCCTGGTTGCCATGGAAACAGGTTTCTCTTACACATAGCGATGGGAGCAGGGGCTGTGACGAACCCTGGGAGGAAGGAGACGACAGCGGAGCCCATGGCAAAGCTGCTGCAGCACAGTCAAGGTCCACGATCATGAACGGCTTGGCCTTTCTGGGTGTTTTTGCTGGATGTTCAAATGAGTTGCCTGGCCTTGGCAGCATCGTCGGCGTGAATATAGGTGGGCACAAGCCCCTCACCCTTTGCAGCCCTTAGGACTGTATTAAAATTGACATGAAAAGCCCATAGGACTGATAGCTCCAGCTGGACTTGGTTTTCCTTCATGTTGTTACCATCTAGGTCAGCTCTCCTTTGGCTTCTCCAAGCCCTCCCAGCCTTGGCCACTCATCTGCCCGTAGAAGGACCTGAGCGCTTCGCAAGGAAATACTTGCTTTCCAGCCTTCTCAGCAGCACCAATTGCGTGGAGGGAGCAGAGTTTTAGCACTACTGTTTTTTTTTTATTATTATTATTATTATTATTTATTTTTTTTAAACTCTTTAAGATGTGACTGAGCTTGACAAAATTGGGAAGCCCCAAGTGACCACGTTCCAACTGAAGCCAGATCCTGGCTGGGGATGGAGGAGGGCAGGACTTTGGGGCCTTCAAATATGAAGCCTGGCCACCTTAGCTCATCTACACATGCGCAGCACTTCCAGCATTAATGGGCAGGTCCCTGTAGATGGCCAGAGCCCATCACGCTGCCACAAATGGCCCTGCTCATCCCCAGGGATCACAAGGTCCTCCTGATGGCCTTGAAGGCTGAGGCACCAGCAGAAGACATCAAATTGGTTGGAAATAAGTAGGGATGAATTTAGAGTACATCTAAAAATATATATTATTCCCAGTGTCTTCTGCCTGTTGGTGTCACACTGTGCAACGCCACGTAGCTTTACAGAATGAAAAGACGGGTGACACATTTCATGCTGTGGCTTTTCCACTTGTTTTCTTTGCATTTGGGAGGCTCGTGTCCTGCTTGTGAGCCCACTGGAGAGAAGGGAAGGCAAAATTGCTCCCTGGAAAAGTGGCAAGGTCCCCAGGCAGGTGGTGTCCAGCAGCAGCATGAGCTTTTCATCTGTAATACTCACACCATCGCATCCCCGACAGTCGTGAAGGACGGAGCTGCTGGCAGAACAGCAGCCAGCGCACAACCAGGCAAGTCCACCCCATAACAGCCATCCCAAAGGGTTCTGCATGCAAGCCAATTACAAAACCCAAGGGTTTTATTCAAACAACATACAACTGCTCACATGAGCATAACTTAATTTAATTTTCAGTACTCAGCAGAATGTATTTTTCACTGCACCTCAGCTGTGGCATAGAGATAAATGATGTATTTAGTCTTCTGACAATTTTGCTAAAGCTTCATTCCCAGCTGATCTCTTTTCAAATGATCCATATTTCATGGATTTTTATCCTTAATTAATCTTGGTGATAAAAGAAACAAAAAATGAAATGGGGATTTGGAAAAATGTTTTCTGCTGTTAAAATCTTATTTTTTTTCCATTCCTCTTTTGTTAAGCATCCCCAACCTTAGCCTTTCGCTGCCCTTGCAGCTATGCAATACACAAGACCTCTCCAGTACATGTGATACTGCAGGAGACTGGAAATATTTCTGAGCCAGGAAACAATGACAGTTGTTCCATTAGATACAAAGGTTTTCCTCCGCAAGCTTTGCTAAAAAGGCATTATACAGTTAATAATATTACCTAAACCTCACTACCAGCTCTGAAATGGCCCAGATATCCTTTTGTCCTGCTGCTCCGTGCTCTATCGTTCTCTTCTTCCAATAACGCTTTGGCAAAAGAGTATTTTCACAGTAATAAACATGCTCTCATAAGCTTGATGTAAATCCCAGCCACTGCGCAGGCAGCTCTGCTGGGTTCCTGCAGGTCCAGGATTTTTGGAAATATCTGCAGCGCACTCCACACAGGCAAGCTCCTGGCCTGCCTGTTGGCTTGGGCTCCTCTGTAGCACATAGCCACGTACACAGGGTAATTTATAGCACATTGCTCCAGCTGCATTCAGTGGAATACAGGCAGGAAGCGCCTGCGTGGCCACTGCAGTGGAACAGCAAGAAAAATAATATTACAGAGACATGCGCTTTTCAGCCCCAAAGCTCTGTTTGCTGGGCTGTGGTCTGGTTCCCAAGAAATTTTTAGCTTAGGGAGGTCCAATCTAAAGAGCTAAAAAGATACCGTATTCTCTCTCTCTCTAAAACATCAGTGTTTTATATACATATGTGTGTATATATATATATATATCTCCAACCTTGCAGCTCCTTGTGCTGACGCTAAATTCACACTCCTGATTAAGCTGTGAGGAGCCTTAGCTGGGAGTAATTCCTACACTGTAGGTACAAAGGTTAAGTCGGGTTAACTGTGTTTAAAAACAACAATAAAAGCACAACCCATAGGAAGAAGGCAAAAAAAATAAATTCCATGGATAGTTTTGCCCAAATCTTTGTATTCCGGGACCAGCAGAGGCACAACAATGCCAAAGACCAACCCAGCAAGGAATCCCCAGCGGTGCACAGCACTTGCATGCTCTGTAAGTAGTGCGTGGGTATCTGTGTTGTAATGGATATCCATGCCTTAATAGAATAATGTGTCAGACCGAGTAGCACATGTTCTCGCTCGTCATGGAAGACCAGCACAGGCGGAGCTCTTTCACAAGGGCGAACCCCCTCAAGCCTTGGAGAAGCCACCCCTGACCCAGGCGGTTTAACAGAAAACGCATCACTTGGCAGCCACCAGCCCCGCCACGGCAGGCATGGGAGCCGGGAAGCTGCATGAGTCACAGCTGTGATTACACAAATCTTTCCCCCTTTGGGAAAGCTCTTGCCCAAAGCTCCTGGCAGGCGTTTTGCAGACCCATGTCCTTGCCCTTGCCCAGGCATGGGAAAGGATCCTCATCTCTGAAGCAGAAAAGTCTGCCCTGAGGGCAACTGGGACGTGTTCTCCAGTCTTGGAGGAGAAAAGGTATGTTTAGCACGCAGGATTGCTTCAGACTGTCCTCAGCTCCCATCCCTCACTGCCCATCTCCTCTAAATCTTGGTCCCTGCAGATGCCATTTGCTCTGACAGCTCTGCGGCATTTCAGCTGCCACCTCCCTGCGGCTGGGCTTTCTGGGGACGGGAATCCCCCTGCCCTCCCCAAAGCACCCGTGAGTCATGGAGGAGGTTATTTCTAGATGGAGCTTTCTGGACTTGAGGAATCGCTGCCATGCCAGCGCCCAGCTGCGCTTTCAAGAGGTGCATTGTTTGGCCAGCCTCACAAATCTATTTCCATATGAAAGCACCAGCATGAATCACTCCTCCCAAGGAAAAGCTGTGGAAGTGAAATGGGCAAGAAAAATGGTTTGCTGGGAGATAAGGAAGGGAAAACTAACAGTTACTTTTTCTTCTCTGTAACTAAATAGCCACGTGGACGCAGAAAAGACCACAAGAAGCCCCCCCTTTCTCCCTTCCTGACCCGATCCCTTTTGTGCTTCCCCCCACCAGCTCCTCGGGAAGGATCTGCACTACCACTTGCTAACGCCAACCTACTTCTGGGGCAATGTCAGCACTTCTCACTACGTATATGGAAACTTTTGTTACCAATATTATTTTCTCATCTCAGGAGGAAAAATAATAAAATACTTTCCTGCAACTCATCCTCTCCCTGCAAATATCAGTGTTTTCCAACCACCACGTATTCCAAAGGAGCACAAATTGTTAATAGGAATAAAAAACTGGAGCTGATCAGCCACTAGTGTTGCTCCTAAAGTTTGGACCAGTCTTTGTGGAATTCACCAAGCTGTTTTTTTTGTTTGTTTTCCTCACCTCTGAGATCACGTGAAGGGTTCCTGCACACTAGCGTATTGCTACTGCAAGGCATCACCGTAACGTCCTTATGACAATTCCCACTGTCCCTAACTTACTTCTGATGCCCATGTGGCACTGTAGCAAATAGCCATCCCCTCGCACATTTTGGTCAGCAGTTCCCCTCAAAATTTTCTTTAAAGCTTTGCATACGATTACACTCAGACCAATGAGCCTGCAGTTGCTCCTTATTTATATACACTTCTGTACTTACATGCTCTCCAAGTATATTTTCAAAATACACCACCCACTCAGAGAAGTGTTAAAGAACGCTGCCATTTGACCAGTAAGCATATGTGGTATTTCTGTTGCAGCTTTAGGAGAGAAACTATTGCATTTTCCTGGAAAAAAGAGCATTAAACGCTGAATTTGCCCGTGCCTTGATTCTGGTAGTTCTTGTTTCCATATCCTAAATCTCACTGTTGGCTCTTCTTCCATGGTCCTTTAGCCAATACATTTACTTTAAATCTTTCCCTTACCCTTATTGCATCATTTCCCTTCTTCCTTATACCTTGCTCTTCCTATTTAAGGGTCTGGAAAAGTTCTGTGCTGCTTTTTGACCACGATCAGCAAAGAAGCTTAGCTGGACTCATGCTGATTTTCACTGTATTCTTAGACTTTTCTGGCAACCCACAGCTTGCTTGGCTGCCAGGTCATTTTTCCAAACACAAAACAGTGCCACCTCTTACAGATCCTGTGACTACAATTTGAAGACTTTTGTCTGCTGTTTAATCTGAGATTAACAGCGTCCAAATATTGCTAACCAATGCCTACCCATCAGTTCTTGTGCTAGGAATTAGCTTTCCAGAGAGAAAGAACTTCTGGTGGTACTTTCTAACATCACGACAGGCGTGATGTGATGGATTTGGCTATGGCTTGTAAAGTTGCCATTCTATTTTCTTTTCCCTTCTGATTCTGCTTGTTCCTTCTCTTCTGTCTCCCCAGCAGTGAGATGGTCCCTGCTCTCACCATCCAGCCCTTATCCAGTGTCCTCTGCCTTTGCCATGGCCCTGTCTCTGGCTCCATGGTCCGAGGTTACAGGGCTTCCTCGGACTTCTGCCTAAATGTCAGCTCTGCAGCCGTATTTCAGCTCAGCTGGAGTGTCAGCCTGATATTCCCTTCAGAATGCACTTTCTTCTCATTTCAGAAAAATGCAGTCCAAGTGCAAAGCTTATTAAATACGCACAGAAAGCAATAAACCACCAACTGGCAGATGAACAAATTACCTTCTCCTCAGGCAACCTCCTCGGAAGGTTACTTCTCCGTCCCCAGGGAGGCACAAGATCTCTCATTTATCTCATATCCTGATAATACTCACAAATCTGCACTGTAATAATGACTGTATACAAATCACGTGCTTCAGGGCTTCATCCATTTGCCTGCTGAATCCAAGAAGGGACTGCTTACCTCAATAAAGCATTGGCCAGACTTCACCTTCTGAAGCCCTGAGGACCAGCAGTAGGTGGGACACAACGCATGACAGAACTGTACTGAGATGGTGAAGTGGATCCCTTTGCACTGATACCTATCTGGACGATCTGTGATCTAATTTATTATCAGATTTGTCAATAAATACTATTCCTGGTCTTCCACTGTTCTCTCAGACCAGTGAGGCCTTCATTTTCTCTTACCTTCTCCAGTCTGTATCTCAGTACATCCCTGCTCTGCTCCTGCAGCATACCTCTGCTTTCCCCGGTCTCTGATACACAGCTCTCCTCTTTCTGACTTCCAAAGCTGGAAATGTCTTTTCCTGTCTTAAATTACTGGCACTGACATACGTTATCAGCATTTAATAGTATACAATGGAAACCAGGCAGGCAATTTAACTTTACCATGAAGGTGATTAAGGGACTGGAGCCTCTGACTTGTGAGGAGAGATGGAACTATTCAGTCTAGAGCAAAGGAGGCTCAGCGTGGACTCAATGTGTATGAATACCTGATGCCAGGAGTGAAGAAGGGGGAGCCGGGCTCTGCTCAGTGGGACCCCATGACAGGACAAGAGGCAATGGGCACAAACTCAAGTACAGGGTATTAGATGCAAGACAAAGCTTTTTGTTGTTGTTTTGTTTCCCTGAGAGGTTGTGGAGTTTCCCTTCTCAGAGATGCCCAGAACCCAATCAGACACAGCCCCGAGCAGCCCGCTCCAGCACTGCGTGAGTGGTTGGGTTGGTCTGGACCCCCTCATCTCTTCTGACCTAGAACTGTGAAATTATTCTGAGTCGCAATGTTCAGCTGCTCACACAAAGCAGAAATAGACTATTAAATACCCAGATGCTGAGAAAAACAGGTGTGCTTGATTGCACAATGGATGTCTGCATTGACCATGTCTGAAATGACCACCTCTTGCTCAAGTTTTTCTGCCGTAAAAATGGCCCAGCTGGGAACACAGACCCAAACCTCCAGCAAACAGGCACACAAGACTCCATCCAAACGGGAGGGGGAGGCCTCGGTGAGCCCCGGCACAGCTAGTGACGGCCTGTGACAAAGGAGTAGACGTTGTCACCTCTGCCACCGTGCTTGTAGACTTGTCACTGGCGGCAAAGCCAGCCCTTTAGCACGTTCTTTGCCAAGTTGTGTTACCAAAAACAAGCTTTTGACAAAGATGACAGAGCCGAGCCAGCCCCTCCTCCCTTTGCAGGCTTGTGTCAGAGCAGAGTACTGCCCGGAGCACGCAGTTATCCTTCAGCTTGATAAAACATGATGTCCCGTATAAAACTGAAACTGCCCCCAAGTTATTTAAAAAAAAATAAAAATAAATCAAAGCCTCATAAACCATATATTTGAAAATTCTTAGCGGGCTTCATACTGCAAAGTCAGCTCAGCAAGACTAATAAAACCCAATCTCTAGCTCCATCAATCCTTCTCCTTTGTGTCCCCCATGGGGACGAGTGCAGTCCTCTGTATTTTCACACATATGTGACCAGACACATATGAACACATGCAAACTGGCACATTTTTTCTAAACCTTTCAAGGTCTCATCCTTTTGCACTTTTTTTTTTTTTTTTTTAAGAAATTAAACACCATCCCAAAAGCAACTGAGAAAGCGATCTGCAAACTGTTTTCAAAACAGCTGCTTTGGTACTTTTTAAAAAATTATTATTATTATTATTATTTAAAAAAAAACAACAAACAACAACCAAACAAAAACAGAAAACAAAACAACAACAAAAAACACATTTGAAATAGCTGATTCTCACATCCCTCTCTTTGTGGAAAAGTGGGAAGGTTCATGGATCTGACTAATCTGAGCAACAGTACCTTGAAAAAGATGGGAAACAGATTTCAAAGAAGTAGAAGTATAAATTCAGTTTGAACCTAAAAAGCGTCCCTGAAGTTTTACTGTGAACTCCACTGTCTCACCAAAAACAAATCTGAAGCTATGGAAGACAGAGATCAAGCCTATACTATCAAGCAGCATCTTTCTGACCTCGATTTAGCTGGCCAGGTTCTGAGGAGAATTATGCCTGAACTGCTCTGGAGGTTGCAGACAGATCTCTGTCGCCAATAAAAAAGGGAGTAAAAGAAAACACTGAAAGAGTTTGTGTCTGTGTGTGACAGCTGGCAGTTATGATACAAGCTTAAGCAGGGTTAACTCTAGCACAATCTGGGGGAAACCCTGGACAATAATCAAGATTGTCTCCTTCAAAGGACATATACTAAAAGCTTACACACGTGATAGCTGTTGAAAAGGAAAATTATCATCATGCAGAAAATATAATACATGTATCCAATATACCATACCCCACCGTGGAAACCTAGAAGTTAAAACAATAATAATCCAGTAAATCCTGATGTAGGCACCAATGATGCAAAGAAACCTGTAAGGGGAGATGTGTGGCATTTCACTGAGTAAGACCATCCAAAATTCAGCCTTCAGTGGCACCACGGTTTTTCTTCAAATTCATCTATGGCTCTTTCTGTAGCAGGAAAAAGCACAGCTGGAAGAAATGGAATGCCCTGGAAAGAGATGACCTTTGAAAAATGGTTTTATCCTTTTAGAACATTTAATTATAGAATAGAATACCCCTCAGAGCTCACCCAGAACCTGCCCCACGTTAGGACAGTGGGACCCGGTCCTGCAGAGCTGGGCCATCTTACCTGGACCCATGGGAAACTGCTATTTGATATGCTCAGGACATTTTCTATTCTTCCAAGACAGAAAAAGTTAAATAAATTTATGTATATCCTTACTGACCACACAGAATTTGTACATTTCCTGATGCAGGATGCAAATGTACCTTGCTTACTCTTAAGCTCTTGAGAACTGCAGCAGGCATTTGCAAACCCATGTGCTGATTTTTAGCTTTGATAGTTTGGGTTAAGCTTACTGATTGAGGGTCTAAGCAACGCCACCACTGCTGATGGAAAAGCTCCTTTCTTCCTGTTAAATCGAGTCAGGCAACTGCCAGGGCCCGAGTTAAACAAATGCAGACATTTTGCACTGACAAACAACTTGGCTCTAGGTTGTACAAACTAGCTGCTGAGTGCTAGCTCAGACATCTCTACAGAAAAACTCACACGAGGTAACCTACAGTTGTTCAGCTGGCACGTCCCTAGGACTGATTTGACAAAATAACCACTCAGAGTTTTACCATTACTTTTTCCAGAGACCATTTTCATTCATCAGATGAGCAGTTCCACTGATCAGATGAATAGTTAGACCCTGCATGTCTCCCCTTTGTGTTTTATTTCTATATAAGCCTAAATAAAACTTTAAATCTAAAATTAATCCAACTTTATAGCCATGGATATTATGAATTCACTGTATTTTTGCCACCATTCCTATCTTGCCAAAAATAACAAGACAGAGCTAAAGTGGGAAGAACAGGTAAGAAAACAGGCACCAGGCCAACATTTAATAATGCTACCTGAAAGAAAGACTAAAGCAATACCCACGTTGTCACACCGTTTGGCATTTTCCATCACTTCTTCACAGGATGATGGACTGTGGAAGGATGCTGAGCACAGTCAGGGAGAAAATGAGAAAAAATCCACAGCGCTTTGACAATTCATCTCTGACTAAAAGACAGCATTTGAAATCTGATACTGAAAAGCATCGATTATTTTTTTTTCTTTTCCTAAAGGAACATTGCAAATCATACTAATTCACCTTTTCAAATACAGGAAGAGAGCTGGCTAGGAACATTTGTGAGGTCTGTCCATACCATTTCCTTGTTTCCACAGAGGGTGGGATGCTAGTCACATACCGTAATTACATCTTCATAATTCACAAGTCACTATGTAAAAAGAGGAAGCTGTATTTGAACTGGAATTTTCTCTCTGCCGTGAGAGCCTAAGACGAGCCTTTCTGCTACCAATTCCAAGCTGTTTCTGTAAGTTTAGATTTCCAGGTATGAATAATCTAATATTTATTTCTAATAAAAAAGTCTGCAACAACACTGGCGGGATAGAAAAGCAAATTACAATCACAGGGCACTGTAGATGAGAGAGCAAAGCACACAGAAAGCACGCAATTTCTTGTGCACTCTATTAGTGGGATACACTCTACTCATTTCAGAGAAAAAAAACACCTTTTTAACTAGAACATTTGGGGAAAAAATCAGACATACAGGGAATTTGCAGAAGCAGCATTCAGTAGCTTAGTACAGCTAGGTAATAAATGCATTTTTCTTAGTAAAGAACTGACCTTGAACTGTGAAACGTGTCCTTCTTCTTTTACACAGATGGTCTCCAGTTGTTCAAAAGCAAAAGAGAGCAACAAACGCACGTACGTGTGCGCACACTGCTGTGATTTAGTCAGCAAGAAAGGGAAGAGCACTTACGTTCATGCACATTTTTATTGAGTAGTAATATAAAATGCTTCTTTCATTGTTACAAGTGCATGCTTTTGATTGCCAACATTTCGAAGTCAAATTACAAAGGCAAGGCTGTAGGCTGTAGTGAATTACTTGGGCACTTATACAATTGTTAAAAAATATCAATGGACTGTTTTGTTTCTTTTTCTTTTTTAGAATGAACCAGTCGAAACCCGTAACTGATATACAAAGGGAAAAAAGTGAAAAAATTACACATTTTGTGGCACATGACAGAACATAACAAAATGACTAAACCATTATGACATTAACAGTTATCATGCATTTAGAATTTCACATGTAACTACAAACTTATTTAAATTTCACAAGGTTTGCTAAACATGCTACCCATCTATATGTGCACTGACAAGCTTATGTTAAAAACTTTAAGAATACTCTCCCCTTAGATTTTTCAAAGCTTTTTTTTTTCGATTACAAAATTTCAAAGGCATTAAGCATTTTTTTTTTTAGAGAATATAAAGTACGCCAGTATACATACATTTCCAGTATAAGTCAGACCACTAAGCGCATTACAGTCCCATACAGGCCTATACAGCCATTTTTTTCTTAAAAAACATGCATAGGCAGATTTTTACAGAATATAGATGCTTTTCACTGCACTTAATATGGTGTCTTGTTCACTATACTTAAAAATGCACCACTCATAAATATTTAAATTCAGCAAGCCACAACCAAGACTTGATTGACCAAAAAAAAAAAAAAAAAAAGAAAACCCCCCAAACCAAACCCCCCCTAAATATAAACAGCAAAAAAAGATAAATGTTATCATTATTCCAGTTTGTTTTTTTTTTTTAACAAAGAAAAGGATAATCGCTGCCAAATTAGTAAGATAAGTGTTATATTTAAAGAAGGGCATTGAAGCACACTAAAGAAACCTGAGGTAAGCATAATCTGTACAAAATTAAACTGTCTCTCTCTCACTCTCTCTCTCTTTCTCTCTCTCTTTTTTGGCATTTTAAACAAATTTCCAACATTCTTTTTTTTTATTATTTTTTTCTTTTTTTTCTATATTTTTAAGACTGCCTAATTTATTTCATAGCCATTGTCTGACAAGAGTAGCAAAACATTATCAATAAATAGTCCTTATTTAGTTTGTACATTTTGTTAAAAATGTTTTGATGTTGTCCATGTTTAGTGCTGCAACTGTAAACGTACAATAGTTAGTAAGAAATTAAACAAAGTTTTCATGTCCAGTAACATAACAAAAGGCCTTTCAGTAACATATCTAGAAGTTCCCAATGCAGTAGGAAAACATGTTCATTCCCCTAACTTTGCAATATATACCAGCATTAGCTTTCATTTTTCTACAAGCATTTTAAAGGCATATCCAAAGGAGGTGTCTATCCCCCACCCCCCTCCCACCAAATTAAAGTTTACGATCTCTTCGTAGATGATTTTGTAAACTGAATCCAACACCTGGCCCCCAGAGCAAGTAAGCTATTATCAGAGGCAAGAACATCCAACTGCTGATGTGCAGCAACCCCATCGCGCCCTGCAGCTCAACCCCCCGCCCAGGAAGTGGTCACTGAATATTGCTGCTATTACTGCCGTTGCTGTCAGTGCCATTAGTCTCTGTGGAGATTGCCTTGTTGATGGAGTTAAGGTTGGCATCAGATGGCACATCTCTGCGTGGAGGCATTCGCTCATTAATTCGATCTAAGCCTTTGGCCTCTTCGAAGCTAGTGATCTTATGCTGGGGTGAAAATCCTTTGATAGCTAAATAAAGGATTATTAAAAAGTACAATTAGCAACGTAGAACTCTTGGCAGTTTTCCCCCAACTTAGCAACGTCCTTCTTTGCGAAGGAGGCAATGAGAAGATCTGACAACACGACGGACTCCTTACCGTATGCAGAAAGAGCTGGGGGCGAGCCACCAACATCTCTTGCAACCCAACTGTGTTTTTCAAACAAGATCACCTTCCACTACTTTGCTGACCTCTGGGGCTCAGCTTAAAATACTAAGAGGCTGCTGTGAAGCTACGGTCTGTAAGTCGGGACAATGCTTAGGGCAAGCAGAGACCCAGTGAGGTGGCTTTGGTTGTCACGGCCTACAGCCTGAACACCGTTAGGCCTCTCCGTAACATCCGTACTCAGGGAAAACTCCCCTTTGATTTTCAAAGCCCACACAAAATCTGGAAGCACTGGCCAGTTACAAACAGTGATGATGAGACGTGGCCAGTCTTCACGTTAAAGCTGTAGGGCGTTTGGGCTGACCCTGTAACAGCTTGTCCTAGGGTCTCAGTGCAGGCGAGCCACTTGCTGGTCGGTCACTCCCCGACCTCCCTGGACTCTAAAAAGCAGTTTGAGTTGAACAGCAGTAATGCCGTGCAACGCAGATGAGGGCTATCATTATTTTGGCATATTGGCACAACTGAACTTTGAGAATATATTCACAAAGGACCAAAGTTCCAACTGGATCTGAGGACTTTTGAACGGCCTTTTAGCAGCAGCTCTGATGAGGCCGCATTGACCTCAGAAGGCAGCCGCAGGCTCAGGAATGTATTCACAGACTGTGATTTATTTATTTATTTATTTGTTTATTTTCTTTGATTGATGAGTTTAAGATATTTAGATTTAAAGCAAAAGAGAAAAAAGCACTGTAGGCAAACAGCAGCTCACAGCTCCATAGTAAATTTGTAATAGCCTTCTGTGTGCTTTTCTCTTATCTACACCAAATCCGTGTGCTGTACTTCCAGAATGCTGGTTGCACTTTTGTTATGCTTCTATCTTAACATGCCATATAGCAGAAATGGTGTGTTAGTACCAGGAAACTGCAAACTCCCTGGGCAGAAAAGTGGTAGGGGAGTTTCAAAGATCAAATTCAATATTCTTTCCCACCTTTTACCTTCTCCCCTCTCTTCCCTAAAGCACCCCTCATCTCCTTCCAATATGAAGTCCCAATTCTGTACAAGCTTGTACTTCTGCTAACAAAAAAAAAAAAAAAAAAAAAAAAAAGGCAAACAAAACAAAAACCCCCAGACCTCCAAACATCCCTGGTACCAATCTACCACTCCTTGCATTTTGTGGGGAGTGAGAAAAGCATTTTCATGCTGATATTTTTGCCAACCATTCCTGTGAAAATGGATAGATCCTGTTTGCCTCAGGATTTAGTTCCACAACCAGTTTCACAAATGTTATATTGGAACTTTGAAGTGCATGGTTTTAACATGTATCATACTTTAACTTAGAAAAAACAACAACGACATAATGGTGATTAGTCAAGTGAGCAGGGATGGAGCAGTGAAAACAGAACAGACCCTATGGTAAGTATTTTCAAGTACTTTTTCTTTATCATCTACCACAAAAATGAAGATGTCTAACAAGCATCCAGGCCAATCCCTTAAAGCAACAGTTTAATGGATGGCTGTGTTGAAGCTGAAACAGTTGCTGTGTTCTGGAGCTTGCACGTAGCACAGCCCAGTTGGAATTACAGGTATGGAGCACCTGGTGTCATCAGGCCCTGAATCAAACTGCAGAGGGACAATTAGAGAAGGACAAAACATTTTCTCCATCGTTAGCTTCGTCTGTGTAGACTAGTCATTATGACTATGGTTACGTGCCTAACTAGCGAGGATGGCAAATCAAGAATTAACTTGAAGAGTGCGCATTCCTGGAACAGGATCACATTCAACCAATTGTATTTCAAGCAGACACATTATTATCATCTGTAATACTGAAGAAGGTGCTCTGCTGTAGTTGCTGGTCAGACAACGAGTATTAGCAGTTTACATTGAGAGTATACTAAACACAACACATAGTCACAGAAAATCACAGAAAACAGCCAAACTGTCAACGAGAATGCACACTGCAGATTAGAGATTGCCGATAGGAATAGATAATTCCAACATAAATAGCAGCTTACTCACTGCTATTTAGAAAGCAGTTGTATTTTCTCTTACTTATTTGTTCTAGAATCTTATTCACTGCTTTACAAAAATCAAAAACAAATTCAGCTGGCCAAAAGGGCACATCTCACCAACGGACAGCAATCATCAGATTTTATTTTATTTTTTAAATTAACGAAAAAAATACCCGCAGAAAATTTGAGAGGGGCAAGAACAAAATACAACTGAAGAATTTTGTTTTAAAGGGGAATTATGAAAATTCTTCTTCCAAAACTTTATAATGCGGAATGAATATTGTACATCTGTATTGCAATATGTAATTACTTAGGTCTTAGCTGTGTAGTTAAAAATTGCTTAGGGGTTAAATTAGAGGTCTGTCAATAAAGCACCATAGCTTTTGATACTAAATACTCAGAAACCTTCTGAGGCAGCCATTCTCTTTATGTTTGTAGCTAAAATGGTGCTAGTGTTAATGGTTGCTCTAATGTAAATATCCAGTGTGTAAACTGCCACTACCAGAGGAAACAGACGTCTTACAGACAAATGTGTCATGTTGTTTTACTTAAAGAGAAACAAACATGCTGAACTTTAACAAAAGACCAATAAAAAATTTTCACTACTGACCTAAAAGTAAAAGAAAAAACAAACTAAGAAATAATAATAATAATAATAATAATAAAAAAAACACAACAAAAAAATATTTAAAAAAAGCTGTGTGTTTTCCTTGACCAGAGATTGCTGAGAATGATTAGAGGCAGAGCCAGCCTTTAGCGTACAGCTTTGGAGCTATGTGTCACAGAGTATTTATGAGCTGCTGCCGAGTTATGTCCCTTGAGATCCAAGTCCCCTGATCTCCTACTGTGGCATTACTCAGTGCTTGGTTCAACATACAGGGAGAATTCCAACATGATTGTAACTTTCAGAAAGAAAAACAGACAACAACAACAACAAAAAATACATTTTCCCCTTTAAAGCAATTACATTTTGGTTAATACCGAGCCACAATTGTTAGCCCAACACCCACACAATCTGTACAAGCTACAGCAAAATGAATACACCCAGCAGAGCCCTTATCTGTTGTAGCACCAACAGAAAGGGGACTGGCCAATTTACCTTCATCAGCCTCAATAGCCTCAACAGTAGCTGAAGAGAAGAAAGGGGTAGCAAAACGAATGAGAAAAATGAGCAGAGGATTTCAACTCTAAGAACAAGTCAGTGAATAGCAAAGGAGCTAACACACTAATGTTACTGTAAGTGCTGGATTTTGGCAAAACAGACATACACAGAAATGCTACACAAAAACAATAAATTGCAGATTGAATTAAGCTACAGTTTGTTTTGAAGCAGAAAGATCCACGAAGTTCATAAAGGCATATTTGAATAGTTTTCTTTTGACTCAAAAAAAAACCACCTTACAAAATGAAAATGTCTTCCATATCGTATATCTGACCTGCACTGTTTATTGTATAATTCTCACAGTTTTAAATAAGAGTGGTTTGATTTGCTCTGTCAAAAGAAAAAAAAAATGGCATAAAGCCATCACACAAAATGTATACCACTTACAAAGTCAGCTTGAAAAGTATTCACTGCTGGTACAGGGCAAAAGAACCACATCTGCAACTTCTAAGAAAGTTTTTTCTCTCTCCTGACTAAAAGAAACCTCCCCACAACATGGGAAAGAGTTTGCACAGAGAGCTTTTTTCTTTGCTTGCAATCTCACTCAGTCTGCTCCATCTGTAAGCATCCTTTATGGCAACCTAATCTTTGGAAAGAAAATTCTTTTAATGTTTTCAATTGATGGACATGGATACCATATTGAAAACCCTTGGGCCCCCAGAATTACAAAGCTTGGTCAGAGAGAGAAAATTTTGTAATCAGGAGATTGCTGCAGTGTTATGAATACACCGTATGTTACCACTGTTTTGAAAACTTCATTGTTCTTAAAAAAAAAAAAAAAAAAAAAAAACAAACTTCATTTGAATTCTAACCATCAGTTCTGGTTTCAATTTGTTTCTACAGTAGTCTGAGATTTAGAAGCTGAAGCAGATCAGCAAATGTGATCTAATACAGCACTGCTATTGTTAAATATTTAAAGAAATGTTGATTTTCAAGAACTTTGCTGGTGTAGAGAATAGCTCATTAAGCAGTTTATTTTTTTTTATTTTTTTTTGAATTTCTCTTATCTTATTTTTCTCCACAGAGAAGCTTTTTTGTCCTCCAATGGATTGAGATCAATATTAAAAGATACATACCATTATCTTGCTGCATGGGGAAATTAGAGAATGCTAATCCACATGCAGCAAGGTAATCTTATGCCTCTCAAGCTATAGAGCGAGAGAGATGGCAAAAATCAAGGAACTAAACCAATACAAGCATAAAAGTAAAGGAAACATGACAACTACGATGAGAAATTAAAATGAATAACCAGATCCAAACCAGCACTGACACATTAGGGAAAAAAAATAGACAGCTAAGATGTATTACTTCCACAGAACATACTACTCATATTTTCTGTTGAAACACACAACAATGTGCGCTTAACAGAAACTATGTATACTTCAGCTCTAGTGAATGAGGTACTACGTGTTAACCAATGCAGGAGCTTGTGTATAGTAATGTTTTACTAAACTAGAATACTGCAGTATGAGGAGATTTTACTTTTAGTCATGGTAAACAAGAAGTGTAGGCAATTTTCTCCAATTCATTTCAGTTCCTAATATTTTGCTAGGGCAACAATAGCAGTTTTCCTGGAAAAAAAATTTCTGACAAACATAAAGCAACTATACAGGGAAAAGCCTAGATAACAAGCGTGACGCTGTGGAATCATATTGCAGCATTTTCAAAGCAGAACGTTACTATGTCTGTAACACACAAGTTGTCAAAAAAAGAAAAAAGGGAAGGAAAAAAAGGGGAAATGAAAGTTTACCACAGAATACCTGAGTCTTCTAGGTAAGAAAAGAGACAGTAAAGGGGAAAAAAATACAGAGAAAGAATGCTCCAGAAAGGAAACAAGAAAATCAGAGGCTGAGACTGTGTTAAGATTATAAAATATTTCTATTTCTAACATCTACTGCCAATAGAACCTCAGTAAGTGAGAGACATTCTTGTGTGCCCGGTATATACTGTACAGTAATACACACAGAAAAAAGGAGAGCTTATGGTAGTAAATTAAATACTTTGCAGCTCCTTATCCCACAAGGAATATTTCATCAAAGGCAGACTTACAGATTTCCTGTAACAAAAAGCACTTGGTATAAAACTGAACTGACAATCTGTATTGTGGTTGTGTACAAGGCAAACACAGTGTTTGTAAGAGCCTCCCTTCACTTTGGCTTAAATCAGAATGTGAAATTGTTCTCATGCTGTCACCTAGAATTGCTAGAAGATAAAATCTACTTCTAGAACTATTTTCATTGGTGATTCTCTGTGAGGAAGAACAAATCAGATAAAATAAGTTTGAGTGTCATTATCTAAGCTGAATCTTCTGTACTCAGTGTATCAAAAGCTGCTCCTGAGAAAAATAAAAGACGACTCTATAAACTGTGTAAAGAGTGCACTTCACAGGTGATGCTGATCTACCATTCTGAACAGTTGATTCTCAGGGACTTTTTTCTCTCTCCTTTGAAAATCAGTGGTACGTAATAAGTCTTGAGAAATGGCCTTACATGAACTGCTCCAAATGCTCCAGTACAGCAAGCCATCTGTTTTATTCTGTCCTTTAGTTATTTATTTCTGAGAAGAGTGTGGTTATTTTCCTTGGGTTCTCCAGTTAAAAATCAATTGTTTCTTTTACACATAATGACACAGAGAGGCAAACATGCTTACCGCTTTGCAGTGTTTGTTTTCCTCCAGAGAGCACACCACTGGGCAGCATTCCTGTTGGAGTCAGACCTTTCAGCGTCAGCACACTTTCACTCTCTTCTCTGCAGAAGAGAAAATATAGCAAAATCATTGTTTTTTGTCTTTATTTATTCCCCCCCTCCCAAAAAAAAAAATATACAGAAAGTGTTCTAGCTACACCATATGCTACACCTGTCCTGCAACAATTTGTTTATCTCCTATCTCCTTACCGGGAAAGAGAGAATCTGCTGTTGGTGCAGTTCCAGCATTGATGCAGTTTCTCCTCACAACATCTGGGATTTCTCCTTTATATATATAAGTATTTCACCTTTGCAGCACACAATACACAGACTCCCCCTATAGCAACAGTATAACCTGCATCTATCAAGCAGCGTATGCAAATACCCACATTGGAATACAGTGCTGAAACCACAGACTTGAAAGGAGGAAGACCAAAGGAGCAGTTACTGCCAATAGTATATTTAAATCTGTCTCAGGAGTTGATTCTTGGATCACACAATAAGTTGTTGTTTTGTTTTTGTCTACACTAGCACTAGGATGCATTATTTATTATTGATCATCAGCCACTTAAAAAAAAAAAAAAAAAAGGAGCTAGAAACTCATTAAAATTAATGAACACTTTCAACCTTGCTAGTACTCTTATAGTTTTGCATGCTGAAAATGATACAGGATTTAAGAAAAATTTTTTAGGAAATCTAAATATGTTTTACAGGTCCCCAAATACATATAGCTTTCAATATATGCCAGGAGGAATACAACAGCTCTATCCAGACAAAGTTACATACAGCCTTCTGCAAGTACTACAATGCTGATGACATACTTTCTCAGCAGCAAAATTGACCCCAATTCTCTAAGAGAAGAATATTTTGAAATGTTTTACTTTGAAATATATAATGACATTAAACTGGAGGAAGCAAACACAAAGGCAGAATTTAGGTCCGCATTCACTCGAGGATAATGTGGTTTTGTCTATCAAAACTGTCTCTCAAACAATTCTAGCACATACAATTTTCTTTAGACCTCTACATGGCCTGAATTAATCATGTATTTCAAACGACTCTTGTTTATCTATGACATATACTCTTCAAGTTCCATTTTTAGTTTGAAAATGTTTCTTCTTGTACATACTTTTCCTAGTGTAAAAGTCAAAATTAGACTGTGACTGTCTTCAAGCTGCCCAGGCAATTAGTACTAAAGCAATAGCTCGGTATTGCCTGAACTAACAGGGTATTGTAATGCCACTACAGAGTATGACACATTAAAAGATTTGCTTGCTCTTGATTATTTGCCTCTACAAGGAAATGTCTAATCTGCATTTTCTATCCAGTCAATTTATTCTCTTTTTTGAATTAAACTGCATTATCACTTTTAGATTCACCTTCAAAGGAAATGTTTATCCATTGTATTTTTTATTATCTTTAAAATACACGTCCCTGGCAAATCTCTGATTTGATCTCAACAAACTTTAAAGACTTTTAGCTAGCCTTCAGTGTTCTTAATTTTGTATTTCACCCCCTTTATTTATTATTCTTTTTAAATAAAAATGAACTGATTTTATTTACCTCCCTCCTGTCTAGATACATCCAAAGAAAAGCTAGACTGGAAAATACAAAGTTAAAGAGAGGCAATGACAGAGAATCACAAGGTCTTCCACTGAGCTTAAGTCTTACGGCTTTCTTCTTATGGCTTTTCCTTGCAAAACTCATTTACAACCTTTGAAACTGAATATAGTGCTTTTTTGATACCTAATTTTGAGATGGAAATGGCTGAAATGATCTCAGATATGAGCTTTACATTCAGGTTACATTTAAAACACATCTCAAGGGAGGGGCCACTCTGGCTCAGAGAAGAGAGTCCTTTGAATGTGGTCAGATCAGGTGAAGATTATTTGGAAAAGCTTTTCAACAATTAGTGAAACAGGTTTCACAGAACAGCAATGACAAACAGGAACGTCAAAGATTTCTGGAATATGTTGTTTTAGATGGCAGTGTTACCTCAGTCTTTGTAGCGTTATACACCGTTATCAAACACTCGTGTGTTCAATGTGGACTGTGCTGGCAAGACTGAAAAAAGAATCCAGGCTATTCTGTAGGAATAGTACTGGAGGACTATGTAATCTTATCTGTGTCTAGCATGAACTTGAGGAGAATCAACCTTTACCAGGCAAGAGAATAGGTACACCCAGTGGTGGCTGGGATGAAATGGCACTCATCTACCTGGAAGACTGGTCAGCAAAATTGCTCATTTGATGTACCTGTTTATCTGCCTATTACACCTGACCACAGTGAGGGTGTGCTATATTTGCTGGTTAAAGTTAAAGGAGAAGAAATATACTCTTTGTCTTCACTCCATCCTGCAAAGTTTTAAGGCCCATCAGTATCAAAAAAAAAAAAAAAAAATGTATCCAAGACTCAGCAGCTTCAGTGAGTGAACCACTGGCTTCTCTACCAGACACAGTCCATTCTGGCCTTCTGGAGATGTCAGGATGCATGTAGTAGTGGTAAGAAAAAAAAAAAAAAAGCCTCATAAAACACTGAGATAAATCAGGCTGATTTTCAGGAAAAGACAAAGCCTGATTTCCATTAGAACCTCAAAACATTACACTGATTTTTATTAAATAATTTAAGAGAGCTCCAGGCTTCAAACGGTGCCAAAACTCTGAGCTATGAGGCTCGTGCATGTCGCTTAAAACAGGGCACAAACAAGAATTACGCTGTATTCTTACTCCATGCTTGAAATGATTCCTGCCCCATGGTTCCTTCTGAAAGTCTTTGACATGTAGGTTATGAGAATCATTGGCAAATTAACAAAAACAACAACAACAACAAAAAACCATCAGCTGACCATCAAATTCCAGACCTTTCTGTTTCTGCATATTTACGTCCAGGTTTCTGTTAAATTCATCCTATATTTCAAAATGCAATCCAAAACAAAATACAGTGGGGATCCAAAAGCTACAGTTCAAGGGCATGGGGAAAGCCAGGTTTCCCAAACTTTGCTCAACTATCACCAGAGAAAAATAATTGTGCTGTTTTATGAAGGTGGTGACAATGTCAGCTCCACGCTCTCTGCCAGATTTAATACAGAGGAGCACGTGGAAACATTTGATGGCTCCCCCATCTTGTTTAGGGAAAAGGCATTATGGCAACTTTAAAAAAAATATTTATTTCTATTTTTTATGGGTACCACTGAACTGATAGTTCACATGTAACAGTTTTGGAACCCCAGGTATAAGGTTCTCCATCTCAGTATGCAATTTAAAGCTGTGCTGCTGTGCTCCGCAATGCACAGGTGAACTGCTGTGTCCATAAGAAGCCCCAGTGAAAACCTGCCCAAGGTGCATGCTGCAGGAGAGTCTTAAAACAAGAAAATTTTTAAGTTTCATCTGAAATCAAGAACGTATTATTGAAGTAGCTGTTTTTATTCCCTTCTCTTATATCAATCATAACTATCATACCAATACATTAAAAAAATTAACCCCCCGAAAAACCCAAACCTCAGTTTTATACCAACTGTAGAAGCCATAAACTGACTACAGCAGAGCAACATACAATTTCCTGGAAAAATTCCCTCTGCTGAAAGGGAGGAAGAACTGTATTTTCTATATTTAGACCTCAGCACAGTACAGCATGTTTTCTATTCTACTCAGAGACATCAAATGGAAAGTTCTAAACATTGGCTAGCAATTAGTTACTCATGTTCATGTGTTTGCGGGAGTGCAGCTGAAGGTAATGAGTTGCTGTTGTTTGCGCTAACTTCCCGGATTTTTAGTTAAATGGCCCTAATGCTTTCATATTTAATCATCTTTACTCGTGGCTGTAGCAGTAACTATAGGTGACAGTGGTTCAGTTGGCTTCCTTGTTAATGAGATGTTATGTGGAAGATGCTCTTTCTCTTCATTTAACTCTTGCCTCACAGTTAGAAGCTAAAAGAGTTAACTTGCACACCTGGACAGAAAAGGACTTTAGAAAAGGGTAATTGCGATTTTCTTTGTTGATGTCTTTTGTCTGCCTGTTGGTTTCAAGTTCAGCAAAAACCCTGAGGAAGATTTTTCAGAGCCATAATAAACAGCAGCACTGTCTAAATAAAACAGTCTTTAAAAGGTTCCAGCAAAGCTCAGTTGGGTGGTAGATTAAAATATTAAGTTTGCTGTTTGATGAACAGTAGAGAGCTCTAAGTAATCATTAAAAGCTGTCCTTTAACAGAAAATAAATCAACAACAAAAAAACCTTACCTTAGCACTGAGAAAACTCTAGCCATTTTTCCTATTGCTCTTATCTTGTTCCTTATAACCTCCTTTCGAGCAGCAGCTGTTGCTCCTATGGAAAATACATTAAAAATAGTTACAGAGACTTGTAAATAATACATCACTGTTCTGAACTCTAAGTAAAAGAAACATCATTTTTATACTTCAGTTTGCCAAACTAAGCCGTATCTGCTCTCCGAGCCAAAAATATTTTTAATTACTTACAGCTCAAGACTAATCACTTCTGAACAATCTAGTTATTAGCATCTTTAGAGTTGTGATCCTTTTCCTGCTACACGTTAAACCAGCATGTTTTTCATCAATATATTCTAATTTTCCATTTAAAAAACATTTCAGAGATCAAACTCTTTTGAAAACAAGTTACTTTGAAAATTGTCAAAATGTCAAAAGATATTCAACATGAACAGTGTTCAAACCATAAAGTTTAAAAAAAAGTGGGATTTTAAAAACTATTTCTTAAACTTGCAATTTTAAGTGAAAAATAATCATGTTTCACTTAATTTTCTACAAAAGGGATTGGGGTACATTTAAGACCACGGGTATCCTAATATGTCTTTCACATCCCTAGCTGAAAAGCTTTTAAAAAGTTATGAAACCTAAAAGACAAGAGTCCTGAAAACCAGAATGATAATGTAAGGATAGTGTTGGCTGGTAGTAATTGACAGATTTCTTTAGATAAAACTTTCTTTTCATCATGCTATAGTCTGCTCAAACTTACAATTACTCTCAAATTTATGAACTCACAAAATACATTGCCTTAAAAACATCATACAGTGTAACAGTGACTGTAGTTCAGCTGATTTTGCATGTGTAATTGCTACCAAGAATATTATGTATCTATAAAAAAAAAAACACCTTAATGGGGAATAACCTATAATTGTAGAACTAAGTTGTCAGAACTAGCCATTTCTTTTAACAAGGAAAAGTAAAACACTCTACAAGAAAATGCCACAAGTATACTAAGTAAACAGCTTTACTTAATTATCAAAATCATAACCACGTACATCCAAAAGTTCTCCCCAAAGCATTATGAACAAAAGGTGACCTTGGCTCATACGGATGCTGACAACTCCGACCTCAGAGGTTCAAGAGTGCAACTAGAAAAATTCCACACCAAGATACTGCTTCCTTCTTTGCTGTGCCAGAATTCAAGGGCAAAATGAAAATTCCTATCTTCAGTTCCTAGGAAAGCCCTCCATTTTATTAAGCAGAATCCATTGTAGAAGCTAAAATAGCAGAAAGAGCCCAAAATCAGGGAGCCAGAGCAGCAGCAGAGATGTGCCTCAGAGGAGCAAGGTGCTGCTGAATGCCAGTGATGGATGGAGTAGGTGAAAAGCAGCAGAAAACATGGGGCCTTCCATGCAGGCCTTCTTTCACTATATTTAAAACACGAAGTGACCTCAGACAGAAGGGGTCGGAAGGAAACAGTGGCTCCAGCCATTTGGCAGAGCGCAGGAGAGGTCCGATAGTGCAATGCAGGAGATTTGTTGGGTACTTCTCAGGGCCAACTGTGAGATAATTCTCATCGTTGTGGTTTTCTCCACACTTCTCTGCTGATGGCAGCCCCATGGTTCCACTATCAAGTGCTGTTACTTCCCCTACTGCAAAGCTCTCAATTACAATTACAGTCGTAACAGCTTGAGACAACTCCTGGAAACACAAGGATTGCCTAATGCTATTTACCAGCTGACTACATGGTCTGGCTGATACTCTGGCATTTTAGAAGAGGTGAAAAGGATGTACCTTTTTTTTTGTATTATTTTTTTTTCTGTGCTTGGATTTCGAAACAAATAACAATCCTTGGCAAAACTTTCAAAACTGAAAATAACTCATAAACTCTAGAGCTGTTCAAAAGAAGGCTAAATAACCTGAGGAACAAATATCACAGGTAACAACACAATATCTTGGGATGAATCACACTGCAACTCTTAATATCATGGTGGAGAGCAAGTTCAACCCCTTAACAGGGCAAGGGATGTTTTATAAAATGGGAGCTTGATAGATGCACAGAGAATTGTGCAGAGCTCTTTGTACAGTTGCACGTCCCCAACCAGCCTGCGTACAAATGGGAACACATGAACTACCTTGCATGCACCCGCAGCCACCACACGCTGCATGCTGAAATGCTGGTAACTCTATGCTTACACACTGGTATATCTTCATCCATGTGTCAAGGAGCACAAACTAGCTGTCTTATAATCATGCATGCTACTTTTGCCTTTCCATCTCTTGGGGCGGCTATTAAATGTGTTATTTCCAGACATTTCTAACTGTCGTTCTAACCTGCCTGAATTAAGAGTCCGTTTCTTGAAGTTCAAAATGAAGGAAACTATGCTTAGAACAATGTCTTTTAAATAGAAGGCTAGTTTGGGGCATAAATGTATCATTCTCGATCATAAAGAGTGGGAGAAAGGGCTGTAATTCAGCCGTAACTGAATTATAGCTAAACGTATTAGTAAGAGCTTAATGAAAAATTTAATTTCAACAGCAACAGGTTCATCAGGAAATAGGGGGCATCCATTCCTACCTCCATTTCTAGAATCTCAGGAGGCCACTGAAACCACAAGGTACGTAAGACAAGGTTTTCATCCTTTTTTTTTTTCCCCACAAAAGCAGTAAAACACAATTTGTACTTTCTTTCGGGTCTTGCTACTCCTCTATTACAAGCCCACACTGTTCTAGTTGATCTTTTAAGTACTTTTGACCTTTTTCCAACCAGCGTTTAATTTCCAGAACAGTTGAGAACTGGAAACCAGGAATATAATTTATTACTGAAGTAAAATACAATGCTCTACCCACAAATGAAAAATACGAAATAAAACCACCCTCAATCATAGAACAGAACAGGCTCAGAACGTCTATTTTATTTCTCATCAATACATATACTTTACCAAAAGATACACTAAACAATTTCTGTCTCTACTGAATTCCCTAATTTATAATAGATCTGTGAAAATGATTTTTTTTTTTTTACTGTTCACGGCACAATTATTGGTAATGATTTTATTTATCCTTATTTTTTAAAAAAACTTTATTTGCTAAATAATGCACCTACTATTGCCACGTGACATTGCCCTGCTAGTTTTAACTCAATGCTGCTAACCTGACAATATCCGGGTTCCCTGATTATGTATACATAAAACTTAGACTCATGTTTCAAGTGCTCCATTTTCATATTCTGAAATTCTCCATTATGGAAAATCTTTATGAATTACTTCAGCTACACTTAAACATACACCTATACGAAAGTTAATAGGTCATAACTTGAGAGCTGACTATGGGTAAAATGGTTAATTTTCATGTCGGCAAACATTGTCTATAATCCCCATATATACTTTTAAAAACAAACTATTCTTTCAATACCTTAAACCCTATTTCCATGAAGAGAACTAAAATAAACAAACCAAAAAAGCGTTATGAACACAACCAAGGTTAACATTGGACAAATATGGGGGGATGTAGAATAAAAGCTTTGAACCTTACTTCAGAAATTTAACAAGTTCTATTGGAGCTCAGATTTGTAGCATCTAAGCAAGTATTTTGCAAGCTGGATATGTAGGACTTAGGTAAAATGTAATTTAGACCTTCAGATTAAGAAGTAGAACAATGAAAAAAGACGGTAAACTCTGAAAATATTCTGAGAGGTAGGATTGAATAGATAGATAATACTGATTAAAAAACAACAAAAAATAAATCTCTCCATGATATCCTAATATATTATGTATGATCTAATTAAGCATTAGGAAAATGATATGAAAGCAAATTAATTAAACTTAAGCCTTCCAATTTAATACCTTTCTTCTGTGCATAAATGGGATCTTCTTATGAATTCCAAAGGGGGGGAAAGAAAAAGATCAGTGATGTTTGCAGAATGAAAACAAAAAATAATAAAGAACATTTGACAACATCAATGGAAACGCAATGTTTAAGTAAAGTCTGAAAAACAGAAAAGAAACAAATTAGGCAGGGAACATCCAAAAGGAAAGAAACAGATTGAGAACTATGGGGAAAAGAAAAAAAAATAAAAAACAACCGTTTTCAGGTTAAAGACTTGTTAGTAGATTTGTAGGAAACTAACATGCAGGCAGATCAGCAGGTAAGCTTAGCCTTGGTGCTACGATCTCCTGAATGCATATTTATGCATTATTGCAGCTGCTTTGATAAGGCTCAATCACTTCTCAAAAACAGCAGATATTAAAAGATGTCCATCCCTCATCCCACACCCCATTTGGGGGTGTGCCTGCCTGATAACACCTCTTTTTCTTAGAGTGATCAAGCCGATTCTTCCAGTTTATTTACATCTGATATCCGAAAGAATAGCTTACTATCACAGACGTGTGCTGCCTCTACCAAAATCAGTGTTATCTAGGGTACCCATGCATTTGTCAGAATCATCCAGCAGCTTCCAGTCAGCAAATCCAAGCGGCTACAAGGTACTGCATTTTAAAATCAGCTATTTTTGAGAGCAAGATGAGAGCAACCCTCAGAGCCCTGGCACAATTCCACCATATGAAATGTTTTGGGGATGTGGGTGTCTAGTGCATACTACTAGGCTGGTTCAAATGCAGAGCGCACCGATGTGCTGTATTGGATCTTGTGAAAAAGATTTTGGGTATGGAACAACTAGACCCAACCAGGAAAAAATAAAAATGCCATTCAAATGCCCCTCTGCTACTAATTCATAGAGGGGAGGTATGCATTGCTGCCCAACGTTGCTGCTTTGCAGGAAGAACAAGAGTAGAACAGTGAAAAATAACCTCCCTGTCTTTCCTAGTTAAAAATTAACTTACTCCAAAGCTAAGTCTGTCCTGTCTGCCTAGCTAGCATCATGAACGCTCTGATCAAGGCATTGTGTAAGTGACCGTGACCTAAAGACAAAGGCTTGACTTTTACTTGATCGGTCTCCGTGTTAGTTGCTGCAGAGCTTTCCTGGGTGTAGTTTATTGCACTGAAGACCTGTGGCAAATCTCACATGCTGCTGTTGATATTGGAACCAGGTTATGACCAACAGCACGCGTTTGACATGGTGATTCAGTTTAGTCTCAGACTACAGCACTTTGCTGCCGAAGCTGTGTTCCAACTGAGGAATAAATGCTGCACCTAGCGTTATGCCAGCAGCTTTTTCCACAAGAAGGCTGTGAGCTACGATGTTGAAGGCGATAGAGAAATTAACGCAGGTAATTTAGAAGTGCCTTTATGCCAAATCATGATAGCGATGCATACAAAGCAAGGAGAGCATTTGTGTCAAGTTGTCTATTACATTATTGCACACTTTTAATTAGCAGCTTCGTTTTTCAATCAAATGCATGAGGCCAGAAATGTTACTAATTAAAATAAACCAGGATTCTGACTACATGCTGGCTGGATACAAGTATTTGTAGCTCCTGTTGCTAAGCAATACGTTTGATGCACAAACCACTAGCTAATGTTCACCTAAGACATTTTTTACTGGATCCGATTATGTTGCAACCACCCTAGTGAACAGGAAAGAAAAGGTACAGCAAGAGGAAGCTATCAGAGATGAGAAAATTTAACGTACCATAACCTCTCATTTTTAAAGCAAGTGAAACCAAAAGGCCCATGCAGGCCACCAGGGAGATATGGTCTAAAGGGCACTGCAAACACTATTTAGGTTCTCTTCTACTAAGCATACACTGAAACCACCTCTAACAAATTGATCACTTCCCCACGATATATCTCCTTAAGCAAAAAAATAAAAATAAAAAATGGGGAAAAAGAAAGGAATACATGCTGTTGGGCATCCTGCTCATGGCTAGATGCAACATGCATGACTTGGAACAAAAAGATATATATAAAAAAAAGGCTCACAAACACCATGCAGTGAGGTCAGGCAGTACTGATGGGGCTTTGTATTGAAAGGGAAAGTGGGTGAGAGGGGAGGACAGAGGGCAAGGAAGTGTAAGAGAAGATAACAAATGAATGATCAGTGCAAACCATAGCGATGGATCATTCTCACTACATGTGGGAACCCAGGTCAGGGCATGTTCAAACTGCAAGGAGAGAAAGGAAATCAGCAGCGAGCCCTGAAAGCTACAGATGATGCAAAAATACTCATTGATTTTAACTCATTCCATCAAACAAAATGCGTCTGCTGTTGCAAGTGTCAGGCATTTCCTTCTATGGGAAATACTGCTAAAGAAAAATGTCAGTGGTGAGCAGGACTGTGCTGCTGCAGTCCTCCGAGGAAGCTGGACAGAAATTGTGAAAGAATAGTGGAAATGGTGAACCACTACAAGACTGTCAACACACCGCCCTTACAGGAAGGGTTTTAAACCAATAACCATTCCAGTTTGCTTCACCAAGAACACAAATAAAACACCTTGTACTTTCTCCCCCTATGCCCTATGCAATGCTCTAAGAATAAATAAATAAAGAAATAAATAAAAAAAATTTTAAAAAAGAGGAAACAACTACCTCTGAGAGAAAGATAATTTTCCTTTGTTGTACAGACAATAAATCAGAACGCACCGGGAAGTCACTACAGATATCAGCCTCTATTTAAATTTAAATCAACTCTCAGATTTACTTTTATGCCTGAATCCTTCAGTCTCTCCCATGTGTATATTCCCCACAGGCCCAGTGCTCCCAGTGGGCTGGAGGAACAAGAGTACCCGCTCTGCAAGCTGCGGCACCGCTGCCACAGATTTCACTTTAGAGCTCTGAGGGGATTATCTGGGGAAACAGACTCGAGTGTACACCAACTGTGGTTTTAGCTGCACATCCTAAAGACGAAGACACTGCTAATACCTTTCTTAAAATTATATTTTTCACAGAGAAAGCATTCATACCAAAAAATTGTGAAGTAGATTTAGACAACGGTATTAGCTTTACAGTACCAGGAACGGTTTAATTATTCCTCATCTAGAAATTTTAACACTGCTGGATATAATTATGCAGTATACACACATGCAAGCCAAGGGGATTTCAGCCTGCACTCCTGCTTAGGCACCTGTAATGCTGCAAACTCCACGCCTGGAAGCGTGCCATGGCAAAACTCCCTGGGAGACAGCTGGTTCACACTCCTCACAACACACAGCAAGGAAAATACGCAGGAAACACAGAGCCCTCCTGCAGCTGGGGAGAGCTCCTCTCATCGTCACCGCAGAATTATCCGCCACGAGAGCATCTGTCCTGAAAGACCCCTAATGCCTCTTCGTTTGTGGCCATGGGTTTGAAAACCTGCTGCTGAGCTGTAACCTAGGCATAGGAACGATGAGGCAGTAAAATTTCAGAAAAGGACTACCACCACTGGCCTACCTATGCTCTGTTTAGTGTCAATGGAAGTTTATAGTACAACTTAGAGAAAATATTAGGCCAATGCTGAACTGATTTAAAAATCCTTCCCATAAAACCTTTGCTTTGGCAACGAATTCAGTGAAATTTCAGGCCGTGCTTAAGTGCTTTCTTGAGCCAAGGATTTTAAGCACATGGTTTTCCTGCTACTGTATTTAATTTGACACAGTTTTTACTCATTGTATGCCTCTGTGCTGTTTCACACACTGCTTTAATTACACAGTAGCTACTTATTTAAATTTCATGAGAAAAAATTCAGGCACAATGTTCAAACAGGTGTTTTCTTCTTTGCACTGATTACTGGTTTCAGTAAATCCAGTCTTTGTCCCAGGTCCTGCAAGATAATTGTTCACGTCCACACTGTGGCGGCTACAGAACTGGGGAATCCAATTGGCTTTTCAGAGTAAATGCAAAGTGCTGTAATCCATATCCTTCTTTCCCATCATAAAGGAAATATGTCAAAATCCATGATTTAACTTCCTCTTCTAAAGATTAAGAATAAAGGCTCTGAGAGAGAACTTTAATTATTAATTATAATTTCATTAAATATTTGTCTTACTTGATAGCTCTTCATTCTCCCCATTCTGTCATTCTACCTACAGTCATCATGAGAATATTTCTAGTGGATGCTTGGTAGTCCTATTTTTCCGTATTAAAACCTAAATAAATTCCTGTTCTCTATATTTTTATTTTTTAGATATTGAAAGCATCCATAGTAAGAACAGCAGCAATGCATGTTTTTTTTTTTTTTTTTTTTTTTTTTTTTTTTTTTTTTTTTTCCAGTTTTGCTCAATTGAAAAGGAATATGCTGGAGAGCTGCAATTTTCTGTTAAGCTGTGCAAGAGTAAGTAATGGCTAATGAAATAAATTTACTTCCAAGAAATTCCAAATTGCAAGATATAAAGTGTCCTTTACCATCAAACCAACAGGAACATGGCAACTTATCATCATATAAATTCCAGCCCAAGTGATAACATTCCTTTCTTCGTAGCAGAAATGTCAGGTCAGAATATTCTCTGCATCTGTACAGGTTGATTAATCTGTACAGGTTGATTTATTGATTAAATTGATTCTTAAAGCCTTTTAAATACACAAGTGCATTAAAAGATGTGACGAACAAAATATTTCAAGTACAATTTCTCCAAAGTTACAGCATCTACATTTTGGAATGAGCTCTGCAAGAAGCTGATTTTATTGTAAGAAGTTAATTTCATTGATATAATTATACTTTCTATAGGAATTGCTGGTATATTATGCATAAAATCAACACCATATCCCTCATGACATCACAACCGAGATTTAATGGAGGGAAAATTTTTATTTTATTTTATTTTTTAAAATCAAAACCAAAGGAGTGAGACCAAGGAAAGATTTGTAGTTTTGGCTAGGGTTAGAACAGGGCAAGATTTCCATTAATTCTTTCCAACACATGCAGTAAGCAAATCCATTGGAGTCTAGCACAACAGTTGCTTTCAGCAGCACAGAACTTAAATGGGACCCAGAAAATTATCCCAGGGTTAGTAAATAAACCTTTTAAAGTAGTTTCAAGGCAAACAATCTCAACCAAGGGCAAGAGGCTCTTACCATCAAAACCATCTTCCTCTGTCCCTAATTCATCATCTGAGCAGATGTTCAGCACATTTACCAGCATCTCTGTCACTGAAATGGAAAACAAAATGCAAGATGTTGATGTCAGGCTTCCCTGGTCAGCCAGAGAGAGCAAACTCTAGCTGTAGTAACATTAATGAAAATTCAGTACACAAATGGCACTCGCTTTTGTAAACAAGGACCTTATTTTATGCATGCAGTAATATAAGCATGAACAGTCTGTATAATTTTACACAAAAATTGTTCCAAATATACCAATCACTGCAAGAAATAATTTTTTTTTTCTAAAAAAATGTTTACAATCTCTCTTTTTGCAACTGCCAACCAAGTACCTAACTTTTGTTTTCTCCCCCCCCTTGTCAATTTTTGATTTTCAGTCAAGTTAGAATTGACTGCTCTTCTCTTGCTGCTACAGTGCAGTAGGATTTGAATTCCCTGCATAGCAAATGGAGTATCAATCCAAATCAAAAAGGTGCATGCAGCAAGAAGGATGTCCAGAACCTTTCATTTCTACAGAGGTTTTAGACACTGTAGTTTTAGTTCAAAAAATAGTATATCTTTTGAGATACCTATAAAGGGACAGCATCCCTATAAATCTAGGACAAATAACACCAATACAAATGTCATTATTGGTAAATTCAGAGTATGTTCAGTTTGCTTACTTTGCAACTTAGGCATGCAAAGGTCAGCATCAGGCTACCCCTAATCCCAGCCCATTTGGAAATGGCAAGAGTGAGACATGAACCAGAGAGGACACAGTGAGAACAGCAGGGGAAAAAAATCACAACCAAATAAATGGAATTCAGGGATCAAAGGCCAAAGTTATGAGGTAAAATGTAAAATCATTAGCAAATTGATAAAAACTTCACTACATCTACATGTAGTAAGCACCATTAAAGCTGTTACCCGGCATGTCTAGACTTGCACTAGCTACACAGGCTCAAAGTTTAATTTTTTTAATCAAGTGTTTGTTAAAATTCTCTTCTGTGACTACTATGATGTTTGCAACATTAGAAGGGCAGGGCAAAGCCATATTTTTCCTAAATTAGTGAAAGATTTAACATTTTCCTTTGACAGTATTAGTGGAAAGACTTTCCACACTAACATCGACCAGTGTAACTAACTGCTTCCTACCTTGGTTGGCCTTTGAGGAATAAAAAAAATCTATAAAAGAAGAAATAAATAAAAAGCTGTGTAGAACATCGACTCTTACACCCACTGAGTTTTGTTTTGCAGAAAAAGGGAAAACACTACTTTTACTTCCTCTTTCCCTTCTATGGGCTTCAAAGTTTCCAGGCAATTGGTAAGAATGACCACTGAGAAGACGTGGAAAAAAAAATGAAAAAAAAAAAAGACCAAAAAGGAGTGTTCATAGCCTCGGGATCTCACTGAGTCTTGACTACCCATTCTGCAGCCTCAGCTGAGGAGGCCACCTATGGGAAACGATCTTACAGAACATCTCACAGAACTGCAGTGTGTCAGGAGAACAGGCTTGTCAAAAGTACAGGGCATGACTGAATTTATGGCCAAACGAAATGAAAGTGTTTTATCTGCCTCACAAGTCTGAAACATGCATCAGCATGGATTATGTAATGTCTCCATTAGTGGAAACAGCTGTCTCTTCTCTGTTAATCCCCGCTTTATTGTCTATCTGTTCTGTTCACAGAGGCCTCAGGCACGTCACCAGCAGCTTTCCTAGTACAAAAGAGTAGCTGCAAACAAAGCTGGTCATGACTGCAGGTAAGAGCCATAACTGGCTGTACTTCCAGTTGCTTATTAAGAGAGAACTGTTTTTCCAAGCAGCTTTTATGAGTTTATTATAGTTTTCTGGCAGTAATTGCTGTTGCAGCAACATACTATAATGGATGGATCAAAGCAAGTCTCATCTCAGCCCTCGAATAAAATGACTTGGGGTTTAAGCAGTTTGCACTATGCATTCATTTAATATGTTAGACTAAAGCTTTTTTCATGCCTTTTATGTGCTTGCCATTCATAGCATGAAGTTGTCTTCAGGCAAGATTAGGAGCATCATGTTTCAATAAAACATCAACTATGTTTTAGGGCGAGTCTTCTGAGGCACCATACACTCTGGGTGGAGACAGGGCTCAGAAGCAGATTTTCCTTCCGGACATCTCTCTGCTCTCAAGGAACAGTAAACCAGAACAGGTCTTAGCATCACCAGCTCTGTATTTACTGATGAAAAAGCAACCCAACATCATCTTATCGAGACAGGTCAGCGAGCTAAGGCTGTAACCATGATGTAGTGAAGTCTGATGTGCTGTCCTTCAAGCAGTGAACAACATCCAGGGGAATTCCCAAAAGCTTATAAAGTAACAAGCAGTAAGAATTTTATTCAGCGAATTCACCTCTGGCCTGCAATGCCATAACAATCTATTTCCACTGCAAAAACAATATCATAGCCTGGAAAAAGTGGAAATCAAAAACATGACAACTGTGATTAACCATTAGTAATTGCTTGTCCCTATGGCCTGTTTCTTTCAATTTGTCCTCAAAAGCAAATGATCTGTCTTCAAATTATTATTCTCAGTTCAAATAAACTAGGCCACATGCACAGTGACTTGCAAACCATTCTGCAGCTTCTATGAACACAGCAAATTTACATACCTTTCTCACCCACAAATGGCAAGGACCAGGTAAACACATCCATGAAATTTGGAAGCCAGTACGGATGTGGGGAGCAGTTGAACTGTCTGATATTCATAACGTTGTTTTCGTATTTCAATACTGCAGCTAAAATGGGGAAAAGGAACAAAAGAGATGTCAGCAACATGTACAACTCACTACCAGACCAGTAGCACTGGTAGTGTTCACAGCCTTCGGGCTGCAAGACTGGCTTTCAACCACTTGACCCAGCAGCAGCACTTGACCACTAGTTATGATAGGATACAGCCTAAAAGAAGTCACAAGTCATTTCCAAGCTGAAAGCAGTGTTGTCAGCTTTTCCTTGTACTCAGATGCATTGTTAAGTGAGTTAATAACTCTTTGAAGAGATGCAAACCCAGGCTCTAGCATCTGCCACCACAAGGGAATCAGGCAGACTTCCATTCCACAGTTATCTGAGCTCCTCACTACCACACTGGAGATAATAAATGAAAATGTTTATCATTCAGATTTTGAATGCTGCTCTTTCAGTGAACATTTTCCACATACTTCATTCATGGTTAATGTATAACACATGATACTTTCTTCTCATATTATTTAAGCTATAAACACATGAGACTATGTCCCCTACAGTACAAATGCATAATAATATGAATTTTAAATGCTACAAGACAAATCCTATCATTCTTGTCAACAACTGTCAACAGAAAAAGGAAAAAAAAGACTACACCTGCTAATGGGCAGAAATATACGTATTTATGGCATAGCTACATATAAGCTTCTTAAAGCACCTTGTCAAGTTCAGTGCTAACTATTGATAATGGACTCAGGTTCATACCTGAAACAGGACCTGACTGACTTTAAGTTGTTTATCCAATACTCAGAACAAAGTAAAACAAAGTGTCACAAAGGACATCAGTAAAAAAAACAGCTAATTGTTTCCAGAAGAGACCATGCGGTACCCAGGCCCAGTGCAGCTGAAAAGTCTGATGAAGGAGGAAAGGCATGAACAGTGCTTGGGTATTATTAAGACGGCCAAGAGTGCAAGCAGGAGAGAAAGGGGAAATATCAGTTTGGCTAGAAAGGGGCAAAGTAATAACAATGAAAAAGCAACAGATGACATAAAACGAAATCTACAATAAACCTAGATAACTGACCTTATCAAAGCTCATTTTCTGAAGCATAAAGTTTGCCCAACATTATGCTAATACCATGTTCCACAGCATTTGTAGACTTCTATGCACTTTGAAATTATTATTATTATTTTTAAATAGCTGTAATTATTAGGTTGCTGTTGATGACTAAAATTTCAGGTAATTTATTGAGACCACCTGGAAGAACACAGAATGGGGATGGGTGCAACAGGTGTTTGGATCACAGGTCTATTTGTTGGCTTTAAAAGACTATATTGAGGGAGAGCTTTCAATAAGATGGTGTTTCAATAAAAATCACCAAGTGCTGGATTTCTATTGTTTGCTTTATGGGCTATCTGCCCCCATTTGGGAAAGAGTAAAGCAGTAAATCTTATCCTTTCCTTCTCCACTCCCTCAGTTTTTATTTTTTTTATTTTTTTTTTTATTTTTTGTCTTCTCACAAAAATCTTGATAATCTTCTTGTAAAAACTTAATAGTGTGGTTGAAGACTCAACCTGGTAACATCTCTAACATAATTAGCGTATAATTTAATTTACGGATTGTGCTTTTTAGAAGTCAGTAGTTTCTAGAAGTATGCACATGCACAGAATAAATGCTCTGTATGGATGTGAACAGAGCCATTTATGAACAGAAGAGAAAATATTTCTTCGCTCATGGAGAGAAAGGTAATTTTGAGACGACCATCTAAAACCAAAGGGACTCGTAACTATCTCCCACACAAATAAAAGTTCCTAAATAATACAGGTACAGGACTGCAGACAAGATTTTTGATCAACATGGGACTAAGTCAATACATCTGAAGGTTACATCCATTGTAAAAGGTGCTAGTGCCTTACATTTTTATTACTGGAAAAAAAAAAAAAAGGCGGGGGGGGGTCAGTTTAAAAGACAGCTCAATGGACTTAAAATCAAGTTTGCTGGTCAACTCACTACTAGCATTTACATATAGCTGTGAACATAATTCCCATACATGTGCTGAACCTCACATAAATATTACCTCACTGTGTTCTGCTGTTAATGACCCGATCATGTCACAATTCTAGTTCTGTAGCTGTAGACAAACTGTCATCAAATACTGTTTATGCTGGAGAAAACATGTTGCATGTATTGGACAACACATACGTAACTTTATGTAAATAGGCTTCAATTTGCCTTTTGAGGCTCTGAATTAAGCCATTCTAATGAAAACTAGGAACCTGTGACCCTGGGAATGATCCTCCTCAGCTTTAGTCAAAGAAAAATGACTCAGAGAAGGAGAACGCATGATAATACCATCATAAATGAAACAGCAAGAATCAAAAGTATGTCAGAAATACACCACATCAAAGATACAGATTAGAAGATATATCATGCCTTGTTTTCCCCTTTCCACCTGCCTTTGCATTTGTGCCTCACCTAGGAGGAATGCAGTTCTGCAGCTAGTTATTCCGTAACAACCAGTACTGGCAATGAAGTTGTATGACTGCAATATGTCAAATAATATAGGAGACGCCATGTATCACACACAACATTGGCTGAAGGGGGTGAACAATCAATTTAATTATTCATCTCTTTCCATTGACTAAAGAGTGTTTCAATTGGACAATAAACTTTTTTTTGTTGTTGTTTTTTGTAATGCACTACATTGTCGGTTAGTACAAAAATTCAATAGCTTGCTAAAGGTCTTCCATTTTGTGGCTGATTTGCTAACATTTACATGAACTTTTGCCAAACACCCTTCATTTAAATAAACCACATTTGACTCTTGCCCATTCAATCTCTTTTGGCAGCCATTCTGCTTTTCAGTAAAAATGGTTTAATACTGGTATTAGCAAAAATGAGAGAACTAGTATCAATGCTCTTAATATTTCCATCATTTTTTGGCTGAAATTACCTAGGGCAGATCAAAAATCATTCTCCTTCCATTACAGTGACACAATTGCATAATAAAAATAAATAGCTTGTGGCTTTATAGTAAAAATGAATCAAAACCACACAAAAAGGACTGATTAATGGATGTGAAGATTCATTTCGGAATAAAATTTCAACTTCATCATCTTAGTGAGCTGAGGTAGAGTTTTTTTTTCCTTTCCACTATTTCTTCAATTTATCATCAAGTTTATTTCTAAATTATGTGGAAGTTGAATAATTCAATTCTGTAAGATTTTTTTAAAAATTATCTAGCCTCTAAAAAGGACCAATCTGTAAACAGAACAGTTGGCAAAAATCAGATTAAATGGTTTTAGGGCTTTTATTTGATTGGTTGGTTTGTTTTGATGGAAGATAATTTAAGATTACTGTCCAAAAAAATCTTCACACCATCTTATTAATTTATATACCTGAATATCTTACTAAAGCAAGTTCCAACAACAGTATTTCAGAAACTTTTCTCTCTGCAAATGACCTGTACAGGTCCTCCAATTACTTCAAGAGCCACTTGAAGGAAAATAACACTGTACAATAGAGCAGTGTAATAACAAAGAAGGAAGTCTTCTAAAATAACTCTATTCTTAAGAGAATAAAATAAGGTAGGTTAGTTACCAGTGTCACAAATGCTTTTATGAATTTGTAATATAAAATTTTTACTCTATATGTACAATGTAGACAAAATATTTTTTTTATTAAGTAACTAGTATGATGCCTTGTAGTCAGAAGAAGAAAATGTTAGCGTGGTCAAGAAAAAAATCCTTCTCTGGTATAGCAGCAGTTTCTCTAAGGTTTTCTGGCCCCTTGCTTTCTTCTGGTCATAGCTCTGTTCTTTCTTTGTTGGCTCAGAAAAGGTTTGGGCATTTCACCTCTTCTTCATTCTGAAGTCCACATGAATCCAATGCCTAAGTAGCTACAGGAGACCTCAACGGCCCTGAAGGAGGAGGAATTGTTTGAGGATTATATGACTATGGGCCACATGGTTGCTGGTTGAGAAGATAAAGTGAGATGGGTTTCTTTGATTATGAAACTGGTAACCGAGGAAAACCCAACTCTCTCAAACATTAATTTCCAAATTTAGTTGCTCGTTATCCAGTCCCTAAACTTCTCTTTGTAAAGCTGTACTCAGACAGATGCTAGCAGACTAAGCCACCAGTAACAGTTTTATAGTCTATAATCACAAACCAGAGCAAGAACCTTATTTTATTATTCCTAAACAGCCACACACATTTTAATGTAATTTTGGTACTTGCTCTTGTAAATGAGTTTTAGAAGCCAATGTTTTGTTAAGTGAAGATGTGCAGATATCCCAAATGACATTATACCTCTTTCCAATGCTTGTAAACTGAGATATCAGATGCTGAAATCACATTAGAATGAAATGAAACACTAATGCAGCAGACAAGGGGCATTCATACTGTTTAGCTTTAAGCATTTTACCTTGGTACCTATGGCTGGATATACAGGTGGTGAAAAACAGGCAGGTGAGAAGCCTCCTTTCTTCAGCTAGGAACAGAGGCAGCTCTTCTAACCTTCTCAGGGTCAGATATAAGCATCTGGTGCCACCTGAGATCCCCTGGGGGATCTCCTTGGCCTCCCTCTGTTAAAGATGAGCCTAGATCACTCATCTCGTGTCATACCTGTCAAATCTGAGTGGATGTCAGATCCTTCTGGCATCTCAAATGGCACTTTAAAAGCCTATATGTTGGGAGCTTTGCCTCAGGCAAAGTTAACAATGTTAAACTGTATGACCTGTAGTTCAGAGTTACTCAAATACATTACACAACCTGGTTCAAGTCCTCCTGCATAATTGTTCAGTAATTGAAAAAATGTCTGTCAGAAGAAAACAGTTGAGCACAGCAGAAATATTAGCCTAGGATGAACTATATGTTTTTAGGTAAACAACCTCAAAGTAATTTTTACAAGCAAGTTAACTAATTTTCCCATCATTTTCTCAGAACACCCATCCTGCATTTAGGAAATAAAAGCAGTGAAAGGTCTCAACTTCTTCACGTTTAATGAAGAATTGCAATTTCTGATTTAGTGCCAGGTTAACTCCAGCACTAGCTGCGTACTGGGGAGCCGCGCTCTCTCCTCCAGCAGAGTTGCCAAGTAACCACTGTGTTTTCTGCCGGAGACAGGTCGGGGAGAAGGGTTAGCGAAATGCTTAACGGAGTTTAAACATTGTCAAAGGCAAATAAAAAGAAAAAAAAAAGCCTTACAATGCCAAGGTAATGGTGTAAATAACACAATACATACACAATACCCTTACAAGTAGGGGTAATAGCAGTTGGAAAATCTTCCCTTACAGAAATCAGAAGGTTTTTATTTTACACGTACAATTGTGTCTTCAAAAGAAATAGTGCCACTGTGTTCAAGATTTTACCAATTGTCCACAAAAAAATCACTTGTAACAAACATTTCTGTTGGCAATGAGATTGCCAAGATAGCCCAGCAGGTTCCCTTTAAAAGGTTTTGTTTCCACGAGAAGGCCTCGTCACAAAAGCAGTGATAAAGCATTCAAGAAAACTGATAGGGCCAACAAAAGGTTGCACAGCTTTTCATTCTCCTGAAGTACTGTTATTTCTCAAAGATCATCCTTGCCTTCCAGGTACCTTGCTCTGCCTTTTTCCAAAACGAAAATAACTTTCCCATCAGATTCGTTTGCATCAGGTGTATTTCTTAACATATATCTACAGTGTACCACATGCTGATACTTTACACGCGCTTCACTGATATGTTACTTATTGGATTTGTTAACAAGCACACCGAGGTACAACTGTTCTTGATTATTGTAGTCTTCCAACCCCCCCTCTCCCCTGCATATTTCCTTTGTTTTTTTCCATCATCTGCATCCTTTCAGCAGCAGCACATGTACTTTGAAGAATGTTGGAAGAGACACCACGTTATTTTTTTCAATAGCTTTGGATTCTCTGGTGGTTATCTCGTCACTGTGAAACCTAATCTTTTTAAAATGTTCAAAAGATAATAGTCTGTGTCTTTAGACAGCTAGTTAAAATTGTTCACTCAGCCAAAAAGCATGCACATACATGCATGACACTGACATGACAGCCAGACACTGAAATATTAAGTACTGGCAATAATTTACAAATAAATTGCCTGACTCTCTAGCTCCTCTCTAAAATCGTTTTGTTGTTGTTGCGGCACAAAGAGCATTACAGAAAGCCCTAATTAAGGCAGTAAGAGACACTAAAAGTTGAAATGTGGGAATGAATGTTTAAAAACTGTACAAGGCCAATATATCACACAATGCAGTACGTTCTGGCAACCTCTTGCTCTGTTGCTATACAGAATTCCTCCTCATGATGGGCGCCCTAGAGGTAAATCTGTACTTATGCAGCTTTCTCAAAGTTTCTTGACCAGTACAGCCTTAATCTGAGGCTTCAAAGTCACCAATAACTATCACAAAATCAACTACCACAATCAGCAGGAAGATTTTGATCCCCTCCAACAACAGTAGTATTAGAAGATAATCAGTGTACCTGTATTTCTTGTAAAAAGTTTTAATAATTATCTTAAAGTATCGTTTCCTTTATGACTTCTAATAATATAATGCACAGAGGTTTGAGAAAGCAATGAGACAATGAACAGAAGCTCAGAAGTTGCCAAAAACATACGTATACATTCCTCACCTTTGCCAATGTTCTTCGTTATAATGAATATGGAAGGCATTAATAACAATAATGCAGAAGGATTGTGCTGGAAAGAGGAGATGCACTAGACTCCACGTATCTAGGTCGTTTCTGAGTCTTTAAATACTCTGAAAGCATCTGTCTCCAGTAACTACAATAGGAACCCCGACAGTAGCCTCCTAATTGAAAAACCTAACTTTGGCACCTGAAGTCATGTATGTGGGTGGGCTGGGGCTGCGGCAGGACCAGCAGCCACGTGACAGATGAATTACTCATGCAGCCTTCAAGACGCCATGGCCAGTAACCAAAAAGTAGAAATACAGAAAACTCCCTTCAGTGCCAGAATCCAAGCGGTCCCAGCCAAAAGACATTCCCATGGCCGATTGGTACTGCATGACAGCATTTGCAAAGGGTCCATAACAGCATTATTAACAGCAGATATGCTGAACGTGGTCTTCTTTGGGTACCTTATCTCAAGCTACTCCTGCTGAATCTCCTTTTGCTCTAGTAATGTTCCCTATCTACTACTCTCTGAGTGATTATCTGAATCCAGTGACTGCCCTCCAGGGAGGATTGAATAAACCCTTAAAGCTGGCGGCCAAGCTCAGTCCTTGAAGTGCTCTGAAGACATACAGAAAAGTGTATGTGCTTTAATAGGTAAAAGAACTATCAACCTAGGATAGAAAATGAAATAAAATTTCATTTTATTTTTTAAGCAACACCATATTTAAAAATGACCCTGGAACACATCATTCTTAGCAGTGGGAGATGGAGCCTCTCATGAATTTATGTAGGGTTATTTTACTAGCTAAAGTGACAACCAGAAGTGTACTAAGAATGTATTCTAGAAATGCCAGGCACTTACTAGTAGGACAGTAACTACCTTTCCAAAAACTGGCAGTAACTGAAAATCCAATGATTTGGTTTAAAAATCAATCAAGTTCTGCACCAATGCACAATGAGTCAGCTACAGCAATTGTTCTGTAACACCTCTGCACGGACAAGCCTTCCTTCACTTACTGAAATCAGTCTGCCTGTCAGGAGCTGTGTTCTTTGCTAGTTCATTTGCTGCAAATCAAGGAAGTCAACAAGTGGCCGTTCTTTGTTTTGGTTTGGTTTTAGCTGATTTAGGATGACAGTGTTTTTCTTTCTTCAATGGGGAAGCAAGCACCCAAATGCTATCCAGATGAAGATGCATGAGTAAGATGCAGCATGAAAAAACATGCATGATGTACTTTATAAGCCAAGAGACACTGCAATCAGTCTCATGAAATAACACATCTAAAATTTCTAATGAGAGAAAAGGAGGCAGGTAAACTGAACAGAAGCGCATTAGAAATCCAGTAAAGGTCAGCCTCTACATTTACAAAAACTGATACATTAAAGTGGCACATCAGCACTGCTCTCACTCTGCTGCAATCTCGCCTGAGCTTACTCAGACCAGATATGCCCAGCAGTGCATCCAAACTTCACTTGTGACCACAGATAGTCATTACCTCTCAGAAGCTGGCCTTGAGCCTCTTACCAGAAAAGACTTTCCACAACTTTTAAAGCCTGCCCACCACAGCAGAAAACCTGAGACAAGTGAAATGACTCTGCACTGAAGCAGAGATAACAGAAAGGCAGCTCTTTTTACCACCCAAACTTTGTGGTTTAACATTCAAGATTTTGAATATTATAAATCATTAGTTTACAATTAACATTTGCTGGCATGACAAAATCTCATGTTGTTCACCCATTGCCTTCAAGTGCATAGAACTGCCTTCACGTATTATGAAACAAGGGGCAAATGCTTTATGCCAGATTACTTCTACAAAACTGTCATCGGTCTATGCTCTACCCAAAGCAGCCAACTCAGAAAGTAAACACACTTTTCCACCAAGAACAATGATGCTGCCAAGAAAGTTAACACATTCCTTGTCTCATTCTGCTCTTCTTGTGTTGCTAACAAGTCCCTATACTATTTACTTTTACAAAAATAGCTACTGAAAGCTCTAGTTGGATGGTGGTTTTTTTTTTGTTTTGTTTTTGGTTTTTGTGTTTGTGTTTGTTTGTTTTTACAGAATGCTGTCATTAATTTTTCCGCAAGTTAACATACATTTTGAGAACTGAGCGTACAGAACCCGTTACCTAACAGTGAACTATCTGAACTGTTTTCTCCCCATGCACACAGTTCATGGAGTAACACCTTTTAGGTTAAAAGTTTTATAATACAAAATGATGCCTGAGGAAGCTTTCCTCTGTGAGGGGAGAAAAAAAAAAAAAAAAAAAAAAAAAGCCTATTCCCTTTGCAGGCAAGTATTCAAATTAAAAATGTCTCTGTTCAAGAAAGATTGATGTTTCTGCAATGAAACTGCTTTCAATAATACCACTGGGAAAAAAATATTTTCCTTTTCTCACAAACACAATAACGTTACCTTTACTAGGAACAGGAGAAAGGAGATATTATTGCTCATTTCAAGATATAGGAGGACAGATTTATTAGAAAGCTTTATTTTTAGAAACATGATTTTTTTTCCAGTTCGTTAGAGAAGATTTTGAGAGAAGCTGCAAGCACTTGTATTTAATGGAGTCTTTATAGGGTGACCAGTGACTGCTAATTCGTGCAACAACTTATTTTTGGCTAATGATATTTTATTTCCTACATAATAGTTTTCAAATGATTAATAAACAAAACACAGATATACCACTCCTTATCCACTGATGCTCTGTCAATGTTTGTTAGCTGGGTAGAGGGTTTGTGTGTACAAACCCCATTAATTTTAAGAGGAGAAGCAAAGGGATAAACAATTAATTATAAGGAGCACTGGTCTCCAAACACCTCAACCACAGCATTTCATAATATACTTCTCTTAGTTAATAGAGCTGTTTTTAGTTTTGTTTCCTGTATAACGTTTACTTAATAACTTGCTGTCAAAATACAGAAATATCCTAAGGCATATTAGAATCTACAGTATATTCAGAGGCGTACATCTGCCTGTAATAAATTTAATTAGATTTGCATTATGTAATAAATTGAATGGGCATGAACTAATAAATAGAGGAAAGAAATGGACATGAACTAATAAAGAGAGAAAGAAAAGGGAAAACAATGTAAAACATTTGAGTAAAGAGAAGTACAGTCTACTGTATATTAACAGAAATTAAATCTTACCTTTGTTATTGTATACATCTAGATAGTTTGGTGCTGAAAAAATTGTGATTAGTGAAGGGAAGCCTGTTGTTTGGCTTTTCCTGTACATACGATACCTAAAGGAAAGAGAAGGTATTAGTGTCCTGTGTTGAAAGTGCACTTGTCACTGACCAAAAGCAGTGCAAAAAAAAGCTAGTAAATTACTGCACTGGGTTTTACAAATGCCAAGACAGAAAGCATGCATATATGCTTTTTAAAATCACAAGAAGAGATTCTTCCTGCAGATTTATTCATTATTTCCACTTGGAGTGGCGAGGGAACCACACCATACTCAAAAGTACACCTCCGTCTGCAATTTAGCATGGCAGAGGTTGTTTTTTTGTTATGGATTTGCTCAGTGCCCATCTCCAGAGTCAGGTGGCCTGCACATGTGCACACCCTGGGATGCTCCCAGCACTTTGCCTTCCACAGGACTGCGAGTAAAGGCTAGCACCAGCATGTGCCTCGGAGGTGGATGTACTGAAGGGAAGGGCATGTCCTCCCATGACCTCCCAGCTGCTTGCATGTGCAACTGAAGGCAAGGCCAGGGTAGAAAGCATGAGAAAGGAAGGGGAAACAAAGGGTCAGATATTTTCGGTGCTATGTCTAATCTAACTTTGTCTATTAGCCACCTTATTAATGCTTGCATATTTTCATTACTTAACCTTGCTGCCTTTTGTAAAATAAAAGGCTTACTGGTCCAACAGAGCAACATACAATCGGTCAAGCATTAAACCTGCAAATAACTGGAGGCAAACCAACTAAGAAGTGCTTTTGTCTTACTTAGAGACAAGTAACACTAAATACTTCTCTTTAGTCCTCAGCGACAAGAAACTGAAGAGTCTGGCAACCATCCACAATAGTTGCACTGAAACCATTGTACAGTCTCAGTGCAATCCCTTCTGAAAATTTTTATTTTTCACCATTTATTGGAAAGCAATACAATAAAAATGTAATTTCATTACCCTTGGGTATTTCATGCCAGTTATTTTTGGCAGAGTAATAGATTGCTTTTAATTGCATTGAGGTTTTTAAGTATGTGATAATTCAAGCATTCAGAACAGCTTTTTATATGCGCAGTGAGTATCGACCTCATTCCTATAATCTTGTTACTTTATCTTTCATTACTCTTCTGATTCGGTAAAGTTTCTACCTCCAAATAAACACATTAATAATTTATTCAAAATATGCAAAACTATTTATTCAGGGACCAATCCTTCATTACAATCTCACAAGTATGGTAGATTTCCCCAAAGAGATAATTTTTTTGATTTTTTTTTTTTTTAAGTGGCAGAAAAAAATGCTGGCAATAGTTCCATGACCAAGCTATCAATAATACCCAGTAGCTGACCTGGATTGTTTTTGCACACAGTACCTTTAATAAGACTCCTTAAATTCATTACTGATTCTCCTGCACAAAAATAATTGGTGGCCATTTTGAGTTCCCTTAGATTATTTTCTTGCTAAAATGTAAAATCAGTAGGCCCAGAAGTTTCGTTCATGTACGTATTAAGAGAAAACAGTTCTGGCCATCAGAAACCAAATCTCTTCCTAGGCATTGCGGCAGTCTGTGTGTCAGAAGTCTCAGCCACACTTGCAAAATTTCTTTTGCTGAGCTGAATTAGTTTTCCCTCCAACACTTGGCAACCAGATCACTTTGGGTCACTGTATGCCACTTAAAATCGCTAAGGCTAAGTGGGATATATGAGGATTCATTAAATCCTGTAACTTGGTAGCAATCATGTAAAAGACTGCACATTCTAATGCCAGTGTATGCTTTTGTATCTTTAATGAAAAACAAGAGCTGTTGCAAATTAAAATTGTTTCCCAGTTCACTCTCACTCAGTTATTCTTTCTTTCCTTGCCATGTCTGACAACAACGAGCCATTATTCATTATTAGTGCCCCCTCTCCCTCTCCACATGCACTTACCCAGCATCCTGGGCTTCGTGAGCTCGAAGTATAGATAACAAGTTATTGTGCTGGAGGAATTCACATACAGCAGGGTAACTGTTGGAAGAAAATAGCACCTGTTACGGTATTATCAGAAGCACCACATTTAGCTCTAGCTTTCAAAAAATGTTTCATCCAAAATGCATCATTCATGAAATCAGCCCCTGCTCTGCTGGCAGATTTCTGTAGAGACAACACTAGAAGCAGTACTTTTTTTCCCCCACCCCATAATTGCATGGAGAGGAATACTGTAAAGTTGCAATTCATTACAGTAATCACCTTGTAGCTTGCGGGAAATTTCTTCCACTGTGCTTTACGATTCAATGGGCTCAGAAAAAGAAAATACAATGGTTGCTTGCAACAAACAACCTTGCACAGCACTAACTGCAGCATACACTGGCTGCTTACGGACACCAGATAATGTGGTATGTGAGAAGAGTAGGAGAAAGAAAGAAGAAAGGCAGAACTGCTTCCAAATTACAGATTTGTGATCTTCTGAACATCATCTCCCTGGTAAACAAGAATCATCTTTCCCCTTAGCAACTTCAAATGTAAATTGCATGACATCTGAAAACCCCCAAAGCATGCCCATCAAATACATCCTCACAAGGCCTGCTCTACTGCATGAATGTAAACAAAATCATTAGATGAAACTGGTACAAATTCCTGTCATGATAATTGTCACTGCACATGAACAGTGTTGCTTTCAAAGAAAAATTAGGAGCCTTTTGTCACCACCTCTGCACCATGAAACCCATTTGTACCATTAAAGACACTGACCATGAGTGAAGAGCACATGCAACAAGAACACAAAACAATCTGTATGCAGTTTTGACAGCACAAGTGTGAAATATCATTTAGATATTTATTTAAAATTATACCTAAATAAATGTTACAGAACTTGAAATTACTCCACATTGCTGCTTTCTAAAATAAGTTGTTTACTTCTGTAATGACTGTTTTCTTCTTGCTTTTAAATCACCGATGACTTTCCATGTTCAAGGACAACATGCATGATGGCCATCTATCACCTCAAGCCAGGAAGCAAAACATCTCCTATCAGTAGTAATTTAATGCAGAACTGTCCTGGCTTCCCCTGTCAAAAGCCAACTATAGCAAGAACAAAACAGGACTAAGAACATGCTTGTAAATGTGTAAAGTAGAAGTAGCAATGGAATAAAAAAATGCTTCACAGATCTGACAAATCCTTATCAGGCCTCTTAAAGGCATCTAGGATGGGAAAGACTTTATCCAGGTGACATCTAGAGGCTCTTCTCTTTTTTCCCCCCTTTAGGTCAATTCTATGCAATTTGTTTTGCTTTATGCAGATTTATTTGCCACCCTGGAAACCCAGCAATCATTAAGTTAAAATGCTGTATTCATCACGATCGTTCATCCTGGCAGGGAAGTGGGCACCCCACGAGGTAGCAGACAGCCTCATTCCAAATCCCAGCACCTGGTGACCCTACGTCTGAAAGGCACTTCTGAATTTAGCCTTCCTCATTGGCAAAGATCCAGCACAGTACTGGCCCCATGCTCACAGGAGCCTAACGAAGTCGCATTTAAAACATTAATCCTGGGGAGACGGCAAGTGTTACCACCTCCTGTCACTTGCTCCTGTTTGATTAATGCTCACAAAAGACAAAATTCCATAATAACCAGATAAGAGTTCTAGTGTGCTGTGTTGTCCTGCCCTCAGCAGTGCTTCTCAGCACCAGCAGACGAGCCATTTGTGGAATCAAGGCCAGAGATTCTTCCAGCTTGCCATTGTCAGGCAGCAGATTTATCCAGGGGACGTATTTTCCTGGAATGGAGGCCCAGGATATGGCACACAGATGTTACAATTCCCTCATCTCACTGCTGGACAAGCTTGAGAGCAAAAACCAAACCTGCTAAAAAAACTGATGACAAATGGTGTAAACTTCACAAAACAGCTCTGAAATTTCACCTGATGGTTGAAGAAAAAGCAGAACAGACCCTGCATTAACATCCATTCACCATGTTATTTTCCAGTATTGATTCAACATCTCCTGTAGTTCAAATAATAGAACAGGCGGAAAGGTTTAAAAGAGGAAATACAAGGTGTTGGGGAAGACACCAAGGCATCTCCGCGATCACTTCTGTGCTGGCGCTGCAGCACAATGGGCTCACGGCATGCCTGTAAGTAACACAAACCAACCTGCAGAGTCTCTGAATCTCTACGTGTAACTCACACACAGGTATTATGTTATGGGGCTGTACGTGGTATCAAAGAGACTGGTATGAGTACACTGTTTTGCAGTACCTTATGGGCAAGATGCAGTCATACAGTAGTAGCACGGTTAAGCAAAATATATAAGTAAAAACTGTTGTTAAATACACTGACCAAGTTTTTTAAAAAATATCTCAAGCAAACATTATAAAAAAGACCTGCTGTCCCAGCCATGATTTCATGGGGCACCTTCAGAGCCTACTTACAAGCATATAACAGTTCCATCCATTTCTCGCTACATGCATGAAAGAGATGAAAATTCATGAGAAGCAAACAACAACAACAAAACAAAAACAAACAAAAAACAATCTAATGCATCATCTTTCTTTGGTTTATCCAGTGGAAATGCTACTGTTCACTTCCAACCTTCCTGCACATTTTGAAGCTGAAATGTTCTCTGCAGCTAGAGCCTACAAACCCACTCAAAGGCTATTTTGCTGGTTCCAGATATGGCCCACCTCCAGTATATTCTCAGATACAGGTATGGTATATGGAACTGTCTAAAAAGATTGGAAGTTATAAAATAACTTAAATTCCCAGATTAGATAGGGTATAGTGTTGGCAACTGCAGTGATCTCAAATGCTGACAGGCTGCCATTCAAACCACTGGCAAATGTGATCTAATTTGCATACATTTCTCTTCATAATTAATTGTGACTAAATGTAGACTTATGGTACATTTTGTTTAGAAATTTTTACATTAACTTCTGAAAACTGGGGTCTAATGAAAAATCTGATAGACAGTTGATTATGTTCATTATCAGTGCAGCTGCTCAAAATGTCTAGACTATTATTTTTTTCCTATGGTATTCTTTTCATCCAGTGTTAAGTACTGCTTTTAAAGAAGATATAATGAAGTAGTAAAAAAAAATGCTTCTAAATAGGTTCTTCTTTCCATTTCAAAGTAGAAAAGTTGTTGTTTTTTTTTTTTTTTTTAAAAAAAAGAATCTTTAATTATCTTATTCTTTATACAACCATAGAAAATAGACTTCTTTTATCAGGATTTGGCTCTTTTTCAGATTCTATAGGGTCCACTACCTAGAAGGACAGAGAGGCCAAATAGTGCTCCATGCACACAGAGGAAAATTGGGCTGCCATCTTTTCCTGCGAGTGAAGCATGATTAATACTCCTGTTACCAAACCTCAGCCCCATGAGCAGCCTATCTGAATATTTTAGTTAAAAAAATGCAAAGCAAGTCTCAGACTTTATTTTTTTTTCTTTAGCTGCTTGCTGAAGTGAGGGCTGGGGAGAAGCAAAGTTTTCAGCTGTATGCAGCTGTTACATCTGCTTTATCAGTTTGACAAATACAGGACTTTAATTTTCAGCACTTTGTAAATATGAGTTTGCTCCTGCCTAAATGTGATTTCATGTTAGATAATATCCTTCAACACAAAATACAGAAAAACATTCTACAGTAATCTAGAGAAGCAAATCCAGAGATATAAAATAGGAAATCCTGAAGTTCTGGGCCATGGGAGGACAGGATCTCACAGCCTTCAGACAAACAGCAGCAAGCCCTGGAAACTGCCAAACAACCAAAGATTATGGCAAAAGTTAATAGAAACAAGCTTCTACAGAAGAGAATTTCCACGTGGATTCTTGATTTTTTTTTTTTTAATTAAAATTGCTAGAGTTTCAAATCTTTCTTATCAAAATGGTCCTCCTGTAAGCAAATTCCCACTTTTTTTCATGATTGCTACCCTTCCAGAAAGCCTCTCCTCCTTGCCCTGCTTTGCAGAGCCCAGGCTGTAATTCAGCTGAGCCAGAAATAAAACAGTTGGCCAAGAGAGAAAACAAACAAACAGACCCCCCCCCCCCCCACGCAACAGGCTTTTCCAGAACAACCTACTGCTCAGCCTGCGCTTCATGTGTCATGCTGAATCACAGAAGAGCAGTGACTCACAGAGAAAACAAAATACCCCAGTGCTAAACTAGAGATGTTATTCTCCATGGACCATGTGTGTTATTCCCTCCTTCTGCACCCCTTCTTCATTAAAATTTCTCATGCGTGTTTTACTAGTTCAGAGGTATCTTTTGCATGATCAATTTCTCTGTACAATTGTGAAACAGAAACAATACTTTGCTAACATGAACCAAAATGTTAGATACTGTCAAGCTGGTCTTCCAACAGCTGGAAAAACTCAATGGACTGCACAGCAACCACACTCAGCTACATGTATATCTCGATAATTTCTACTTGTGGGCTTTGTGTTGTATTTTGTCAAGGAACACCCAGCTCTTCTCACAGAAATCATGTGCATGAATACAAATGCATATATAAGAGTAGAAAAATAAATGTTTGCAATAATACAGCAAAAAAACTAAACTATTTTGAAAATTAATGACAGTAGACAGTGAGGTAGGTTGAGAACTGTCTGGCTGGCAGAGCTCAGAGGGTTGTGTTCAGTGGCGCAGTCTAGTTGGAAGCCTGTAGCTAGTGGTGTCCTCAGGGGTCACTACTGGGCCCAGCCCTGTTCAGCTTCTTCATCAGTCACCTGGCTGAAGGACAGAGCGCACCCTCAGCAAGGCCGCTGTTGACACAAAACCAGGAGGAGTGGCTGATCCACCACAAGGCTGTGCTGCCATTCAGAAAGACCTGGACAGGCTGGAGAGTTGGGCAGAGAGGAACCTCATGAAGCTCAGCAGTGGCAAATGCAGGGTCCTGCACCTAGGGATGAATCACGGCATGCACCAGGGCAGGTTGGGGGCTGGCCTGCTGGAAAGCAGCCCTGTGGAGAAGGAACTGTAAATCCTGGTAGACAACAGGTTAACCGTGAGTCAGCAATGGGCCCCTGTGGCCGAGAAGGCCAGTGGGATCTTGCACCTCTTCTTAGTCCTGGAGAGGCCACATCTGGAGTGTCGTGTCCAGTGCTAGGCTCCCCAGTACAACAGAGACCTGGAGCTCCTGGAGAGAGTCCAGCAGAGGGCTACAAAGATGGTTAGGGGAGTGGAGCATGTCTCTTATGAGGAAAGGCTGAGGGAGTTGAGCTTGTTTAGCCTGGAGAAGAGAAGGCTGAGAGGGGATCTTATCCCTCTGTATAAATATCTGAAGGGAGGGTGTCAACAGGACGAAGACAGACTCTTTTCAGTGGTGCCCAGCAACAGAACAAGAGGCAATTGGCGCAAACTGCAACACAGGAAGTTCCACTTGAATATGAGAGGGCACTTCTTCACTGTGAGGGTAACAGAGCACTGGAACAGGTTGCCCCAAGAGGTTGTGGAGTCTCCTTCTCTGGAGATATTCAGAACCCCCCTGGATGTGATCCTGTGCAATGTGCTCTAGGTGACCCTGCTTGACAGGGGGGTTGGACTAGATGATCTCCAGAGATCCCTTCCAATCTTAACCATTCTGTGATTCTGTATTATTATTTGAACAAAGTTTATTTTGCATCCAAAAATGTTCTTACGCTTTAAGACAACAGGCACAGGCACATTGGGAGCATGGTTCTCCTTCATTCTGCATCAACACCATATCCTGAAGGCACTAACTCTTCAGCAAGGCTTTCAAAGCTACAAAAATACCAACAGTACATAAGAATAACAGCTTCCATCTCAGCCTCTTTTAGATCTCCCCAAATTACAGTGAATGATCCTACGCTCCAAGAGCCCAGTGATCTCCACCTCCCACATGGCCTGATGGGTCAGCTCCTAGCATGCATAATTTAAAGGTTTCAGCCAAGCACAACTAGAGCCCTCAGCTAGATCTAGGATTAGAGGAAATGTGAAGATAGAGCTAGGCAACCTATCTGACATGGACAGGACAGAAAATGAGTCATACATTCGATAACAACGCTTTAAATATATTTTGAAATGTTTGTAACATAAAACAAACCAATGAGGGTATCTACACATTCTGGTTTTCTAGAAGGTAAGAGGAAAAAATGACAAAGATCTACCAAGACAGTTGGCTTTCTTCCCCCCACATTCGCCCCCTGATGACTTTTTGGAAGCTGTAGAAACAGACATAGGAGGACAACAGCAGAACGTTCTGGCAACCTTTCTGCTGTTCACTAACCTGCCTTTAACCCTGCCATGTGCACCTGCCTAAATGCAACTTGGACAGGTGACTAGTGTCATAGTAGTAACTTCAGAGTTTGATAATATATAATAACATATTCACAAATTGTTCTTTTGATTAAATGTTTAATCATGAAAGCTCTTTTTGATATATGAGACAGAATTAATTTTTTAAAGGAATGATAATGACAAAATTCCCCATCCTAATTAAGATAATCTTGTTTCTCCCTTTTATACTCATGACATCCAGCAGATTTTTACTACTGATCACCCAAATAACTGTGTGTGCAGTTTTAACAGTTACAAATAATTACAAAGTTGTACACCATTTACATTATTTTTTCTTTTAGTGTTACACAATAATAACTGAAAAGAGATAAATCTTTGCCAAGCACAAGAAACTTTAAAAGCCTCAAAGGAAAAGATGAGTAAGTAGTAAATCAAGTATTTCTTAGGAACACATTGCCTTGGAAATAGGCTTGATCTCCCACTGTGAACCAGTACCAAAAAAAAATTAATTTTGGTTCATATCCTTCACCATACCAATAATAAGGAGATGTAAACATTTCCTTAAAAAGAAGGCATTCAAATTTAGCCCAACGGCTTCATAAGATTAGATGCAGGTTTTCGTCAAAACTGATTGACCTTGCACTTCAGTCATCAAAGGCCAAAGTCAAAAACAAATGCTTTTGCTACTCCACAGTCCTAGGCAGCTGCTATCACAGGTCTTTCTGCCTGTTTTCTCTTGCCCTTCATTGTGCTGTCTGCACTGAGAAATGGACTAGGGAGCTGCACTGGATTAGAACACATAAATACATTTTTATTTTTTTTTCTGCAAAGTCATTCTTTTTAAGACTGGATGTGTTCCCAGATCTGATGGAGTACATGAGCAATCCTACTAATACAGCTGATTGCATAATATGAAGGCAGCATAAGACTTCTGGCCTTGGAGATGGCAGAAAGAAAAGGTGGGCAAAATAATCTGTTCAAAATGCTGCTACAGCTCAAAAACATTCATGTAACTATGCCTCACTCCCTAAGGTGAAAGGTGCTACCATCTTCAAAAGCTTTTTAGCACACATTTATCTAGCGCTTGCATACTCACAAACTTAAAATGTGTAAAGTAAGCCACTGAAATAATGTGCTGGCAGGGCTAGAATTATTATTCTAGCCCATAGCATCTGTAAGGCCACGTCATTTCACTTTTGCCCAAGGCTAGCAAATGAAGAACTTTCAGGAGTCTGCAATGCTGGCCACTCTCTGCTACCATTAAAGATCTCTGCCTTCATTTTTTATTGCTTTTTAAAAATATCACAATGTAGTCAACAGCCAAACACCTTTATATATCTCAGCATTCCCTAAGAACTAATATGAAGCTCACTAACAAGACCCATGAACCTAGAGTGCAATACCTGCAGAAAATTTCCAAGTGGTTGCTCTAGTTCTAAGTCCATCCGTTGGCTTGGGCTGGGCTTGTGCCACTCCTGTGCTCTTGTTAACAGTTATTAATTAACCAAGTCTCATACACATAATCGATCCCAGAAAGCGAGTGTTAAGCTTGTGCATGTGCTTACTCCTGATAGGAAGCCCTTTCCATAGGACAAGACAGTTAATTACCCTCAGTGGCGTAACCAAACTCCTGAAATTCTTTACCAGAGCTTTGACACAAAGGAAATTAAACAAGCTGGGCTCGGATCCAATTGCAATTTTCACGGTTAGGACTACATATGCTCATAGTAACTTTGTCTAAATGTGATGAAAGAACATTTTAATTCTTCATCCATCCCATAAATCTCCTGGGAACAATGACATTCATGATCCTAGTATGGTTTGGAAAGAAGAGTTTTCCCTCCTGCCTCACAATTGCCTAAACCCAATTACTGGCTGTCTCTCCTTAAGTTAGTATTATTTTTCTGAGGGGAAAAAAAGTCTAGCTGACTTCTTCAAGCTTTCCGTTCAGTGAAAGAAGCCATTCTCAATATAAGTAGCAGTATACCTTGTCACGTTCGATGCATTTCTCACAGAAATGCTCAAGTTACTGTAACCCTTCTCCATGAAATAAGTGCAATAGGTCATTGGCAAGATCAGTGCAACCAGCCAAGCACAAATACATATATGCTAAATAAATACAAAGCAAAACTACATACTCTGATAAACAAAGAGGAAACAGCTTTACTGACAATCGGTTGAAAAATCTGTTAAAAAAAAAAAAAAAAAAAACGAAAACAACACACTCAAGGAAAAAATACTTCCTTTGTTTGTAACATTTCCTGAATACAAAGTAATTTTCTATGGGTTAGGATGGAAGAAAAGTTTTGCTTTAATAATTAAAAACTAATTTACACAACTAGCACTCCATTAATTATTATTTACTCCTTCAAGAAATTGCATCAACTAACATGACCAAAACTGTAAAGGTCATATGAGCTTTTATTTCAGAAAAGGGAAATGAAATCTCATCACTGTTGTTCTTTGTTTACTTCAAGGTACAAAGAAATTAAATACATTTCCAAAAATCACTTTTTTTCCTCTAGCATTGTGTTACTGCTATTTCCCAGGATGCACAGATTTTGGCAATCTACAGTGTGAATTGTTGCTGGATACAAAAGACATTTATTAAGTGCTCCCTCTTAGCACCCTTGAAAATTAAGCTATTCTTTACTTCTCTAAATGACAGGTTAGGTCTGTAATTTCCAGAACTGAGATTTTACAGTGCTAGCCATACTAGCTTCAAGGACTGTTATACAAAAGGAAATTTCTTGAAGAAAACCTTGATCTGTTTGAAATTCAATAGACTGTGAGCGATCACCTAAAAAAGTAGTGAAAAGATTGTCAGATTAATATAAACTACATTCTTTATAATTTCTCATATATATTTAGCTCATACAAATGGCTCAACAGTTCACAAATGAGTTGTGGATGAATAGAGAAGACTGAATGTACTACTGAGCTGGAAAGCCCAATTAACACATTGCATGTACACAGTTGGAAAGCTGCATTACTGTTGAACGCATCTTTCTCATAGCATTTTGTTAATAACTCTAAAATCACTTTAAAAGTCACTTGGAATTTGCCATGATCATGAACATGTCTGATAAAATGACAACCATTTATTACGAAAACTTTATGTAAGTAAGAGATCTTTATCATCTAGAAATCATTTTTCTGGCTCATGTGTCAGTGAAATCTTTCTGACCTTCCTACAAAATGCCCACTGCTATCTTTTAACTTTCCATTATGGAAATGCCTAAGAACTTTTATTTATCAAAGAATAAACAAAGTTCATTCTATCAACAGACAGCCTTGAGGAAGGACTGCCTAATTAAGTCATTTCTTTATAAGCTGAGCTGCTGTTTAGGAAAACATGCTCCTTTTCTTAGGAGCTAACTAGAAAAGGCGAGCAAAACTAGATGCTGCACAATGTAATCATGGCTTTATTATTATTATTATTATTATTATTTTCTGCCATGAATTATCATTAGGTAAGCAATTAGTGAACTTAAAAACAATTAGGTACTTCTTTTTAGAGTAACACTTACTTTTATATAAACTCAGATTAAGTTGGCACCAAGCTAGGCATCTGGTAGTGAGTGTATTATGCAGTTATGCATTTCCCCTCACATGTTACCTCACAACTAGGCATCTTGCAAATATTTCATCTTTTCCTGAATATGAAACTGAATACAGACTAGATCTGATATCTTGCATGTTCAGGAGAAAAATGGATATATATTTTAGGGGAATTTTGAGAAACAACCCTGGAAAGCAACCCTAAAATCTGAAGAAGTACATAACGAGCATCTGAGCATAAGGCATGTCTGCAAGGCCTTTCACATTTCAAGAGGGGTTCATGAGAGGAAACTGCTATTACTCATTGTTTGTAGTGAACAGTGCCTGGGAGTCCTAGGCATGCGTCAAGCACAGTGTTCAGTGTTATTCAAAGGAAGAGGAATGATTTTAGCCCTCGGAGTCATAAGCCCATTTCTCCACAGATCAATTGTTCGCAACAGTTTGACACCTTCTTTCATAATGAGACCAAACACATTTATTGAGCACATTCCAGGCTTTATTGATCTGAGCGCTGTGGTATTACTTATCCACAAAAGGTGCGTGTGGACAGCACAGGCTGTGGTATGAACTGCTTTGTTCTCAGCCCATCCCATGCTGGAGCAATTACGGCTCAGAGAAAGGAGAAGGTAAACTAATTTCTATAGGTCAACCCATTAGTTACCTTTCTGCTAACGTTACCAACAAGGGGGCCAATTCTAGCAGCTCTGTCTCCTGGTTACTGGTGGAAGTCATTGATTTCTTTCTATGTGTTACTAAACAGCTAAGGGTCAGCTACGTTACAGCTGAGGTCTTCTGAGATCACTAAAAAAAGCTGGATTCCTCATTTCTGCTGACGTCTTTTGGAAAACTTAGACCTGCACATCGCTAGCATGGACTGAAGTAGAACTGCTCCCTCAGAAGGTTCAACAACCTCTTAACATTTTGACTGACCTCCCCCCCCCCCCTTTTTTTTTTAAAAAAAAATAAAGATTTCACTGAATACATTTCTCATTCTGCCACTAAACCTCCCCCTCTGTCAGTTCCATTCCACTCTTTTCCTTGCAAGCTTGCCTGAACTACCATAACAATGACAAAAAAACTCTCAAAATCCCTACAGTGTACACCTCAAAATCACCACTGCCATTCATAAGGTAACACACACTCTTCCTATGATGAAGAGAGAATGGAATCACAGAATCATCTAGGTTGGAAGAGACCTCCAAGATCACCGAGTCCAACCTCTGACCTAATGCTAACAAGTCCTCCACTAAACCATATCCCTAAGCTCTACATCTAAACGTCTTTTAAAGACCTCCAGGGATGGTGGCTCAACCACTTCCCTGGGCAGCCTATTCCAGTGACTAACAACCCTTTCAGTAAAGAAGCAGCACTTGAGTAGTTCTTCACCAGCAGCTCGAGCACACCTGCAGGGTTTCTACTGCCTGGTGTCCACAGGACTCTAGAAACCAAGAAACCTACCACTGGGAATGGAAAAAGGCAACAGCCAGCTTCCCATCAGACCAAACTGAGAAAAGGGAACTGGTTGATTGCTTTGGTTTCCCTGTGCGCTGACAAGGGCACATTCCCAAGCACCCAAAGAAAGGCACTGCTTCAATGAACAGTAGAGTCTCCTGACTCTTTACACTGATAGAAACACATAAAAACCATGCTTAAAGGATAGAATTTTATGGTAACTGCTAAGCAGAAAAGAAACAGAAAGCTTCCTTTAAACATTCAGAAACTGACACAAGATTTCTTTTAGATTTGCTTCTATACCCACTACTATTACTTTTTGGTAATATTCTCAGGTTTATTTTTAACACATATAAAAAGAAATCACTTAATTATAATTTTATGTCCTTGCATTTAAATCCATACATGTTTCTGCAAGAACATTACAGGCAACTTGTCTACATTTCAGCTCTTAGCAAGTCCAATTTAACCAGTACTGTTCAAATACTAAATTTCATGGGAAGAACTAGTCCCAAATTTAAGGAGAAATTCAATAGACCTGGAAAAAACATTTCTCCTGTGTGGAGAAATCAGTTTTTACCTACCCTGCAGAGCAATAAGTAGTGAGTCTTCCAACACTAGCATTTTTCATTCAAAATTAACTTCTCAGTTTCAAACTAGAAAGGTAGTTACCTACCCCTTTTTAAAAAAGTCAAGTTAATTCCCTACTTACAAGGAGAAAAATAAATGAAATACACGAGCTTTGGTGAATAAAATTAAGTCATTTAAGTTTTTACAGTTGTGTGAAGAAGGCAAGACACAAATAAAAGATGAATTTACCTGAAAGTAAGCCCAGCCTGCAGGGAAAAAAAAGGGCCAGACCTCTTCACAACCCAATTATCTAAGAAGCACTGTAAACTTCAAGCAAACATTTATACCAAACCAGAACAAGTTAACACAGAGAAATCCATTAAATCAAAGAAGTAATGTTCACCTGTAGAAGTACGAGCACCCCCTGACTGTGTTGTGAGTAAAGTGTTCCTGAGTCTTCTCATTTCCAAAGTCCTCTAATGGATCTGACCACAGGATGTCACACATAGGTCCGTATGCAGGTGGTTCCTTGAATCGATCTAACTAAGAAAAACAGGAGACAAAGAAATACTAACTTCTTTCAATAGAAACACTGAAGCAAAGTATTATTTTTTTCATTCCATAGCTTGCCAAATAATAACACCCAAAGCAAACTACTTTTCAGCTTTGGGTTACTCTCAGATTTAAAGCACTGGATTTTGAATAACAGTAAAATGTTCCTTGCTAACACTGACGAAGAGAAGCAGTAATAAATATAGATAAAAAATGAAGAGTACAAGGGATTCCCATTCGATGTGATTTTTTTTAATGTTCTTTGCGAATATGGAAAAGAAAAAAGATAGTAATTCTGTATTTTGTGATTTTTCAATTATCATTGCACTTGATTAATGTGACTGAGACAATTTAAGAAAAAATACAATAGTTATTTCAAAGCTAGTTCTCTTTTAATTTCAATACATTCATATATATATATATATGTATATAATTATGTATATAAACATTTTTGTATTACAGCATCTTGCCATGGTATTCCTGTTGCTCCCATAACACTAGCTCTAATTAAGCAGCTAAAAATTACTGTTTCTGCCTGGTATTAAAAGACCACTGGCATTAAAAATTTAAATGATATAGAATCACACTGCATATAAGAGTATAACAAAATATGAAAATATTAAAAAGCAGTATTCCTCTGTAAGCATCCTTTAATACAAAAACAGTCCTTGTTAAGATGGCTGTAAGGGTGAAGCCAGCAGTCCAAAACATTCTCTAGAAAGAAAAAGGATCTTTCTCTCCAGAAAGGTCAAGTGATATGTTAATTGTTTTTAAAAAAATAATAATTTTAAACCAGAAAGAAGTGGTCTTATCTGTTTGCAACACCAAGTTAAAAAGTCTTAACGAGACTGCCACAATTTTACCTTTGCATCCTCATTATGAAATATAGCATACCTACACTTCTAACTTCTTTCAACTCTCTAAGCAATTAATGCTTTTGTAACTGTAACTCATTTAATTTAAATAACAATTCATAAATATGCAAAAACAATTCCTACTGATTGCCAAAGACGAATAAACCTGCTGGGGAAAGGGGGGGGTGATGGGTTGAAGTGAAGATGTTAATGATCCTAATCTAGAATCTAAGCACTAAACAATTTTGCTCTGCTATTACACCGTTGCAAAGCCAGCTAATTTTCAGGCAGAGAATATTTTAGCTTAACGAGATAGTGAACCTTTAACTCAGAAACCAAACTTTGTATTCAGTAATTTTTGAAAGTGCTGTTAATATCTTAATCTAGTTGCATTTAAATCAGAATATGTAATTACTGGTTTAAGAATTACATTTTTAAACCATATTTATTTCTTAGTAGGCTAAAAATTAACCTTAGAATACAATTCATCTTTCAGAATCTGTAAGTTTCAGAAGTGTATGCCCACATTTACAAGTTTCAAACTGCGTGCAAGAAATACGAAATCTTTACTGCTAGAAACACTAAAAACGAATGGGTTAAATATCTCTTTTACCAAAACACATGAAAAGAATTAATCCTTGATAGCATGAACAACACTGGAGTGCATAAAGATACTGTTTGATACTGTCTAAGTGAGGCTCAGTAAATTGCAGTACTATTAAAACCAAGTGCAGTACTATTAAAACCATGGCAGAAAATTTTGACCATGAAGTTCTTGACTTTTTTTTTTAAAAATACTAATGTTTTGACTATAATTATTGCTATCATATCACAACTTTTATTATATTCTTTAGGTATTGCGAGATTTTTCTATAACTATATATTTTTATTTTTTTTAAACTTTTCTCCAAGAGTGCAGAATGCCTAACAAGGTGCAAAGAGTCATCAGGTGGTACGCTCACAATGTGCCAGTAGATTTTACTTACAAGAAATTAATGCTGTGTTCATTTGTTCCTAAATACTGATTTCCCTAATGCAATTTTTTTTTTAGAACACAAAGATGATAAATCCCGCGTTATACTGGATTCTGGTGATTTCTTCACCTCAATAAAGCACCACTAATTGCAGCAATTCCTTTTACATTCTATTTAAAAAGACCTTTAAAAGGCAATAATGTCAATGTGAATGTCAAAATGACATACAAGCATCTTACACAAATGAAAGTGAGAAAGGATTCCATTTCTAGTTATCGGTGATTAACCGTTCTCTCATTAGACCTGAGCACTACTCAGACTTACTTTTCTGATGTCATCTAAGGTGTTGATCTCTGGAGACAAGCCACCATGTACACACAGGAATTGTTGGTTCATCAGAGCAGCCAAGGGAAGGCAGTCAAAGGCATCCATGCAGGCGTCGTATACTCGTTCTGAATATTTGATTTTACCTTTTAAAGATTAAAATGGTATCAAAAAGTGCAACCAAAGCTTAAGAAGAAAACAGCAATAGAATTAATTAATCCTAATCTTGCTGTCACTGCTCTCTCTTGCACTGAGAACTACAGTGAAGCTTGCTTCATGCAAAAAAAACCTTTAAGGCTGTTATTCATTGGTGGAAAAATTCTTCATTTACTACCTGAGGTGAAACTAACAGAAGTTCTGCAAAGTTCATTCAATTTTTCTTAAAAACTGTAAATAACCAATTTAATATGCCATTGTTGTCTCCCATGAAACCTATACAGCAAGGCTTAAAAAGTCTGCTGAATGGTAATCAGCTACTGCATTTTCACTCCAAGCTCTCTACAAAGTAATCAGAACTTTAGCCCAGTCCTTTACAATTAATTATCTACTGAAAGACCATTATGAAATGAATGAGGTGGTACAATGAAGCTGAAATGTTAATTTACCAATGTGCATATTAAAGTCAGAAAACCATGAAGCCTTTGAGCCAATTAACATTTCCTTTATACCCGCTGCTAAAAAGGCAGCAGAGGAGTATGGCAACAGCTTCAGTTTACAGTGCCACAGAAAAAAGTTTCATTGTGCAAGCAAAGGTCTACACCTAATGAGCTTTTGTGTGTCACTGCATCCTTTCTTGCAATACAGAAAGGAATTCCTATAAAAACAGCATACCAAGAAGTGTAAGCCAACTTACAGGGCAAGAGTGAATTGCACTTCTGATCAGAAGTTAGCTCAGAGACTAATCCCCTCCTTTCTCCACCACTGAGACACCCTCCCCAACCCCTGCAGGACGACGGCCCGCTCGGGGAACAGGGATGACAATTGAAAATGGCTCAGAGTAAACATTAGGAGTACCTTAAAAATTACTGATAGTCAAAGCACGTATCAAATACAAAATAACAAAACAAAGCTGTTGAACAGGGATTAAAGACGAGACAGGTACACTTACATTCTTGCTTAAATGTGAAATACTCTGTTAAATGTCTACATTCATGATTCCCACGAAGTAAAAACAGTGTTTTGGGGTAAAGGATTTTCAAGGCCCACAAGTACAGCACACACTGCAAAGCAGAAACGAGAAAGAGAATCATAATTTATAATTCATTACGAAATTCAACCACTATGCTCCCCCCCAACACTAAAAAGAAGCAGCAGCAGAAAAAGTACTCTGCATGAAACATGTTTTCAACACTTAAACTTCATCATTCATGTATTTATTACGTGCAAACATCTCTCTGTCCTGAAACCCGGACTAGCAGAAGCTAGTCTCAGTGTTCTCTGATATCAAAGTCTCTGACTTTGGCTAAATAAATCCCTGCTCAGCCTTCAGTTGTTACAGCTATCGAGAATGCCATGCACCTCCAGAACAAAATGCGTACACTCCACCTGGAAGGCCAGGCAGAAATCTGCTGTGGAAACCATTTCACCGGAAGATCTGCATATCCTGCCTGAAGAAAGACTGTTGCCCTAGAACAATTTAACCCGCACTTCAGGAAATACCTTAGCTTCCAGTATTACAGAATTTCTACAGGAATACTTGTAAGAAACACTTGCTTGTTATTTATGCTGTTCTGCACAAATGGACGAGAAAGAAAAATCCACAAAACTCTTGCATTAAATGCAGTTACTACAAAGCTTCAGATAAAGCCTTTTGTCTTTCCAGACTTCCATTTGAGATGACACTTCTTGTAGACATGTTTTTAAAAGGTAGAAAAGAAGACTTGGAGGGGCAGTCTGTGCTGAGACCTCTCGAGAACATCTGAACAAAATAGTTGTTTTGAAACAAAATTGACATGGCGCCAACGTCAAAGCATTAAGAAACCCCTGACAGATGAATAAATTTGCAACCTTCACAGAATATTTATCCCTTGCATGGTGGCCCTGGCCAGGCACCTGGCTGACAAGCTGGCAGCTCCAGGGAAGCCAATGGAAATGAGGCATGTCCCATTTCATCCCGCGAGACTGCTGGATACACTCAGCCTTCCCACTGCTGCCAAGCTGACGAGCCCACAGTTCAGAAGAACGTGGCGAGGACCACGATGGCCTGGGGAAAAGTGAGCTACAAAACTGTCTGAGCGATTTCTCCTCCAGCCCTTCCTTTCGTAAATACCCACCAACTGCACGACTGTTGCACAAGAAACAAAAGGTGTCAAAATTCAACACTTTCATGTGCAACCATCCCCTAATTACCTCCCTTCATTCTGTTGGGGAGTTTAGTTACCTTAATAACCAACAGCCTGGAATCTGGAAATGTACTTCTGATAGTGGTTTCTGCCTAGGGGAAACCCAGCATTTTGTCAGTTCCATGCCTCTAAATATGAACAGTATGAATTCCCTTCTATGATTCAGAATGTCTTCATAAAAAGAAATAGAAGATTTATGTTAATCATATCTGAACATTTTGATCTCTGCTCTCATTTGCTTTACAGTCATCATCTTAAAGAAAACATAATGCCACTTTTCCATTTGTGCTAAAACTCACGCTATCTATAGATAATTACACAGCAGCAGGGGTTTTACAATGCTGCACTTTGTCTTGAATTTATTGTGCGTAAACATCTAGATGCTCTGTCTGGACTCCGTAATTTGTTTATTCAGAGGCTTTAGAGGTAGGTTAAAAAGTAGAGAAGATACAGGCAGCAACCTCCAGTACTTAAAAAAATATATAAATAAATAAAAAGCAATCCTCCCACTTGGGAAGGTAAGGAAGGGCTCCCAGGCTCACGTTGCATGTTGCCTCGTCCACCTACCCGGCGCTACTGCCACCCCAGGTTGCAAGATGAAATGTCCAAACGCTATGCGCATCATGTTGACCTAGTGGGAAATTACGCTGTTGGGCTGCAGGCTTTAACGGCCTCCAGTTGTACCAGGGGAGGTTTAGATTGGTATTAGGAGGAGTTTCTTCATGGAGAAGGCGGTCAAGCCTTGGAACGGGCTGCCCACAGAAGTGGTGGAGTCCCCATCCCTGGAGGTACTTAAGAGAGGTGTGGACATGGCTCTGAGGTCCATGTGTTTGCGATGGGACGCGGCAGGTCAGGCTGATGGTTGGACTTGATGAACTTGAAGGGCATTTCCAACCTAGATGAGTTTATGAATTACGTGCTGTGGCTCAAAACAACCATGAGGGGTGTGCTTAGGGAAGGCTGCATAGACAGCGAAGACTTGGCTTGGAGGATTTCACTTCAATAGACAAGAAAGCCTGGACTCTCCACGTTACCAGCAAAATTCTCCAAATCTGACAATGACTGCTCAGTTTCATCATTTTTCCAAGAACTCAATTCTTTTAACTTATAGTTTAATGCAAAAATTTGTTTCTAAGGCCTAATTTACATTCCTGGGGGGGAAATGTCAATCCTGAGTATGTTATTCCCTGGAGAAGAATGTTTAGGAGGGGAATGATTTGCCTGGCAGCTATGCAAAAATGGGAAAGAACTAACCCCCCCCAGACTGAGAGTAATTCCGATATAGCAGAAATATCTGCTTATCTAGCTGTGATAATAGCACCCCACAACATAGAAATCCTATGAGAGACATGGGATCACAATTAGAAAGTACTCGGGAATTAATCCTCACGACCCAGTAGCCCAAGGCCTCTTTAAAGTTCATTTTATGATTAAAGCCTGGCCAGATATGCAGAAAAAGCTCCAGAAGGTGGGAGGATGGAGTGAACAGCACGGGTAGTATGAAGGTGTATGCCAGGAGGGGGGATGAGAAGGAAAAGCAGAGAGCAAAACAAATGGTATACACAGAGTACTGGGTAGTAAGGCAGAGCGGGAGACAGAGGGACCAGGACAGAAAGGAGAGGAAGAGAGACAGAGGCATAGCAGACAAGGAAAGCTACCTGTGTTGCAGCCTAAATCCTAGCAGGGACAGGCTTTGAGAAGATGTTTTAAGTGTGGCCAGGTTGGCCACTTCAAATAGGAGTATCCAAAGTGGAAGGAGGAGGAGAGATTGCTGTTACAAATTCAGAATAGGGGAGTTGTGGCTTCTCAGAAAGCTAGTTCCCTGATAAATGAAAAAGTGTACCTCATGGGGATTACTCTACAATTATCGTTACGGGCAAAACAGACAGCATAGGAAGATTCATAAAATTTATTACCTATTGCTGACAGGCTGGAGCGGTGAGAAATGAAGAAACAAGCTGGGGGTCACCTTCCTCCATCCACTCTCTGAGTGGCACGGGGGGTGCCGGGAGTGGGGGCTGCTATCAGTCTGTGGCGCTTCGTTTCTACTGCTTCTTCACGGTCACTCTTCCCCCTGCTCTGCTGTGGGGTGCTGACCTTCCTGGGCCGGTCCTGTGTGGGTTTCTCCACAGGCAGCAAAAAAAACGGGCTCTTTGGGAGCTGCTCTGGTGTGGGGTCCCTCTCATGGAGTGCCGACCCTCCTGGGCTGCTCCCGAATGGGCTGCAGCGTGGAGATCTGCTCCACTGTGGTACACCATGGGCTGTGGGGGGGTCTGCCTTCCCCACCAGGGGCCTCTCTGTGAGCCATGGGGGTCTTCGGCTCAGGCACCTGGAGCACCTCTGCACTGCATTCCCCCTCCTCTGCACTGACCTTGGTGTCTGCAGGGAGGTTTCTCACTCCTCACTCTCCCAGCTGCTGTTGTGCAGCATTTTTTTTCCTTTTCTTAGGTGTGCTCTCATGGAGATTTAAACTGCGTTGCTCATGGCTTGGCTCTGGGCAGTGGTGGGCCCCTTTGGAGCCGGCTGAAACTGGCCCTTATCTAGCAAGGGGCAGCTGCTGGATTCTTCTCACAGGGGCTACCTCTGCAGCCCCCTCCACGACCAGAACCTTGCCATGTGAACCCAATACACTGGGGCAGCTAGGTCATTACTGGCCTGTAAAGTATCAAGGCTTAAATTAACTAATGAGACCCTGTGATGGGGGTAGAAGGGACTGGGATAACAGTGCCACTTTTTGGGGACACCACGCTGAGACTAGGGACAGAACAATCACTGGGCAATTATTGTATGCACCTGAGGCAGGGACTAACTTGTTGGGAAAGGATTTTATGATTAAATTGGGCATTCAAATAGTAAATTGTTAGACTGGAATAACAGTGTTATTAATGGGGTGCTCTCAGACCATGAGAGCAAAGATACATTTGCCTTTGAGTGGGAAGACCCTGAAATGGGGTGGAAGCAGCGATACAGACGGACAATTTTATCTCAGGGGTTTACAGGGCCACCCATTTATTTGGGCAAGTTCTAGAACAAATTTTGGAGTAGTTCCAACCTCCAGAGGAGGTGTCACTGTTACAATATGTGGATGATCTTTTATTGTTAGGACAGGAGAAAACAGTTGTGAAGGAAGCCACTAACAAACTATTCTACTTTCTGGGAAAACAGGGCTTGAAAGCATTGGAAAACAAAATAAAATTCATAGAAAGAGAAGTCAAACATTTAGGGCATCTTGTGTCTGAGAGAGAATGAAGAATAAATCCAGAGAGGATTCAGGGAATTGTTGAGCTACCCCTACCCAAACCAAAAAGAAGTAAAAGTTTTAAAAGAAAGAGGTTTTTAAGGAATTAGGAGCCACGAAGTCCAAAGGAAAACAGATACTCCCTGATGGGAGAGAAATGCTGAATAAAGTGCTAATGAAGCAAATATTTTACATGAAGAGGGTCATTGAGGAATTCAAGCAATGTGTGACGCTGTGCTATGGAAATATGTATGTGTAGGAATACATATACTCCGGCTGAACAAGTATGCAGGAGTTGTGTAGTATGTCAAAAGGTAAACAGGAAAATTATCTGCAGTCAGAACAAGGGGTTTAAGAACCAGGAATTCAATGCTTCCAAAATGTACAGGTAGATTTTACAGATCTCCTTAGAGTAGGTAGATTTAAATACTTGCTAGTCTTGGTAGATCATTTGTCAGGGTGGGTGGAAGCTTCCCCTTCAGTATCTGCTACTGCAAACATAGTCACTGAATTCTAGAACAAGTAACTCCCAGGTATGGAATTGTTGAAAATACTGACTCTGATCAAGGAAATCACTTTATGTCAGAAATATTGCAAGGGCTAATGTGGACTCTAGGAATTACTAGGAAATTTCACACTCCTTTGCATCCTTCATCTTCTGGAAGGGTGGAGAGGATCAGACAGTAAAGAAGTAATTGACTAAGTTCTGGAAACTCAGCTTCCCCAGACGAAGTGCTTACCTTTGGCACTTCCCCAAATTCAAACTGCACCAAGAAAAGATGTGGGAGTTTCACCATATGAAACATTATTTGGATTGCTGTACATGGACAAAGGGAATGAGCTACGCAGTTCAAAACAAAAGATGCTTTTCTTAAGAACTATATACTTAGCCACCTATAATTGCTCACACACTACCATTTTCACCCCTCAGTCTATTTTCACAAGTGTTAAAGGTGCATGGTGGCCCTCGGGGACCACTCCGGCAGCCCAAAGGGAGCTGTGTCCTCTCTCGTGCTCTTCCTCGAGGCTCTGTGCAGGAGATGCCACCTGTCACACAAGGGCTGGGGGATGGGAAAGAAGCACTCACACAACCCCTGAGAACTGGCAAGAGTTGTTTATTGCCAGGACATCTTGCAGGCAAGCCTGCAGGATGTCCGTGAGATTTGGGGGCTCCAAGCTAATGCTTGGGATGGGGCCTGAGCCTGAGCAATGAGTAGGGAGCTGGCCGGGCACTCCTGTGATGCAGTTTGTGCTTCCTGATGCCACAGAGTGAAGATGTGCCGGGGTAGTCCCAAGTCTGTTCTGGCTGTGGTGGATCCACTTCAGTTGCCTCCTCTGGTGGATCCAGCCCACCGTGCTGGGCAGGAGGATGAGCCAGTCTTTGCCTGGGACTGCCCAAATGGGACGCCTTCGATTTGGCATGTTTTCTGGCCAGGGTGCCGCACCAGGGGGTCGACCTGTTCCACCCTGAGGTCCCATGCCGCTGTCGGCTTGATGTTCACGCCTGCGGCGCCAGTGATATTGCTGGTATGTGTCTGTGGGCTGCGCACCAGATGTCCCTCAAGCACTGCTCCTGGTCAGCTCCTTCCTTCTTGGTGCTGCTCTGGATGGCATGGCTGTCCTCGCAAACCAGGCAGAGCCGCTTCTCGCCTTGCTGCCTCCAGTCTCCTAGTAGCTGAGCGAGTGGCGGGCCAGCAGCAGGGGCCCTGTTTTATAGGGCCCACGAGGCAGTGGTGGCCACTGTGACCTCAGCAAGCCTCTGTGATGGAGTGGCCCACGCGTGGCCAAAGGCGGCTGTGTTGGGAACAGCCTGGGAGATGTCCTCACGTGGGGGAAGGAGGAGGGTTGGGGGGGCTGAGGGACCCTTTTCTGGGGCTGGCTCCCCCGGGCCATTTCGCTTGCCTGAGAGGAAGGCAGCTCCTTGACCACAGGGACTGCCCTGCACCTCCAGTGTTCCACACGACATTCTCCAGCTCAGGCTCTTGCCTCTCATCAGTGTAACACAGAATCACAGAAACATTAAGGTTGGAAAACACCTCCAGGATCACCTGGTCCAACCACCCCCCCCTACCACCAATGTCACCATATATGTCACCAATAACCCATGTCCCCAGGCACCCCGTCCAACCTTTCCTTGACCATCCCCAAGGATGGTGACTCCACCACCTCCCTGGGCAACCTATTCTGGAGCCTGACTGCTCTTTCTTGTCTATATTATTAATATTATCTATAATATATTATATGTTATTAATATTATTAATTTAATAAATATTTTTAATATTTAATGTATTTTCTAAATATCTGTTTTCTAATATCCAACTGACATCATTGAGATTTACTACTTCAAAAATGATAATTGTGCTTTATGTAGATCCTTGAAAAAATAGTAAACATGGGGGAAAATAAATGAATGGTGAGTGAATTAGAAAACGCTATTGTAAATATCTCAGCTATAATTGAAGAACTAGAAAATAAGTTTGATAAGCTTGCAAAAATAGTACTCCAGAATCAAATAGTATTAGATTTATTAATATAACCTCTTAAGGAGGAGCGTGCACTGTAATTAATACTAGTTGCTGTATATATGAGATCAAATGGGACAAATTTGACTGATCTCAAAAATATTTGGGGAAAAAAAATACAGAAGGTCCTACACAGAGTAGCTCAAGATGACAATTCCTGGGGATTTAGAAACATTTGGGAGAAACTAACTTCATGCTTACCTGAACAGTACTGGCTCAAACAACTATTTGTTGGTATTGTAATAATAATGGCATCGTATACCTGTCATCCCCCGTGACATCCAAAGAAGAATATTGCACCTTAATGTTGGAAAACTCAAGAATGCGGTATGTGAAGAGGTACAAAAACAACAATGGGATTAAGAAAAGAAGAGGGGGGAATTGTGAGAAACAAAGTTGTGTTTTTGCAGTAGATAATTATTTTTCTTTATTCCAAGGCAGCTGTGTAGTCATCATAAGGAGAAATGCTAAGTAGATAAGTGGACAGTAGAAGGCCTCACTGCTCCAAAATAAGGGAGAAGCTTGAGAAAAAGAGGATGAGCAGTGTGAGAACAGTAAAACAAAGATCACCAGTTCTCAAAAGAAGAAATGAGAAATTAAAGGGCTGAAAAAAAAAGAAAAATTGTACATATATGGTATAGAGGAGTGTCGAGTAGCTTGTGAACCTGTAGTACTCAGCCAATGAGGAAACAGGGGAGGCGATCAGGCATCAGGTAATAGGGAATAAAAGGTTATGATTTGTTTACTAAAATGCGCTCCTGATTGACAGGACGCCTGCCATTGCAATCGCGAATAAAATAGCTTCACAGAAGATCCTGTCTGAAGAAAATTATTTGAGATTTTTCTCACATAAGCAAACTTGTTTAAAACAAACAAAAAAATGAACATTTACTGAAGTCAATTTGCTGTTGAAAATCTGAGTTTATAACCTCTGATTCTTTGGTAGTGTTGCTTCCCAGTAGCAAAACTTCAAAATCTCTTCATTTCTCCAAGTTCTGTTATTATTAATAATACACTACACGTCATCTTTGCTGTGGCTCTCCATAAAATGTACAGGAGTGACTTTGCAATCCAGATGTCCCTAAGGTCAGAACAAAGAGGTGATCTGCCCAGCTCCCACAGTAGTCAAGCTGTTTTCCTGCTGAGGCTCTGGCAGCCTCACCACCAGGAAAAAAAGGTCTATGCAATTAAGTGCTATGTAAGCCTAAGAAGCATATTTTCAAAATGGACTAGGGATTTAACTCCATTGTTGCATGCTGAATTGGAGCCTTCTCACAATTTTAAGTCTCAGCTCCTTCTGAAAAGGGAAAACAAGAGTCCCAGACCTCCTTCCACAAATCTCACATTAAGAGCTCAAAGCAAGTAACCTTGAAAAAGTTACCCTTTCCACTAGACTGCAACCACAGCAACACAGCCCTCTGCCTCCTGTGTGCTCTTTCACTGATGATGCCAAGAAGAAAAAGCTGTAGCTTATTGCTAGCTCCACAGCTTTGTACGTGTAACAAAAGATAAACTTCCTCCAAATGACCGATGCCATTGGGCACTCCCCCGGCACACGAAGTTCAATGTGAAGAAACACAAAGCAATTCATACTCAAAAAGATAATTTGAGCCATACGTTACTAAGGTCTCTACTGACGCTCTCTGAATAGTGTTTTAGCACAGCTCCTTCACTCTACCTAACACACATCTCATCTAAATATAAAAATTGCATTATTTTAACTGCACTGCAGTAACTGTATCATTGCAGTACCTAGCACAGATGCAGCTTTCTAAAATGGAATAGTAATCCCGAAGGAAACTGTGCCTTTTTACACACATCTGCACTCACACTACTAGTAGCACTCATTGTGGCATTATTTCAGAGACAAAGACAGGTTGCATCTGTAACCAAAACACATGCCACTGATGCAAATACTTTTCTGAACTACCTACATCAACCACACCTTCAGCGACAACTTACAGTTCTTGCCACAAGTCTTCTTTGCCAACGTGCTCTTATTTTGCCTGTTCTTTGTGTTTCAAAAAGAAGTGCTCACATATGTAGAGGTTGCATGTTTAAAAAATAAAAAGGCTACTGCTGTGGAAATCTACTTCTCATGGACTAACAGTGAAACCGTTCCTTGCGGTCGTGGTCTCAGCTGGTTCCAAAATGTTGCTGAAGAATTCAGTTCTGATCATTCAACCTTTGTTTAATTTATTGTTTTTAAACATCTGCTGAATATTCCCAAGCTGCTTTGGGAGCTTGTTTTGACACTTGCACAGTACTTTAGCACCTCTAGATTTTCATTACTGAAACACACTCTTCTTGCTGGTCTCCCTTATGGTTTTATTAAAAACGATCACATGCAAAACATCGCTACTTGCCTTGTACTCTTTTCTAGTGTTTAAAACACATTACACCCATTTCAGCCCTTGGAAGGATCTCAGTTTATATCAAAAAGGTGAGAAGATATATATATATATATTTAATGTTCCACTCATTCTCATTAGTACTTTCTAAACAAAAATCTAAGTGCTGGCTCCTAGCTCTCTTTATTGGACCTTGTGTCTTGGCCCCAGCTGTTTTCTATGGAAAAAAGTCCCAGAGAGACGTGGAAGGAGTGAAGGGAAAACAGTGCAAGTGACCTTCACACCGTCCTGTGCTCTCTCCCTGCATCCCAAATGTGTTCTTGGTATGCTGGTGGCTCACTCTGGAAGAGCTGATGCAGGCTGCTAGCTGGGCGGACAGTACTGACACAAGCAGGTGTTCTAATCTGGGAATCTGATATAGAGAAAAATAACTTGAATTTGCTGAATTACTGAATATTCAAGGTTCTGAGAATTATTGCCCAGCAAAAATAAGATCTTACAAGATGCAAACTCTTAATACACAGAAACATATCCGGTACTGCCACAAAAAAAAAAAAAAAAAAAAAAAAAGGGGCAAGAAAATTTAGGATAATGAAGTTCCTAGGACTTTATTTGCTCTGAAAGAAGTAAACAAAACAATTGACTTCAATGAACTCCTGACTGACCAAAAATATTTCAAGCTTTTTATTACAAAACATTCATATTCTAGAGTTATGGAGAAAAAGGTGCTTATTCCTCCAATAAAGCCCTCAAAAGTGCACGAAGACTTGAGAGATGGTAAACACATGACTTCACCAGCGTTCACTTCACCCACAGCTTACTAACATGAATTTATTATATGCAGCTCTTTTCTTGGGAGAGATCAGTCAAATTCTAAAAGCTCAGCGTTCGTTAGCATCTGAAGTGCCAGGTGCTTTTTTAAACTGAAGTAAGGTCGGATGGTCAAATTCCTGATCTTCAGACTTACTCCAAACACCTCACTTTGTTCTTGCCAGAAACACCACAAAAGCAGCTTCTGTTTTTGGAATGTCAGTCTTTGTATTTGGGAAGTGAACAAGTGATACAAGTGATACATATTTTGAACCTTAATTAAGCACATTTCCACTTTTGTTCATTTTGAACTTTTGTTTAATTCTACATATCTCAACTGTCTGCTCTGTCAAAAGTGATCAGAAGGGTATGCAATTAAAATTTAAGCCTGTGTGTTTTTATGTGGGATTGAGCAGGAAGAGAATTCTAACAGTTCCTTTACGTGATATTAATGCATTACATTTGGCATTTACTGTGATTGTCATTTTTCAAACGCTGATGAAAAGCAGTCTACATGCATACTCCTTTGCACTGCATTGCATTTATGTCTGACTTTCAAAAGAGTTTTCAGACTCAGGTATAGACCAGTTGTTCTTCCTTACAATCCATTCCTGCAGAAACACTTACAATCTAACTGTTCTTTGGATTTAAAAATAGCCCTCTGTTATGATCATTTGGATTTCTTTTATCCATGACCATAAACTTGTTTTAAAGGGAGAAGTGAGGGGTTTTTCACTCTGGAGTCAAAACCCTGGAACAGTGCACAAGCACAGCCTGGAAATGTTATCAGTTACAGAGCTGAGGAAACAAGTGCACCACATCAGATACTGCAAGTTGCAGAAGTCTGTTTTTCTAAGAGAAGAAACGCTCAGGCTCTGCCAAAAGGTCAAATGGAAAAGAGTGCAGCTAAGGGATAAAGATTTGGTCTGTGCCAAGAAAGCTTGTCTCATTGTATCTACAATTTTGCATTTATTTATTTATTTAGCTATTGTAGTTTCTTTACTAGTCTCTCATCCTGCAACACGGTGCTTAGAAGTAATTTTACAGGCATAAAACACCCTCTACAAGCAACGGAGCTAACACTGCCTGGTAAAAATGGAGCACACACGTGAAGGATCGAGCCCTTAGATCAAAAGCTCTGCAGGGCAAGGACTGTCATTTCTGCTGAGCACCTTATACAAATACTTTTCTCTTTTCCCCTTTGCATTATCAAATGCCTTCCACCTACCTTATGCAATTTCTTCTTCTGTTCTTAGTGATAATAGCTTACATTATATAGTACCTTTCATCCAGAAGAATCCCAAATGCTTTGCAGCCCACAGACGGGGATTATCTCGCCCACTGCCAGAACTCAGCTAGGTTTAGGCTCAATGGTGTCACTTTTACGCTAGATAGCACACGGCAATTGAAGGGATTTTTAAAAAGCTCATATTACTCGTGATTAGTACCTTGGACCACCTACTTAATTCTTTTGGAAAGACCCCAAAACTGTGATTGTGGCACGTCTACATTGGCAGAAAGAGGAGCCAATAGCTAGATGGAATAAAGATCACGGGGTGACTGGCATGGTGGAAATACGTACTGAGGCCAGGCTGGGTTGTTTTCCACCATGACTTCTAAACCAGCACAAAGTCCTGGCAAGAGCTGGTGCCTGCTAGACGTGCTCAGGACCCCTTCTCCACCAAAAGCATCCCCCCAGCCTGCCAAAGTGCATTCCTCTCCATTTTCCTCTCCTTGTCACTACTTATTCTGCTGAGTTCATGCCTGAATGCACAGCTGTAAATCCAAATACAGTTATGAAATAGAAACCTTCCTCTTCTTTCAAAGGCATTGCTTAATCAAGGTGACAGGTGGGGACAATCAGTTATGCACCAGAGAAGTAGTACTTCGAGAATCCTACATACAAAAAGGAATAATATAAGGGACAGTTCAGGTATTTCCTTTGCTCTAGAAGCCAGCACAGCTTCCAGTGAAAAAGCAGTGTTCCAGAATGGAAAATCTAAATGCAGAATATAACTTGCTAAATGTGCATGTGAAGATTGCAAAATAAATTATTTTAAGGGGCTTGTTCCCCACCCATAAGCTATTTTGCCATGTTATATGGCTTGCTCTTGTCTGTAACCAGTAATAACCCTAAAGCAGATTTTGGCAAACTGTCAGACAGGCACTTGAAAGCTGAAGCAAATCACTTGTTCAGTCTCTTCTAATAAGAAGTATAGAGAAATGGAGACAAAACTCTAATCTTCCAGATACAACTTGGTTCAGTCAAAGTCTTCAGGAGATAAAAATTAGGCTATCGCAACTGAAAAATGGTAAAGCAAGATTCAGTCACACAACAACGTAAGCCTGCAAAGGCATCTTCCACACTCCCACCCTTCTTCCAGCAGTCCAGTACGGCAATCCACGCAGTGATGATTTAGCCCGCAGCTCACCAAAGGCCAGAGAAGGGAGAAAGCAGACGCATGGTACAACAAAAAGCCTGATCGCAGCATTGACTTCAGAGTAAGATTAAAACCTGACTATATTAAACATTTATGGTATGTGGGCTAAAGAACCTTGCAATTTTGCACTTGAAACAGTGTATTTCTACTTGTAGAATGTATCACCTCCCAAAGATGCTGTTAACACTTAAAAGTTTTTAAAAAAATCAGCCAATAAAGCAGAAGTAGTTTTATAGAATCTTATTTATAAGAATCTTCTGTGCATAGTATAAATATAGAACTGGCAAGATAATGCACTGATCCATTTTACAAACACATTGCAAGTAACTCGGCTGTTTGGGACTACATGTTTTTAGATCAATATGACAGAAGTGTACTAAGATATCGTTTGTAAAACGAAACAGCAGTGTATGCTGCCATCTTAACTAGTCACTGCTACACAACCGTGTATGGTAGGACCTATGTTGTATCTAACGTAACTCCCTTGGCTTAGAGGGAGTTCAAGTCTGAACTCTTCAAAGGAAAGACACAAACTGTAGCTCAAAAGCTGCTGCAAGGATTTCTGATGGACCATTGAGTGGTCAATCGGATTTGATCCAGATCAGCTATGATCTGGATGAACAAATCTAGATTAGATTTATTTGGTAACTGTGCACCTCAATTGTCAGTTTGCAAAACCAAGCAACAAAACAAATAAAAAAAACATTTTTTTTATGAGCACTCTAACAATGCATTTGTGCCCGGTATTTGACTTTCTTCTAGTCAAAGGTATGTACGTAGGACAGGACAGTTTTCTTCATAGATTTTCCTTCACAAGCCAGCTAAAGATGCTACCATTTGACCTCCACATTCTACATCTTGATGCTGGTGTCTGCACCGGGTCTCAGCACTTTCAACAGGGCACATGTCCATCACTGCTCTGTGGATTCAGGTGCCAGAGATCACACACTGCTGCAACCCAGATTTAAACAGAACTCATTAATTCTCTCCAGCACAGCATGCTATGTTGCTGGCTTTTTTGTTATCTCTCTACCTCGTCCTTCCATTTCATAAAAACTTTGCATACAGGAGGCTCAGAACAACTACGTCAGTGAGTCAGATTGTGTGTCACTTTATTCCTCTACATCTCTTTTCTAATAGCTCATGTCTATTAATCCTATTTAACTTGTTTAAGCTGCAGAGCAGACTGCCTTCTGCGCTATATGTGGATGGTCGCTGTAAGTTCCTAGGACTGTTCTCCATCAGCTCTACTGCATAGATGTAGCAGGATTTGGCTGGATACCAAACAGCCTTTATGAAAACCCCAACAGTGACATTTGACACGGACCTCTTTTGCTCACAGTGGTATCCACAAAGAGTTCTATTCCTGAATTGGTTAAATTACTATGTCAAATACACACAATAGGCTGCAAACAGTTTCACTGCCAAAAAAAGAAATAAGAAACTTACTTCAATGCTGAAGTACCCTCTGTCCACATAGTCCCCCAGGAAGAGGTACCGCGTGTTGGCAGGAGAACCTCCCACTTCAAATAGTTTCATCAAGTCAAAGAATTGGCCATGGATGTCTCCACAAACTGGAAGAAAAAGAAAGGAAAGAGCTGTATTCAGTTTCACCATGCTGCAATCATCTTAGGCACCCACATTCTGAAGTCAGCCTCTCTTATAACAAACACGTTATGGAAATTTGTGCATCGTCCTTTAGATAAATGATCAGTGAGAGCTGGCAGATGTACAGCAGAAGCAGTTTTTCTATGACGTGCACCCACCTAAGTGTGCAAGATGCTACCAACTAATCGGAGGACAGCTATCAATCAAGCAAACCTGACCAGTATTTATTTCCACAGGTATCTATCCACACCTTCTGCTGCCCAGCAGAGCACACAATCCTGGCAATGCGAATAAGATGAGCCAAGGAAGGCCTGAAAAGAGAAAATGCTGAAGTAAATTTACTCTTCCTTTCACCATCATGTCTCTGTTTGTCTCAGCCCCAGACGAACAAGGCCAGGCTTTCTGGGAAAGACGAAACATGCCAGTCTTGTGTATGCTACTGCTTCATAACCGACAGATTTTGGACTTCAGGTTCCTTTAGAACTGGGAGGAACCATAGAAAAAAATGGCCTGCTTGCTCCTCTAAAGCATGTCTTAGACAAGACGACACATATTTTTCACGCTTTAACCTTTACCACTTTATGTAACCTTGCATAATTATGATTTGTTTCACTTCGTTACAATGAGGTCAACCTAACCTGCAGCACCTCTAAGAGCAGCTCCCAGGACGCCAGGCAGAGCACAAACGATGTGCAGCCAGGGCTAAGCAGAGATGCCTCTTTTTGTGCCTCAGACTCAACAGATTGGCTCTGCTATCTTGTGCAATTTCATACTCACTGGTGGGTGATTTCAAACATCTGCAGGAAGGAAGGCAAGGCCTCTGCAGTCCCCCATGGAAGCTTAACTAAAAATGCTGTGTCAAAACCTGGTTTGTTTTGTTTCCTCGACCCAAGGGAAGGGGAGAAAAAAAAAAAACAACAAAACTTGGCCCCAGTTTAGGGCCAAGCCCAGGCCTTTTCAAGCAACAAGCTGTAACAAAGAAAAATGTTAACAGCCTTAAGGCCTGAAACTGAAAGAGATAAGGGATGGAAGGAGAAGCACTGCAGCTTGGTCCCCCAGTAGACTGGATGCAAAGGAGTTTAGCCTAAGACCGTCTGTCAAACACCAGTCTTAGGTATGGCAATATCCAGACCAATTTTGGGCTGCTCCTGATTAAGTCTTTCCACCAATGCTGTTCTATTTCTAAAGTGAACAACATGTCATGGTTTAACAAAACTGGTTTGTTACCATTGGCTTCTGGGGATTTTCACAAGCTTCTGAAGCAAAGTGGTTTCCCTTTCTCCAGGCCTTTTTGGTAAGCACAAAAAAACCTGCATGAATCTCATTCCTCCCACTTTTAGACTGGGTCTCCCTTCAGTGAATCTACATATTCTGATTTGCCAACTGGGAGGGTGTGTTACAAAGAGACTGAATAAAGCAAGGGTCAGAGATGGACCTTATCTTGCAACAGCAATACAACTAGTTTACTGCTAACTATAAATTCAGAAGACTTGAGATGCTTTCTTTGATTTTTTTTTTTTTTTTTTTTGTATTCAAGCAGTACTCGTATTTGAGCTTTTATTTGGAAGTCAATACTGAGGTCTCGTACCACCACAGATGAATAAACCTCAAATTTATTTAATGCCATGGAGAAGCTGAAGTCACATCTCCACATGGATACAATAGAACAGTATAGACGTTACAGGACTACAGTTGTAACACCAAATACAACAGACTGGCAGTGCAGGGCAGTCTCCATGCTTTGCCTTTCACTGCAGTTCATTTTTGCATTATATTGTTAACTTCCATCACTTTTCTCTGAATGTCTACATCAACAATAGGACTGATGTAACATTGTCATACTATCCCAAACCTAACTAAATAAAATCAACAAAACAGAAAAAAAAACATAGATCTTGCAGTCGCTGTTTTCATGAATATTTATGTGAAATGGGTGACAATTCACAACTGCTGGCTGGCTGAGCAGTTTTCTGTGAGAGCAACAGGGTATTTTCAAAATGCTCTTATCACCACTGAATTACATTGCATAATCTTTTTTTCCAAGTCGATTTTTCCCCCATGAGTTTTAGATGACAGCCTTCAAGTTGAAGCCATCAACAGCTAGAATTTCTAGCTAAGAATAATAACTGCTATCATTTATGCAACATAAATACTATTTAAATCCTCAAGCAGTACAAAACCACTCGTATTTCTTTAAAAATAAAAAATAAAATAAAATGTGTACCCCAAAATGAAACATATTTTTATCATGTCTTCATTTGAACATGTTCATCCACAAAACCGAAGCACAGTGCCTGACTGTACTCCTCTGCATGGACACTGTGGGAAGATTACGAACACGTGTCGCGCATCGATGGCCAGGCAATCTGCTCTCCTAACTTCCAACAGAAAAGCTTTTAGTTATATAACTGTACAGTTCTCCCAATTATCGCCCGCCCCCATTTGCTCCAACCATAAAAAAAATGAAGTTGAACGAGACTGAAAGATTTTAGATGGATTCAACTTTTGCTCTTTCCCAAAACCACCAAGAAAGAAGCTGGTTATTTATTTATCGCTCTCTACGTGGACAGGTAAGTACACCGAGGCCATTACAGAGAAATCAGCAAGGTTAAAAAGCTTTCTCCAAGTAGCTACACGTCCACGAGCTTGTCACGAGTCAGAAAAGCAGAGAGCAAACCGGTGAAGAGGACAGAAATAAAAACCGCAGAGCCTTGCAACCCCACAGCTTGCAAAAATTCTGAATCGGACTGGAGAATCAATAGCTGATGGGAACTCCAGACGTTTTACACACAGCAGCCTATTCTTTCCAGGCTTGACAACAGATCCAGAAATACATCCAAGAAAAAAAAAAAAAAAAAAAAAGAGAAAGCTAAAAAGCCCTCGAGCTCAGTCTTGCCAAGCAATTGCAGTAGTTCCAAAATAGAAGCATAACATCAGTAGGTAAAAGCAGTGGGAGCAAGAGAAGATGCTCAAAATTAAGAGTTAACACAGATTTAATTTTCAGTGAGATCCCAGAATTCCTACTGAAAGACCACAGTGTTATTTACAGGCAACCCGAGCTTTGGAACAGCGTGAAGAACTTTAAGGATCTTACACTTTCCAGGTCTGAACGCACAGACCTGAAACGTCCTTTGACTATGAAGCCTGGGTACCCACGTTCTGATGGGTGGTCTTATTTGGAAATAAATTTAAGAGGGATTTCTTAAGAACTGTATGTAGTTTGAAATCAACTGCTTTAAAGCTGTAGTTCTGCCTTCTTTCTTTTCCAACTCTAAACCCATACAAATCTCCTATCTGGAAGATTTCCCAGGCAGCTGAATCGATACTTTATCTTTCCTTAGGTGGGGACAGAAGAGATCCAGCATTGTATTTCCATTCATAAAGGCAGAAACATCCATCAGCCACAGCTCTGCTGTGTCCCTTCAGGTCTCTGAGCTTCTGACCGCTCACACTCTTGCAGCACAGTCCAACTAACAGCCTGCAGCAGAGGTCCACATCCACACCACCTTCCCCCTTCATGTTACAGACAAAAATTTTGAAAGCCCAGTGATTGCTGGGGGTCTGTGTTTATTCTTGGACAAGCATTACCACTGGATCTCTGCTTCCTTTCAGTTTTGCTGAAAACTTCCCTTTGTATACTCTTTCGGTATTGGAACACTAGCTATCGAACAACCTATTCTGCAAAATAGGAACGTTTTTTCCATTAAATGATAACAAAATAAAACCACTCCACTCCAACAGCACAGTGAAGCAGGAAATTCAATTCTTAATGAAAATCTCCAGGATCAATGTACGTATGGATTTAAAGTATGAACACGGGGGACATAAAACACCGTTTGTGTGTGTGTGTGTGGAATTAACATGAAAAGCAGCTGTGTTTATACAAAAACAAATTCCTCAAAAGGAGGAATACTGTATATGGTATGTCTTCTATCAGGACGGCCCACGTTTTCCTGTATTACAGGATTCCTGAGAGTGCCATCGTGTCATGACACTAGACCGATTTTTATGTTCAGCAGTTTGTAACTAAATATTCTGAGTGCTTTTTTATTTTTTAACCCTCTCCCCAAAAGGGACTTTTTCATTTATCCAGTGCTTTCCAACCTTCTTTGTGCCCTTCCATTGCCAGCTGCATAACAGCAAGTTTTCGTTTCCTCCAATTTACCATTCTCAGCACCAAGCTTCCGTTCTGGCCCCAAGCTTGTTAACCATGAATTTGTGTATCTGGATAATCTGATAGTGTCTACCTACCTAAGCTCTCGCGGCACCAAGCCCACAAGTGCACTACAAGCTACGTGAAGAAAGCTAATTCTAAACAGTTTTAAGGTCATCTACTGTCTTCACTGAGGCAATAAAAAGGTTTAAGAAATACTGTTTATTCAGGGACTCATTAGAAATTTACCTTTGTTGAGGAAGTTTTCACAGATAAAATGGGCCCCTCCAAAGGATCCCGGGTTACAGGACTGTCCATGCTATTACTGGCACCGTCTCCTACTTGTTGGAACGAGTCCTTTAATACACTACACCTTCTTGCACTATATCACCAGAACCTATCCAATGAAACGGTGGGTAAAATACCATTTAATATAAAAATAGGGATTGGACACAAGGGAGAGAATGGATTCTCTTTTTTTCTTGTCAGAAATTGTCATCCTTATACAAATTAATTTATGTTTTGGTTGGCTTCACAGAGAGGATGTCCGTCTGAATTATGTCAAAGGAACAACAATAGCGAACAGAAACCAGTGAGTTAAAGCTGCACTAGCAGTGAAGGAAGACCAAAGCTCAGCAGTTGTATTGCCACACTATTTATAGAAGAAAGTGGCAGAGTAGCAATTTAGATTGCATTATTATTGGAACAAATAAAAAAGTCTGCAAATGCTCTTCAGATGTCTTAGTTCACAGAAATAATGCTCTTCACTACATACAATCTCAGTCCAGAGACAATTACGTGCAGTTTCCCACTGCAGTTGAAAATTAAGAACAGAATGTATATTCATAGTACATTGAACACGTTCAATTCAAAATTTTTCTGTATGTACGAGCTTGGATATACTGCACTTATTTTCACATTTATCATGTAATTATTTAATTGGTATGAATTATAGTCCAATAGTAAGACACTATTAGTATTTCAAATGAATTCACATTCCATGTACCACAAGATTATGTTGCCTCTTCAAATAACACCAGGGATTAGCAGCAGATACATAACACTCCATCATCAGTGTCAGAAGCAACATCTGCAAATTCATATTGTTATAACAATTAAGAATAATGAAACAAAGCTACCTTTTAAATTTGAAACTAGCACTGTGTAGGGAGTATTATGCATTGCTTGAAAACTTGTTATTTTCGTTCACTAAGCCAGGAATGTCTTTGCACAGAGCTCAAAGAGATTGTGCTTCAGCAAAGAAGCATGCAATTCTTTAAATCTAGAGGGAGAAAACCACCCTATTGAGTTACGCTGCAGAATGCAGACTGCAAAAGGGTTTTCTTCATACACTGCCCAAGGACTGTGCAGCTACTTATGGTTCCACTACTCAGTACATGCTTCCAAGAGCTTTCCATTTTCCAAGGACCTACAAAGCCTTACCGACAAAGGGACAAGCACACTGTAAACCTGCACATCTCTGAGGTGACTCTGGATGTTCTGAAAACCTACTGCATTCAGCCAGGGCTGCTGGATAACATGGTAAAGAGGCTGCACACCCCAGTGAGGAGTATACCCCCATCCACTACGCCAGGGAAGCGGTCTGTAGCAATAAAAAGTTACTGAAGGCTGAATGGAAAAGCCAAGTGAGAAAGGAGCAAGTACGAGCAAGAGTGGACACAAAATGAAAGCAAAAACAAATAGATGAAGAGAGAGAAGTGAAAGACTGAGCTTAGCCGACTTAAAAGGAAAAACACCTGCAAGAGCTATATGCATTAAGTTGTCAAAAACTGTGCTTCAAGGAAAAGTACTGCATTACTGCTGATGGGTTCAACTGCTAACCAGAAAGCTCTCATTCTTTCCAAGACTTAAGAACAAAGACTTCTATAGAAGTCACGTGTCCTTAATAATGCAATCTTTGAGCTTGAAAGAACTTCATTTCCAAATGTACCTACTTCAGAGAAACATTATATGTTGCCACAGCAGCATGAAATGTTTTAAATGCCACAGATTTGTTCCACGCAATTTTCTTATTGCTAAAGACTGAGAGATTTTCTTTACTTTTTGGAGAATGAGGAAAAGTACAAAATAAAGGAAATAACTCCAAAAATTGTGATCAGTAGCTGCTCATCGTAACACTTCTCCAGACAGGCCCAGTGGTTCCGTTGTATGTATTGCTTTACAGTCACCCACTTTTATTTCTCTTAATGTGTAAGTAATGAAGTCTGCAAGTTCTTTAATTTGAGTCAGAAGCATTTAGACAGCTCACTAGGTAACATATCATCCTAAGAAAACATCTACTAGACTTGACACAATGGTCTTTCATATGAATGTTTGTTATACTAAGTGTATTTAACAGCATAGCTCTGTATTTCCAAAGGAACCATGATTTCATTCATATCCCTATCTGCTTATCCTACATGGTTATAAGAGGCTTTCGTGCATCTTTTTCTTTCACTTCATGCAAACTGATGAGTTGATCCTGCTAGGCAGAATTGGCGTTAATAAAAAAACTGCAATTAAATATTTTTATAAAGAGGCCTGCCTTATCGAAGATAATGCCGGAAACCATTAGACCCTACAGTGCAGCAAAGGAAACCGCAAATGGACCATCGATGTCGCAGTTGACAACAATGTTTGGTGCCATCTTTCCTTCTTCATACCGAGCAAAAACCAAGTGTCTTGGGAAAAGCTGTTTTCTTTGCAACAGAGGAAGATGCTGTACCACATTCTGCTCTGTGAATAACTGAAATGCTAGTGCCTATAAAGATCAACCCACACTCACTCTTGGTAATAGGAGTTAGTTTTCTCCCACCATCCCCTGAAGGCTAGAACAAATTAATAACACTTGATTTGGGAAGGTAGAGAGAAAGAGAGTCGGGAAGGGAAAACATTGCATCAGAAGAGGCCTTCAGGACAGCAGCCGGTAACGTTCTCTAGGGAAGGAGAAAGCAAAAGCCCAAGACACGCTGCAAGCTCTTCAGATATTAAGGCTACAAAAATATCTTCAGCAAGAAGTTTTTAAAAATAGCTCTGCAAAACTACTTTCCCATTTGCATCATAAAATTACTTGCAATGTCCCAAAACAACGACAACAAAGGTACACAAACCTGGCAAGCAGAGAAGCTCCTTTCTATACACAGGAGATCACCAGAAACAGCAGCTCTCAATAAACAGCCTCCACCTTTAACTGCTGTAAAACCTACACCAGCAGAGAAGAATCCCCTCAGCCCCCACTGCTACCCCACCTGCATTTTTCAGGACAGCAAGCAGGTATCACAGCAGTGAGGTGGCAAACAGAGACTTTCAATTTCCAGACAAAGCAATGTAGCAGTAGGAATGGGATGTCGGTCTAGTGAATTCCCCCAGCCCACACCCAACTTCTGTAAAATCAGTGGGGAAAGGTCCTCTCATCACTCACACACCAGAAGATGCTGGATCAGGCTGCGGGGAGAGGAACAAAACGAGGTGGGAGCAAACAGCATTCACGCCCATGTGCATCAAAAACTCCTCCAAGGTCAGCACTTCCCCTGGGCATCTTCCACAGCAAATGGAAAAGCGAGCACGCTGTCATCGTCTCTTGTTAATGCATCCTCAGTATCAGCGAGCAATAACCTCAATACCCCCGAATAACCTCATCAGAAGGATTACTTGCGAGGAAAGTGCTTCACTGGTGTATGGGCTAGGATTCCCAGTTCATATCTTTAGACCAAGGTTACTTAGAGCAGTAGGGAAATTCTCTTATCACCAGTTTTACAGATGTGAAAAGCAAAGGCCTGAAGAAGCTTAATAATTTAGAAGGTCACAAGCTCCGTGAGTGGAAGAGCAGGGATAGCCAGAGAGGGAACAATGCATCCTCAGAGTGCTTCATCCAGTCTCACCAGAGCAATGGAGACCTTTCTATAGAGGAGGAAGGTCCTGCACAAGAAGCAGGCACAGACTGGCCTTGCACAGTGCTCCAAATGAAATGGAGGGGAAGGCAGAATAGGGGAAAGGGCTTTTGAAAAAGAAATGCTCTGATATGCTTGTTTGATCTTCTTAAAGCAAAATTTCAGAGCATTATTTCCCTAGCAGATTGCAATCTAATTACCTTCCAAGCACCCAAGTATTTACAAGATTTTAAAGGTAGCAGCATTAGCATGTCAAGCTTCAACAAATCAATGCCTGGCATCTAAAAACCTATCCACAAAAAAAAAAAAAGTGACGTTCACATTGGCTTGTAATAAGTATTTTCCATTTTTACCAGAGAATATCATGTTATCACAGTCTCTTCATTCTAAACCATAACAAATTTGCTTTATACTCCAACCCACCCCCAACCTGGTGTTTCATTAAGAATCAGAAGCAGTATTCTGTGACAAAAAGCACCCTTCTTCCTTCAGCACGACAGTTTGTCTTATCAATGGGAGGTGAACATTTGCTCGACATGAACCAATGCATTTGTTTATTACCTTTAGATCTGTAGCACCCTGCCTCCATTTCGCAGAAACAGCCGTTAAAGGAAAATAAAAACAGTCTCTCTCAAATTCCTGGGCTTTTAACAAGCAACTGGCAGTTATCAATATGATACTTGCACGCTGACTGGTAGGAGACAGCACGATTAATTTCTAAGGAACGCCGTGAAATTCAGCATTCGGTTTTAATGACCTGTACTGAGAGCCATGGGAGAAAAGAACAGGCAGTGAAGCCCTACGAGCTTTAACCTCAGCTTGTGCGCCCATGTCTTTAATGGGCTCCAACTATTATTTCATTCCAACAGTTCTCTACTACAGGTGTTCATAAGCTAAGAGGCTACCTCCAGGACAGTGACTGTATAGGGTTAAGGAAAGCAAGTATTTTCACATTTTTAACTCAAGCCACATAGGATGACCTTTTCAAATTACAGAACCCAAATAACCCAACTAAAATCTTATACAAAACTCAAGTAAAATTAACCATTTGTTAAAGATTATAGAGTACTTATGTTATCCAGGAAGTACTGATGTTGTACTATGCTGAGAAAATGTAATTCTCTGTGAAAAAAAGATTAAATTCTGAGAAAAGAGAAAGCTCTCCACAGTAATTTCTATCCTGGTAAAAGCTCATCTTACAATTATTGAAAAGAAGAATTGACCACAGTAATTTCTTCTTGCTGAAAACACATGCCTAAACATGATCTTGAGTAGGTGGTAAAATTCATATGCTGATTCTAATTCAACATGACTATGTTAAAAAGGTTGTTTGTTTCCAAAAAGCTAACACTGATTAAGGAAAGACATGTCACGCTTTATGGCAGACTGGTATCAGCATGGACAAAATTGTGCAAATGGATTTGAAACTGATGAACAGAATTATGTAATAGCTGGATTTTTCAGCTTTCCTGAAAGGATCTTTAAAAACAAATGATATAGTAAATATATATCATCTTAAATATAGCACTGAAAAATTAGCCCATAAAAAAACTTATTACTTAATGACAATTATGAAAATGAGCGCCTCCAAAAAAGCGAGGCTGATGAACAAATGAGCCACCTTAACTACAATTCTTCCTATAACCTTGCTATTAAGGATATAAAAGAGCTGACACAATCTCAGCAGCACTCCGTAGTATTTGGGGTGGCAACCAGGCAGATTTGGGCTAGGTCTTGTGCCTTGCTCCTCAAGCAAACTAGGCAGTCTCTCCCACTATATCAAACTGGCTGAGGAAGAAAAAATAAATATGTATATATGTATGTCAGAGGGAAGAAGTATTATTATTATTTTTTTTTTGCAAATAGCAGCCAACCACACCCTATACAGTAAGCTGTTCTGGGAGGGAGCAGAGTACTGCTATTCGTAAACAGAGGAAAGACAACGTCACCATCAACAATACTTTGCAAAGAGAATATCGGGTGAAAAATATTATTATACTGAGTTGGTCTTTGTGGCCTGTAGTCTTATCAATAATTTCAAATGTGAGATCTTTTCAGGTTTCTGATGTAGAGTTATCAGATGCATTTTTAATAATTACAGACCAAGCATTCCAAATAGAGGTAAATGCTCAAATATCTTAGCAATCAGTCAAACAGGATTTGGTTAGGATAAACACTGCATGCAAATCAAGTGTATGCAAATTAAGCATCTCTGTCCAAGGATCTCCATCATCTTACTCTTTGCACTTGCAGGATCAAGGCCTGCTTCAATTAGCCTCATGTGAACAGATCACATGTACGTAAACAGGCTATAACAACACATATGGCCTGAAAACGTCCCCAAACACAGCGCCACATAAGAAAAATCATCTCACAGACTTGGTATTTTAATAAAAAAATGTATGTACGGAGAGAAAACTCCTGAGTCAGCTTTTGTAATGTCGTATATTGCAACAACGTGATTTTCAGGCAGTTCAGAGTTTATTAATTCTGATAGGAGCTACGTGATTATTTCTTCCATAGCACTTCCCAGACTATCCAGTTACAACGAACAAAATCCCGGACACGTATAGTCTAAATATGAAACAGTATGAAACTATTTATTTATAGTCTAAATATGAAACACGACCTTATGATTTTTTCCCAATATCACGTATAACCATATGAATGAAGCCTTTACAGTACAGGAAGTATATGATAATACAATGCTTTTCTTCTTAAAGCAACATTCAGAAGCACATGCTTTTAGCAGAAAATACAAAAGAAAATGCAAGAGACCAGCAACCGATTCCTTCAGACACCAGCCCTTTTCTGACAGCAATTCCAACAGTAAATGTGAAAGAAGCAGAAACTAGCTGCACTATGCATCATAAGAAACAATTACCATCCTTTAATGCAAAAATATTCAAAGTTGCTGACAAAAATAATGCATAAACCCCCTCAAGTATAGATTTTTGCAAACTAAAACTGCACTGCAATCGTAGGTGCGTGTTCCTGATGGCAGTGGCCAGACCCGTATGGCCATACCAAAAGGCTGCCACAGCAATACAAAATAAAGCCTTTTATTGATGTCACATTACAGAGAAGTGCCTAGCACTGCATACTGCTGCTCTTCTGACTGCTGTAATACCCAAACCAGAAAGTATTTGGGCCAACTTAATGCTACAAAATGCCCATTTTCTTGCTGCTTTCTTAGCTTTGAGAGCAGACTTCAGGGATGTGAAGACAGCTTCACCCTGCACACACTGGCATTGATTTCCAACAGCTGCACAGGCCAAATTAGTTTCTGCTCCACTTGATCAATACAATCCTGTCATCTGTTACAGGGCTTTCTAAACTACATCAGAGTAGATACACAACTTACTTCCTAAATTTTCATTTTGTCAAGTCATATCGACCAAGGGAAAGCTTGCCAAGAGAAGGATTGCCATTAAAGTTGCTTGGCTGCTTCCAAAAGTTTGGGAATTACCTATTGCCCTGTCTTTTTCCAGATGTACCGGTCAGTATTAGTGCCATAAGTCACACTGTCCTCTCACCACTGTGACAGTATAAACAAGCTAAACCTTAGTTCAACTCTTCCCAGTGCAGGGACAAGTTCCAATCTCTTACACCTGTTGGTTTTAATAATGAAATTACAGATAAACTTTAAATATGTCAGCCAAGGAAGACTTTTTTTTTTGGACTTACTGAAAACATTTCTGAATGTGTCCCTTGTACTTGTTCTTCTTGGAGGATGGTGCATGTCCTGATACTCCAGCTCTTGTAAGATATTACGAGTGCAGTACTGCTACAAGACTGTTACTCCCAGTGCAATAAGACAAATCCGTATTTTAGCAGGAGATTCGCACTGTTCAGAACCTTGCTGGGTTAATATCTGCTGTATTTCCACAACACACTAGGATAACTAAAGCTAAGTGTGCTCTGTGATCATTATTTCAGACCACAACGCATATACTCCTTGAACATTTCATGTAACACTATTCTATCACAGCATACAAGAAAACAAGGTCTTAATGGGGCAATAAAAAGATGACCATTTTCCTGCTTCTACTCCATGCAAGTTAGGTACTGGTCATTTGTTAACCCAACATAATGCAGAGACTGAAGAAGTCGAGCCCTTCTTTCATTAGAATTTTCTTCTTTTTATTTTTATTTTTATTTATTATTATTATTTTATATATATATCAAACTCTGATCCTCTGTAGAGTGACTCATTTTTCAGAAAAAAACCTTGTCTGCTTCTGGCTAAGATAAAACATAATATTACCAGTTTAGTTCATTCCAAAAATGTTCTTTTCAACTACAACTACTACAATACTAACCCAAACCCTGCTTATAATTTGCTTCACTTTTGTCCTGCACACATACACAGACAAATAAAAAATGATTAAAAAAAAAATCAAGCTGTGCTAACCTGGTCAACTCCAAGCAAAACCACAAAAAAGTGCACCCTTCATTCAGGCTATGATATCACTCACTAGAACAGTGAATTATCATGGGGAGCTGGAAGTTCATTAGGAAACAAAAACTACCAGCAAAAAAAAAAAAAAAGCCAAATGAAGAGAGCCAACTTTCTCATGCATTCAGGAAAAATATACTTATACCTCATCCATACCATTTCTCGTGCAACAAAACTCCCATCACTAGCAAGGAAAGCAGTCGACAAACAAAGCTCCATCATCTTTTCAAGAAATAATGCTTTTGTTCACCCCCCCACCTACCTCACGTTTATAAGCCTTTCTTGGTATGAGCTCAATAGACTTTCACTACAAAAATTAGGTCCAACCAAATTTCCTTTGTTTACTCATTTATTCTTTAGTTCCTTTATCTGCCGTGTTTATTTTCTACAACGCATATGTACCTTAACTAACCTGCTCCCTTACTGGAAAAAAAAAAAAGCTGACCTGCTATCTTCTATATTGACAACACATTTTTAGGATGGAAATTGTCTGTGCTCATCTTTTACGTAGATTTCTAGCTACTGCAGTCCTAGATGTAATAAGCAAGCAAGAGATTTTATTCCCAAGAACATGCTGTCTTGATTTTATGCAATCTTTTGCCCACATTATACATTCCTCTATGAAGCACAGTTTCTGCTGCTGCTTCTCCGCTGTATTAGTTAGCACGACTGATTGGTCAAATTTGGCTCTCAGCAGTCCAGCAATTCAAGGGAAACCATTCTCTCGTGGATTTGTTACTGTCAAGTGAAAAATGTGTGCTAAGAAAAAAATGCACTATTTGCACTTCAGTGGCTTTTCAGACTACTCTCCCTGGATTGTGATAGCAAGGTTATTGGAAGCGACTGCAAAGCAGAAACCTTACAGGCACATAAAAATAATAAAATTCTAATGTATTCGTATGTTTGTTAAGGATTGTCTGCACTTAACTGAAACTTTAGATATTGCTCGGCAGTCTCGTTTTTAGCCTCTTATCCGGCCAGGTAATAAAAAAATAATACCTCCTGGATCATAAACCTGTATTTATTACACCCAAATGTTTTCACGGACTCCAAAGGTTTTACAACCTATACTTTCATTGAAATTTTAATGATTTTCCTGTATATACATTTTGAATTGAAATATTTGTTACCAAATTTTGTACACAAAAATTGTTAAAGACCTTAGACTGACAACATTTGATCTGCTGCTGCACATAGGTTGCTAGAAAGCTCAAGAGCATGTGGGTCAGGAGGAGAAAAAAAAAGCCACCAAAACAAAAACTTATATATTATATATATATATATATATAAAAGCAGGATGCATAGTCATGTTTAAAAACATGAGCCAGTACAGATAGGATCTTATCTTCAGAAAACATGCAGGTAAAGGTAATTGGGTCTCAGAAGATCATCACCCACTGAAGAATGTAACTGCGGGTGCGTCTTTCTGGTGTGTGAGAGAACACAGGAGTGTCTAATCACAGGAAGCTCAGCTGATAAATCTGCTATGAAAAAATACAATTCAAGAAGAACAGGCTTTCAATCCTTTTTTTTTTTCCCCTTCCTTTTTATGCAGTCTCAGACAATACATGATTTCTAAATACAATCCAAAAATTAACTCAAAAGAAAGCGTGTAGATCTAGGAAATACTTGAGTTTTTCCATCAAAGTAAAAAGCTATATAACAGAGAGCCAGTTAAGTATGAAAATATCAATATGGAAGATGAGTGCACATTCCTTGGTATAGCATTTTATCAAGACTACAAACGAATCTCCACAACCACTGCTAAGAAGAAGAGACAGTGCCACCTTTCATAAATGTTAGTACTTTGTTTAAGAATTATTTAAGTGTAAAACACTAAGATCTAAAAACATTTAAAAAGTCCTCTTGGTTCATGTCAAGCACATCTTCAGCTTCGATTAAACTCTTATTTAAAAGACACTGTGAAATGGACCAAACGACAAATCTAAAACTCTAGAGCTGTTTAGACAACTTCTCTAAGAGGACAGAGGATTAGAAACCTCCTGTGGACTACTTTGCTATAAACCATTCCATCAAGGACTGAGAAAGCAAACAGAGCTGGAAGGATCTCATGATCTGGACAGTCTAGAAGATCCTCCTCCAACATACAGAGAGCCTGAGTTGTCCCTCCCAAGCTGAACAAGGAATCACGGGATCGTAAGGGTTAGAAAAGACCTCCAATCTCATCTGGTCCAACCATCACCCTACTATCAATGTCACCCACTAAAAGGAGCAGCTTCTAGTCCTGAGATTCCTTTCAACCCCTGTTGTCCACTGATCCTTACAAGCCAACAGCAGCAATAAGGCAATGAAAGGCCAAAGCCTGAAACTTTGTCCAGAGGGCTTCTGCTGTCTAGCAAGTCTTCAGTACCAGACATTAAACAACTCTTGCAGAAGTCAAGAAAGCAGTTTTCACTTGTTCTCCTGTAGAAATGAAATTCTGCTGCAGCTATTCATTATATCTCAGCTAAAACCAAACTGTTTAAATTGCATGTTATTAGCAAGCCATCAGTAACACTGGTACACAGTACGGAACAAATGTGATTTGCATTGGATCAGTGATTGTTAATATTCACTGAACTTGTCTCAAGATTGTTTGCTGCCCGGCCCGCTGTAGATAGCTGCATACAAATAAAACTGTCTCAACTAAAGAACATATTTTTTGTCATTTAAAAAAAATTACTGTGCAGTTTATACACCAGAAACTAAATAGGGTTCAGCATTCCCTTCAAAGGAAAATCTTTATCCACTGACAAAAATATCTGACTCACACAGGTCTCGCTTAGACTACTGTCAGTTCAGAAAAAATCTCCAGAAATACTTGCCAAAGAGGGAAAAAAAAAAAAAAAAAAAACACACCAAAACAAACATTTACTGCTTATTTTCTGTTTTGCTTGGTTGGCTTGTTGCTTTTGGTAGTTACAGCTAATAAATATGATCAACTTACTTGCCTCTCTTTAAATCACAGTGTCCCTTAGGCATAAAAGACAAGGTTGTGAAACTTCAAGAGTCTAGCACCACTAAAGAAGCACTGCAAGATGCAGGCATGAACTGGACTAGCCCTGCCTTCTTTCTGTAGAGCACTCATAGTTACGATTTGTTCTCTCATTTCATACCTGAGTAGCCAAAATACTTCTTCAAACTGAGGTTCTGTCACTGCCAGAGGTTTTATTTGCCACCTACAAATCACACAATTTCTGGGCAGTTTCTTTTAGGTAAGAGGGTAAGGAGCCATCATTTAAGATAACTTTTTGAATGGGCTGTACAACAGCTGCACTTTTCTAGGCAGCCATTAAACATGGATGCACTAACGACCTGGGTTCATTAACTGCAAAGATATAAATCATTATTACAACAGGAAATAGACTGCAACATTTAAAATTCAATTAGTGACAACGCAAGTACATGGTAAAACTCGTCTTTTCTGCTGAATCAGGAATGCAACAGAAGAATCCACACCAGTCTGGTTTTCTACTTTAGTTTACCAGTTAATCAAGAAATATTTCTACATTGAAAATTGCAATAGTAGAAGAGTTTATTTGGTGCCTTAAAAGACCATTTCTGTTAGAGAATATAATATTTCACTCCCTGTATGCTCATTTTAAGTTTCTCATCATTCTTACATACTGTATTCTAACATTCATTACTGACTGACACAGTTTTTGAGTTGCTAGCCAGCATGAAGTCATTTTGTTAGCCATTGTAAGGAGCAGAGAGTGATTTCACACAAGACTGCATATTGCCTTTTTTTAAATGTTTTAATTTAGCAAAGCTCTAGAAACTGAAAATTCATATTTTGGATTCGCTGAAGGACATGTTCGTCAAAACAGAGAAACGGTGAAAGTACTGGGAGAAGGGATGCAGGAGGTCATGCTGCCTGTCCCCTAAACTTCTGGGATGAAGTCTTCAGTTCCTTGGAAACACACCCACTTGGGGTGAGAGATCAGAACTCACCAGGTTTACAGGGATTCTTCCTTTTTTTTTTTTTAAAAAAAAAAAAAAAAAAAAAAAAAAAAAACAGCCTAATTTGATGCTCCTCAGGTTGCCAAAATTATGCAAAGCACAAGCTTTTCAGAGTGCGACTGAATTCTAAATCAGTACAAGGAATATGGATTTTTCTACAAATAATCATTTTCTTATCATCAGTGCCTGTGTATGTCTCATACCACTACCTTTATCACCACAAAATCAGGTTGTTAGATTATTATTTTTTAAACAAAATACATCAAAAGAAAAGTAAAAATAATTTTAAAAAATCTCAGTTCATTGTTGCATCTGAGAACCTCACACAGAAGTTACTGTAAGAAACCTGCTTTGCAAATGTGAAGTCTTCTGAACTGTATATAAGATGATTTCGTTCAACACGAGTACAAATTATGAGCTGGCAGCGGTCAGAAAGGTCTCTTTCCAACTTACTGCCCTTAGAAAGGGTGACTTGTTTAAAGTATTGCCCGCTTCCAGAGTACTTTAAACATACTGGCCTGGCCAGAACAAAAAGAGAGTAATGAATAAGGGAGGTACATGAGACATATCTTCCTTATTAAATTATTGGGCAAAATGATCTTGCAATGTACAAGTGTTGCTTTGTCCACACAATCTGAGAACTAGGTATCTCCTAATTAGATAGTCTGGAATTATTAAAGGAAACTACACCACCAATTACGCACTTCATTTTCATATTGTGCCACTGTAGCTTGGCAAACTAAATAAGGTAGAGAAAAAGAACAAAGACTGGTCATTTTCTGCATCCAGGGGAAAAAAAAAAAATAAATAGAAAGCAAAATGATATTTTTCTCTCAAGACCATGTGTATCCTGAATAAAATATATATAAATATAACACAAGGAAGGAAAAAATGTTTTCTTCTGCTACTTCGATAATCATTACAGGACAAAAATGCTGCCTAAAAACAGCTGAGGGGAAAAATTCAGCGATTTCATCACACAGGTTAGCTATCTGATGCTGACTTTACTCTTCAGTAATAAAGATAGTGAGTGGTTTCAAGTGGCAGATGCAGACCTTGCCAGAAATTACAGCAAGAGCAATACTAAGAAAAATAAATATATATGGTCATGCAAAAGTATTGATACACTTCCAAAATGAAGTACAAGCACAATGTTAAAATTGATCTAAAGACAGGGCTTTACAATTGTTTTAATTCCCACTCTTATTATTTTGTTCTTTCCCTTGTGCCTTTTTTTTTTTTTTCCCTATTTTTCAACTCATCTGGACAACGATGAAAGTGCTACTGCAGGAGGGAAGGAAAAGAGTGCACCTTCAAGGCTCCTGTTTGCACTGAAACTTGGACTGCATCAAAATCTGGGTCAACCGGAATCGATTCGCATCATCTCAGGACAGGAACAGGTCCATACTTAAGTGGAAGGCCAAGAGTAAGTGAAGCACAGAAGTGAAAAAAATGGTTTTCTGAAAAAAAAAGCCTGAGACAACAACCATTATCTAATAATCCACTACTCTGCACTACCATTATTTTTTTAAAACGTTGTCAGCCAGGAAGAAATACTTTACTCTGAAAGGAACTGAGCAAACAAAATAAGTATATATTCAAGCTATATTCAATATCAAGTTTCATGCTTAGTTCAATGCATTTTTAGAGAAAATATGCAATCAACAGTCTAATGCTACCCGTAGGCATGAGTCATACACAGATCTTGCATCCCAGATAAAACCAGTTCTCCCTCATGGCTTTCCTCTTATTATTAGACAGAAGCTTATTTCAGCAGAAAACAATACCAAAGAAGGATTTCATTGTTTCCCTTGAAAACCATCAAGGAAACAAAGTGGAAATTAGCAGCTTCAAAATACAGAAATGCAGATGAGGCTGCAAAACATCATTAAAGTTTTATCATCTCTTCAGGCCTTTAAGCTCTGCTGGGGTCCTCTAATTTCCATAAGTTTACCTATCACAAATAGCTGCATCAGCTTAGAGTCTGGTTTGGTAGTCGTCAAACTTCCTAAGTAAGATTCAGTATGAAGGCCTCGTCACCACAAAGACATCACCCCCACTTCCACATCCATTTAGACTGCAGCCTCGTTCTGCAAAAGTAGCATCACAAGTGATAAATGAACCGTGGCACTGCACCACGTGGTGTGGTACCAGAGCATCCTGCTTCGTGCTGCCAGGCCAAGCAAGGAAAGGAGGCTCAGGTTGGTGGCATTCCTTCCCAGGAATCATCTGCACCCTCCTTAGTTTTTGTTTGAGAAAATAAAAGCACTTCTGGAGAAGTGCTTCTTTGGAAAGATTTTGTGCAGTTAGTTTCTCAGTGCACAGCACTCAGTGCAGAACAGCTGTGGCAGATTAGGCGGATAGCCTACAATAAAGTCAGGTAATATCTGCTGGCAGCACTTCAAATTCATTTTTAAGGACTGTAAAGGACAATGTCAATAGAGTGCAGGGGTAGGCACCATGCTATGCTGAGTAGCCGCAGTTACATTAGTCACTGCATTAAGCAGTTTTACAGCCTACAATACAATACACTCAACCCTCACCTCAGAAATTCATGCGATTTCTTTCTCTCTCCTTTTCAATTCTGCTTTATTTGATTTTCCATTCAAACCTAATTCTGTTTCTCTGCACCTTCAGGGGAAACAGTTTCTGTTTTATTAAGTGTACAAAGGGTGTGCCTGATGTTGATACTACAGGCATGGGAACACATTTGATAGTCAGATGCATTATTTGAAAAGGCTTTATAGGACTCCCAGTTGAAAAGAAACAATATAAACCAGAAATCACAAAATCCAAACAAAACCTGTTTTTAAACTGCCTAGACATGAACAGGAATTAAGGAAGACATCCAGAGTACACCCTCTTTTTACAACTAATTTTCAACAAGTATCATTATATCCTTATCCCTCACCTCACCTATTCATCTCAGGGGGTTACATTTGGCAGAGCGACAGCACAAGGAAACAAATCCGAGCTTATAGTCGCTTAAGTCAACTTTTGTTTAAAGAGCAGAAATCCACAGCTCAAAATAAAATCTACTGCGTGACATAATAAACTAACCTTAGAGCAGCGGTTTGTTTTGCTTGGTCTAGTAACTCTTACCCTTGGGATGACTAAAACTCCAGAAAGGAGACACCAAGTAACAGCACCAATAGATTTAAAATAAAGGAAATGAAAGACCCATAAGGTAAGGCTGCATTTTCAAACACGGCAAGTAGAGCCGTAACATCATCACCGGCCACATTGGATTAAGTACTAACCAACACGAGCTGTTAGAAGCTGGAGAGGGACCATGAGACTACAACTAAACGGAGAGTTCACAGGGAGCAACCTCGCCTGCCTTAGGTGTCCATCCAATCCCAGTATAGCACCAGCTTTATGGAAGTCTGGATACTGTTACTGAATGGTGTATCACCGTTTGCAGCTTATGTTCCTCTTACACAAAAGCTCTCCACATATTTTGCATGATGGAGAAGTCCATTAGCATCTCTATTAAAAGGTTTTGAAATCAAATCCTGGAGTTAACAACCATGAAACATCAACCACAAAACAAGTCTAAAAAGCTTTTGATTTTCCAATAAGGGTTGTTTGTTATTTTTTGTTTTTCTTTTTACTTCTTTTTTCTTTCTATTTTCCTTATCAGCAAATGAAACAATAACAAATGGTTCTGATAATTAAATGCCTCCATATGTTCTGGACATTTACAGAGAAGTAGAGTAACTGTATGGTATGTTGCAGCAGAGTTTTTTCTTTCAGAGTGTTTATGTCCTCTCTCAGGAAAGGAAACGATTAAAATCACCGGATGCTACAGATATTGACATCTCTGTATCATGCGGATCACGCCAAAACTTAAGCAGACATTCACACAATACAAATTATAATTTGCCTTCATTTCTCTTTAGAAACCTGTATTAAAAAAAAAAAAAAGGCAGCAGAAGCTATTCCTCCCTGATAGAAATTTCAGCAGTTCCTTGTTAAGCTGCATGACTTATCCCAAGTCTTTGTGGAACAAATGACTTCTGGATGGATTTGTAGAGAAGACTGGGTAGGTTCTGCCTGCCTTCCAAAACGCAAGCCAGAACATGCACTGCAAGGTCACAAAAGATGGTATGTGGCCTTGTGACTCCAAACAGATGACTAGACAGGCCACTATAAGCAAGCAGAAAAATACAAGCACCAAAGAAAATCTGTTTCCATAATGTTAGTGTAAAAAAGTCTCTGTGACCGTATGATGCTGATAATCACAGGAAGAAAAAATAACTTAAAAAATATTTTCAATAACTTTCAGAGAGCCTAAAAACATGCATGATATTAAATTCATGAAAAGGCAGAAATATCAGTGTCCCTCTTCTTACTTCCCTCCTCAATAATTTAAGGTAAGCAATCTCATAACAGAATCTGTCCCCTATTTTCCATCTTACTGAACTCAACTCACTGAATTAGCTACCAGAAGTGTAATTTACTCCTTGCGTAACGCTACATGACTTGCAAAAAGCTGTCTGCCTTGCCAGCTATGACAACTTTGCATCTTTTTGGTCATACCAGACATTTGGTGCTAAAATAAATAAGAGCGCAGTACAGTTTTGCAGAAATGAATCTACATCTCCTCCAAATTGGCTCCCTGCAATCCTGTCCTCCAACACGTAATAGCAAGGTTTATATCCTCAGCAGGAGGCTGTGTTAATAGCACTGCATTTCCCACACGAGAAGGGCAGCTCTAAGAACAAGTGCATTAGCAGATCCAAAACATGCGATTATTGGTTTGAATAAGATAAAGTGTTAAAAGATCTTAAGGGTGAAAAAGCAAAAATTGAGTTTCCCACTGATGCTGAGTGATCCCCAGGACAGACATCTTTAATCTCCACCTCCTTCCTCCCACCCAGATTGATAGCATCCCCTTCTGGCACAAGTATTGTTATTAGTCACATAAGCTTTTTATTATTATTTATTTATTCAAGTTTCTCCAGCCAAGAAATCACAGGCACATAGCCTTGTCAACAGGGAGAACAGATGGACATTCCCAACAGAGTGTCCTGTCCCCTCACCCCAGCCTCCTCTTCCAAACCTATTCGATATTCCTAAGTGATGGGACAGAGGTTTGGCTGCCAGCACAACTACCCATGTGCTCAATTTGCAGAGTGCCCACTGCAGTTATCTGGCCTGCTCAGCCATGTCACAGGTGCCAAATATTGGTGATTTGGGATGTTCAGGCTGCTTTCCTTGAAATTTCTGATGATGATGCACTAGTATGCCAAAGGATAGAAAAGTAAATAAAAATAACACAAGCAAGACCACACACACCCCAAGAGGACACAAAAAATGAACAAACAAGTATCCGTTGTCCAAAGCTAGTTACATTGAACAGTTAAGCATGTAACAAACACCAGCTCCTTCACAAAGCTTCAATTCCCTCACAGCATGTTACATGTAAGGCATTGGGCTATGGGTTCATTTCCTGGCCCTGTTGGAGATCTCTGCACGATCGCTATCAGACCACTTAAGCCCACAGCCACATTCACACTTAAAGAACTAGAGCAGTTCTCATGAAATCAAACTGAAATTTATCTCTGCTTGTTTAATGCAACTTGAGCACTAGTATCTCTGCCTCTGTTCCCTGCCTCAGATAAGGAAGATACCACTTCCCCAGTTCACACAGTAATATACCACCAAAATGTTTTGGATAAATGTACAACATTCAACTTCGTACACATTCTCTTGCACCTCCAATATTACATCGCCATAATTAAATGCATAGCAAAGACCAGAAAGGGATCATCTGCTGAATATCAGAGCAGCATATCTTTACAAAGGCCATCAGTACAGACTCCAGAGACTTAGAATCGTAGAACATCCCGAGTTGGAAGGGACCCATAAGGATCATTGAGTCCAACTCCTGGCTCCACACAGGTCTACCCCAAAATTCAGACCATGTGACTAAGAGCACAGTCCAAGAACTCTGACAGGCCTGGGGACCCTGTTCCAGTGCGCAACAACCCTCTTGGTGAAGAACCTCTTCCTGATAGCCAGCCTGAACCTCTCCTGTCACAGCTTGACACCATTCCCTTGGATCCTACCACTTGCCACTAGGCAAGAGAATAGACTGGTGCCTGCCCCTCCACTCCCCCTCGTGAGGGAGCTGTAGGCCGCCATGAGGTCTCTCCTCAGCCTCCTCTTTTCCAGGCTGAACAGGCCCAGTGACCTCAGCCGCCCCTCATACGTCTTCCCCTCTAGGCCCTTCATCATCTTCGTCGCCCTCCTCTGGAGGCTCTCCAACAGTTTCACATCCTTTTTGTGCTGTGGTGCCCAGACCTGCACACAGTACTCAAGGTGAGGCCGCACCAGCGCAGGGCAGAGCGGGACAATCCCTTCCCTCGACCGACTAGCGATGCCGTGCTGGATGCACCCCAGGGTGGGGTTGGCCCTCCTGGCTGCCAGGGCACACTGCTGGCTCGTGGTCAGCTTGCTATCAACCACAGCCCCCAGATCCCTCTCTGCGGGGCTGCTCTCCAGCATCTCGTCGCCCAGTCTGTACGTATAGCCAGGGCTGCCCCGTCCCAGGTGCAGGACCCGGCACTTGCTTTTGTTCAACTTCATGTGGTTGGTGATTGCCCAGCTCTCCAACCTGTCCAGATCTCTCTGCAAGGAGTCCAGAGTCCACAACTCCTCCAAATTTAGTGTCATCAGCAAATTTGCTCAAAACCCCTTCTAGTCCTACATCCTACATTGTTTATCAAAATGTTGAAGAGAATTGACCCTAAAATGGAGTCTTGGGGGGACCCCAGTGGTGACCAGCACCAGCCTGTTGCAGCCCCATTTATCATAACCCTATGAGCCCTGCCCGTCAACCAGTTATTCACCCATCATATGATGTTTTTGTCTAGCTGTATAACGTACATTTTGTCTGACTTAAAGAATTTCCTTATCATCTTAGATAAAGGAGTTGCGGTGCCCCTGCCTCTGAACTTATATCCTCCTTTGCATGAAGCTTAAACTTCCCCACCCCTTTTCAAAGTGATAATTTCAGCTTAAAGAACTTCTTTTAATCCAGAGAAGGAGTCACACAGAGCTCGAAACCTTCATTTTGGGGCTTATTCTCTGCAGCTGACCTCTTCTTTTGATATTAATTTCCCCCCCTTCTGTTTGAAGTGAAAGTATGGAACTTCATGATTTTTTTTTTAAATCCTTGTCTGCTTTAACACAAATAATAGTCCTAAATTGTAGGCACTGTATAAGAGTTAAAAGAACATTTCAAAAATGCAAAGTATTCAGCATCAGAGTTCAGCCATCTTTGCATGCATTATCAGAGACTAGGATATCATCTCCTTTCCTCCCCAGGCATCTTGTGCCATGGAGTGCAAAGGATGGACCATGCCCATTTCAAAGAGCAATGTTCTGTTTTTCTCCTACTGCAACCCATGGGTCCATGCTGAAGCTTTGCACTCTCACACCAGGATTCAAGCAGTGAAGTGGTCATTTTCCTCAGAGATTCTTCCCAGTGTATGTGGCAACAGACACAAGTGGGGCTTCAGGTGGATTCCTGACAAAAAACCTATCAGTTCTACACATCAACTTGACATATTTGCAAGGCTAACTCAAACTCTTAGAAGGAAGACAAGCAAAAACCAACCACAATCATTCAGGCCTTGATGAACTCAAGTACACTCCCTAACAACTTCACGTGCAGAAATGATTAACCAGCAACTTAGCAAAATCATAACCCAGGGTTTCAACTCAGGAGCACACAAAATGAGACTAAAATCTAATGAAGAGCCAGCTGTAAAATGCCTGGTCTGCATCAACAGGCAGGCTGCTCTGCTCTGCCAGTGGGAGAGGCCCGGGCAGACAGGAAGATTTCAGTAACAGCAGAGGCACTATGAAAAACTCACACCTTCATGATTACCTAGCAGTGACTTGTTCATCTGCTTGTGTCCTTTCTTTTGGGATGCCTTTGAATCACAACTCTTACAAGTATAAGCAAAGCCATGGTCACGTACCTTGTCTACATCAACATTTTAACAGTGTTAGTGGGAGCTCCCTCATTCATGCTACACATGTGAAATTAGAATGAGGTAATAAAGCCTAGAGTTCTCTCTACAGCTAAAGTTAGCCCAGATGCCGTAAGTTAACATCCCTGGTACTTCTACCAACGCTGTACTGCAGAGATTAAATATAGTGAGAGCCGTCTGGCGATCTTTACAGCCTCCATGCTGCAAAACCCGACAGAATTCCTTTTGGACTTCTGCCATATCATCTCCAACATCTTAAACTACAATACATAAGATTTCAAACCTCTAAGTATGCCAGCAATGTTTTGAAATGGAAACACTGATTAAGTAGATAGCTCTTTCATTCTTCCATTTTTCTTTTTAATTCTGTTCAGTGTCCAGTGAACCCCTGTAAATCAGTCAGATTCCCACCAGCAGCTACAACTATAAGTGTTTACAATAGACTCGTACTGCTAAACTTTGTAGATAATTCTCTTTGTTCTTTCTTTTCTGAAGCAATTTTTATTTCCTTTCAAGATTATTTGCTGATGTTCTTCAACAGGTTCTTTCCTCACTAAAGCTAATCTGAAGTCTTCTGAGTTTATTTTTCATAATCTGCATACTTTTTCATTTTTTATACTGAAATATGAAATCTTAACAAGAATCACCAACAGGCATTCTGCCTCATGTGCTACGAAATTTAAAACACACACACACACACACTACCATGTGGTTACTTCTCCCCTAAGATTGTTTTCTGAGGAAAAAAATTAAAAGATCTTCCAGCGATACCACATTGTGGGAAGAATTCATTTGAGCACTGAAAACAAATCAGTTGACAATCTACGCATGTTAGAATTCAGCTGCCTTCCTAAAGCATTCCAGTTTAAGCCATAAGCACATACATAGATATTTAATCTATTTTAATCTATTAATCTATTTTAAATATTTTTATATTTATTAATATAAATATTAAATTAATCTATTTTAACTATTTAATTTAAAAAACAAAAATCTTTAATCGGTCAAGACTTGTTAAATATACGTGAGCACTCAGTTATGATTCTTAGAGGCAATGCAATATAGGATTGAGATGGTCAAAGCCCGCAGAGCTCACAAACAGCTTTTATGTTCAAAAACCTGTTTAAAAAACAAAAACCAAAAACTAACCAAGTCCAGTTTTAAACTAATTCATTTTTTGTTCTTACTAATTCTAATGGAATCATTACAGAACATTTTTGCTGTGAAGATAAGGAACATTTCTTCCCACTCACAGCTCAGTTCTTATCTTTATTAATAGGTGACCATCAGTTCTTGTACCAACACTGCCTTTTAAATAAAGTAGGTCATGTTCCCTCCAGCATCTTCCCTTAACCTTTTTTTTTTTTTTTTCAGACTCACCTGTTCCATCAATCCTCCATCATTTGTCCTTGTGGCCTTTTAAACTATTCCTGCTTCTGTTTAACTTTACCTTGAATACAAACAAATCAGAACTCTGTGCTTCACTCCAGACAGGGTTTCACCAGAGCTTTGAACCACACACACACACAGATGAAAATCAGCTTAATACTTCTCTGTATTTATTGGAAATGTTTTTTCCAGATAGGACAGAATTCACCTTTTTCGCTATTACAGCCATTTTGCCATTAGCCACCAAATCCAGGACTTTCTCCCCCACAGACAAGCTGAGGAACAACCTGCTTACAGTAGATACTCTCAGCTTCACACTATGAAACCAAAGAATTTCATCCCTTTCCTACTACTGCAACCTTTCATACATTCCAGTTCTTCTCACATTTCTAATCCTTCTCTATTTGACAGTGCCTCCCACAATGTGTCCCCTGCAGATTTTATTAGCACATTCCCTCTTTCTTATGCCAAGATAATCAATGAAAATATTATACGTAAGTTGTCTCTTGATAAGCCTGTGAGCCTTCTGGAAAGAGGCATTTCTGCTTCAACAGTGCTCATACCACCTCATCTCCTCATTACAAGGCTGACAGAGTTTCAGTGATAATCACAAGCCTGATGACCAGATGACCTAAATGCCCAGCCTACACCCAAACACTCACACGGCCAGTCAGTCGTAGAGCAAACTGACTGCAATATTACAATCAGTAAACCTTTACCTTAAGTTCTGGTGTCTTGTGATACTCACCTGGCATTCATCTTTTATTCCTGGTACTAAATTCCAGCTTGGAAGGATGTGACCTAGCAGCTTGTCTTATTACCCTTCCCCTTCCTCAGAGCTACCTCCCCTCACCAGCACCTGCACATGCAGACTGGTGACTGCCCTCCATTGGGAGAAAATGGAGCAGGCAATTTGGCAAAACGCAATCCATCAGCCACTATACCCGCTCACTTTTTTTCCTTTTTTTATTTTATTTTTTTTTTAGCCTGGCCCCTTCTTTCTGACCAACTTCCTTACATCTCCCTGTCGTACGTTCAGAGGTCAGAGGTTGACCACATCATACTCTGCAGGAATGCTGTAGCCAGCTTTGTAATTTGTAATGGAGCAACCTGACAGACTCCTACTCACATTCCTTTCCCCCGACCCTCTAATCTGTGACCAACACTGCCCTCAGTACCCTGTCCTTGGCTGCAATGCCTACTGTGTCCAACAACAGAAGATAAATCAGATCATTCACATGTTCACTGAAAGTAGAAAATACAATAAGGTAGGCAGTGAAAAACAGCTGGGTTACCCTCTCCTCAGTACATACCTTAATAAGAACTGATCATCAGGATAAAACCCACAAGAGGTAGCAATACAACAGTTCTGAAACTCTAGCTAAGACACTTGTAATTCACACAGCTATTTACAAGCCTCAAATGTGATTAGCCTCCAGTACCTAACATCACCATGAAAAACCGTCAATGCACAGCCAGCTATAATCATACCACAGGGAGTATAAGATGGAATTTCAGATGCATAAATTGCTTTTGCAGGGCATTACAAGACACGTTTGCCTCCTTCCTTGTTCCTTTCAGGTGCCAAGGTCCTCCAGTCACACAGCACAACACAGCTGACCGTGCCCATGGCGATGTGCCTGTGCATGACTTGGCTTCATTTGGCTTTCTTCCATCCATGTCGCTTGGTCCTGCAGGTCAGGGCTCCAGGACTCTATTGGCACTGTCTGCAGAACCGAATATGTTTTCTAATCAAACACTGTGCCTTAAATTACAGCCTTAAATCCAGAAATGTGAATGCAGTCAGAAAGAACAACTACACAGCATGGCAAATTAAAACCATAAATAAAGGATTTCTAAAATGGCAGAGGATTCCATCACTTGTCATAAGAGGACTTTCAAGTTTCAGCATCTCCCATGCTTAGGAAGAAGTGCTGTGGATGAGGACAGAAAAAACTGGGACAAAGGCAATGTATTTGTAATATATGCATTCATATTTTTTGTATAAAATACAGAACAATTAGAACAATAACAGAGTAACTGCTTGCTGCTTCTCTCAGTTAAAAGCAAACCCAGGGCCTTCAAAACTAGGAACAGAGGGAAAATAACCTAAAGTAAGCATTTGGTATCTTTGTATAACTCCCAGGACAGTAGGTAGTTTCTCCATCCTCCCATTTCTCAACACAAGAGGCAGGGCATTTGCAAGATTTGAAAAGGACAGAGAAATGCACAGAGGAGAGCAAACAGAGAAACATCATACAGCTGTAAATTGTGAGCTATGTAACAACTGGCAGCCTTCTTCTAGTTACTGACCATCAGTTCCCTTTGTCTCCCAAAACACCACGCTGTCATCCCAGCTTGGCTCAACAAATCCCTCAAAGAGCTATGGTACTACAGACTAAGGGTATTTTTCCTGTGTTGGGGGGAAGGGGTATCAAGCAAACCCCAGGAAAACTTTAGCAGCTCGTATAATTCTGCTGAACCGAAACAGCTCCACTGAAGTACAACAGAGAAGTTCATCTTTCTTCTTATACGCCTGCTGCGAATTTTATCCACGATCTCGGAAAACACTAGCAAAACCTGCTTTACCTCAGTTGCACTGATAGAAACCACATGCAAAAATCACTGATTGTATCTTGAAAAACTGGCAAGCTCTGAAAGATGCACTGACAGCACCCTCTTAGCACGAGCACAAAGCTCCTCCCAAAGCCTCGCTATGCATCCATCATCAGGGAATGGTTTGTTGGATGGCCAAAGTTCAGCTGTCCAGATGGACAGCTAAAGCCACATCCTTCCAAACACCTCAAAGGAGGTCTCCTGCCTGCAGGCTGCTGCCACGTCTCAGGGCAGGCACCTTCAACAACTGCAGAGAACAGTCCCCCACCATCCCAGGTGTTTGTCTCCAGGTGTTACAGAGCATCCCAGGATGAAACATCCTGTCAGCACACAGTGCAGAGAAGAGGCTTTGCACAGCAAGCTGATTACAGCCCTCAAGAGCTGGTTGTTACTTTTGTCCTCATTCTCTTCTTGGTGCAACTTCAGACAGACTTTACTGCAGCACATCAGCTGGCGGGCACAAGACAGCCATCACATATGAAGGGGGCAAACATCTGCACAGCAGCCGAGTACTAGCATGGCAAGGGGGAGCACCATTTGCCGGGAGTGATCCGTTACCTATTTGACAAAAGCATCAGCTACGCAACGTGAGTCAGACACCTCTGTAGGCGACTCAAGAAAGGAATTAAGGGTTGGCTTGTTTTTTCTTGACATCGACACCCAGGCAAGGAATTGCAGAGACTTTCTGTTCACCTCCTCTCTGTGCTCCACCTCCCACGGCGAGAACAACCCCCGGCGCACACAATCAAGCGGTGGTGGCGAGCAGCATGGGCCATCCACCCACACCACTGAGCTCGCGCTCTGAAAGAATTTTAACCCTTCCCCAAACTAACTTGCACCGCAATAAAGAACTTACACGAGGCACCTGCTTCATACCATTTAGAACAAAGCCACTGCAACACTCCTGTCGAAAAAACACCCTCCTGTAGCTAACACAATGCTATTTGAAACACTGTTGTTCGGCCAGACTTGGAAACACATGGCTGGAGAGTGTGCAACTGTACATAACAGAGCTTTACCATTGGTGAATGCATGGATGAGGGATTATTCTGCGGGCATTTCAGTTACTGTTCTCAGTAAATTGCACGCCTGTCTCCAGAAACCCCTCATCTTTAACTATACCAGGTAAAGCAGCCTGCCCTGGCAACAAGCTACTGCTGATGTGAGCAATGTTGATGTCCCTGCAATCACAGCGACATGTCCAGGAACTAAAACTTACCCTTTAAAGCGTGTGTTAGCAACAGCTGATCAACCATTTTTATGCTCCTTAGACAGTTTTCAAAGACAGCATCTTTTACTGTCTCAATTTCGAGACCAGTCAAAACTTGGCGCACATATTCTAACCAAATAACACACTGCACAGTAGTGATTAGCATAAGAGAATGTAATATAAAATAATACTCTAAGAGCAGCAAGCCCACTTTTCCATTAAATTCAGAAATTCATACTGTCAATTTTAAATATATTCATTTTGTTGAGAGAGATCATGGTTAGATTCATTCCCCATTCCTCCCTCCATTAAAAAATAATTAAAAGAACACTCGGTCTATATCAAAAATCCCATTTAGACAATAAAAATCTGAATCTGAATTTAAGCAATTCCTCATCACCTTTTATTCACATATAGTTAATGTTGTATAATATTTTGTATAGAAATAAAACTGAACTTGCTCTATGCTTTTGTTTCTCACAACCTAGCTTGCAGCTGCTGGATTTCCCTACACAAATTAACTTATTTGGATGTAAGTAGAAACCACTATCTTCACTAATTGCCTCTAGTAAAAAAAAAAAAAAAAGTTTGTAGATGCATATTAGAACTGGGAGGCTTAATTCTACACTGTCAGTAGTTCCAATAGCTTCCTAGTACAGTATATACCTGGGGATAAAGATCTGGAACTATTTTTTCCTTCAGTTCAATTTTTAAGATTTCTATAATTCCCACATGTAGTTCTCTGTCCTCGTCTCCCCTCACGTATCTCCCTCTTCACTTCTTGGGCTGAATCAGTTGTATCAGCCTAACTTGCAAAAGCTGCCTCACGTATCTGTAGAGCCAAAATGGGCATAAGGTTGACAATCTCCACATCATGTAGGTGATACTACCCATACTGAACCTCCAGACTTAAAATCTGAGAGAACGGAAATATTTGTAAATCAGGAAAGTTGCAAAAGCCATGGAAAAATTGCTTAAAGTATTTTATGGAAAACATGAAATTAAACTGTCACATATGTGCTAAATATTTGCCTCTTCTCTGGCTCCATACTAATGCATGTTTATCCTTCTCTTTCATGCAACTATCTAAAAGCAGAGCATCCTCTTCTGTGTCAGGCACCATACATTCCTACCAACTCACAGCTAAATCTGAAGAAATTTGCTCACTTATTATGGCTCTAGAGATGTATTTAGCAGAATACAAAAGCAGCATGCCCAGCTGAGCCAAACAGCCCCTCAGTGCTCTGCCTGACCTCCTGGGCACTGACAGCCCAGCCATGGCTGCAGCCCAAAGCTGGTAGGACTCAGCTGAGGCACAGGTGCTGCTCTCAGAGGGGTGGAAGACACAACTTGGGGTCTTCCTGAGACTGGACCTACCAAGTGACACACAGACTTTGTTCTCTGCTTGTAGAACAAAACATCACCAACAACAGTTATTTAACGGAAATTAAAGCTTCAGAAAAAATTAAAGCTTGAACTCACTTTACTTCTTGAACCCCCTTTTCTTCTCTGTGGTGATTTTCAAAACACAAATTCTGTTGCCTCTCTGGAAATACTGAAAGAAACTGTGTATATCAGGCACGCGTGCTTCACCTTAACTCTTTTCCTGTTCCATTCCTCATCGCTCTCTCCCTTCTCTTTATTCTCTGATAAAAGATGTCAAGTCATACAAAATGATAAACCTCCTTACTCTCCTTTGGAAGGAGCAAAGGCACACCATTCAACACTACTTCCCCAATGCCCACACAATGATGAGTTCAAAGCAAAGGCCAATGTCACTTTAAAAATCACATCAGGAAAGGTTCAAGAGCCACACAGGATAAAAGAGAAGACTTTAAAGGCTTTCTGAAGAAAGGATTATACAGTGCCTTAAAATATTGTTTGGATCAAAAAAGAATATTTTCACTCTCAGCTGGTAATGAAAAACTGGAAAACACCAGTCATTTCCCTCTATCCAATGTACCTCTGAAAAAAACGTGCTGGGTAACAGCTCGTGAAGTTTGCTCCAAATGCAGGTTAGCTCAAATTCTTACCTTGACTCCTTAGCACCAGTTATTGCACATAAACAAGAGCAGGCAGGCAAACAAAAACAGAGGGGACAAGAACGAGTGGGGAAGAGATCTATTTGTAAAGCAGAAATTGCCTTTTTCTAGATGACTGCAGAGAGCTCGGCATAATGGTGCTGCAATCTGATTAGCATGGCTCACTACTACTTTTATTAAATAATAATTTACAGTAATGAACCCTCAGACGGTAGAGATTAAAATAATTCAATATTGCAGTAAGTTCAGGGGGTGCTAAATACATGGCCAAATTTGATTTCTCAGAGAGATTCAAGCATGTATGTTAACTGCTCGTCAGGACCCTTCCTCTCCAAATTAACCGCTCCATGTCACCTGCATGTAGACATCGCAGCAGGGACGCTGACCCCTATGGTTTTGTCTCTATGCCTGCTGCCTCACTCAAGTACTGACACACCCACACACCTAGCAAAAACCCATCCTGGCAGTGGATATGTAGCTGAAATGAGGCCAGGATGACAGCCCGAGCTGTCCTCTCCTTCACGCGCACCGCTGCTTCCTGCCTGGATGCGTGGCTGACAGGCCCACCTCAGGGGCTGGGCGACACGGGCCCGCTGCTCTGCGTGAGGAAGTCTTGTCAACAGGAGAAAGCAGTAGGCTAAGGGCACGTACGAGAAGCCCCCGTGGAAGACACCTGTGTTTCGGTATCGTAATTAGCCCCACAGCCACTTGCCTTAGGCCAAACAGAGCCATGAGAGGCAGGTGAACAGGACACCATCGGCAGAACTTGGCCCAGAGTCCTAGGGAACACTGACGTACAGCAGAGAGGTCTGTGAGCTCTCCCTGGACAAACACGTATCAGTACCTGCTCTCTCCTGGATGTTTCAGCCCAAGGGCAAGGGAGAAGTCTTTTATTCTAAACACGACAACAAAACCTTGTACTTCTTTTTGACAGTCTCACACTTACACGTATGTCAGCAAAAGGAAGTACCAAAGCAAAATATGCCCCAAGTAGGAAGCAGCATGTGCTTGTAAATTAATTATATTCTTTCAGCCATCAGCTGCTTAGGAAGGACTACTGCATAGATCAAAGCACTGTTACACACCAGAATTCTTGGTTGCTGCAAACAGAATTAAAGTGAAAGGAAAAACGCATCATACTTGTCTTAATTTTAAGACAGAAAACAGACATTAATCAGTTGAAAAACCAATATAAAGCACCACTTCAAGAAACCTCTCCAGCTAGCGATGCTGCAAGATGCATTCCTCCTCACTTCCATTCCTAGTTGAGTTTCCATCTGCTGCCTGATTTTCATCAAACCTACCTAATTGCTACAAAGACATTAAATTAACACTGGCCTGCCTTGAGAGCCTGCTCTCTGGGATGCGAACCCACCCCATCTCTCAGACAGGACATCATAAGCCTCCCAAAGGCAAACATGATGCAGATGCACTGAAGAAGATGAGAAAGGCTAATATATGAACAAGCCCACATTTCTAATGCAGAGGCCTTTCAAACTCTGCTTGTGCACCTGCTAAGGAGACATAAAATGTGATCAAAGGCCAAATAAAAACAAAAAAGGTGCTTCCATGGTGAGATGGGAAGCACCACTATTTTGATACAAGGTATAGTTACATTATCTGCAGGAAATTCTGCAATTTAAAGAGCATAACAGAAAGGGGGGGAATGTAGCTCCTCAAATAAACAAATGCATGACTGCAAAAAGGACTGGACTCTGCTTTCAGAGAAGGGGAGAAAGTGTAAAACACAAGATTTGCAGGGCTTACTATGTGGTCAAGAATGGAAGGATTCCTTCTACATCTATTTATGTGCGAGGTGGTCAGCAAAGCATGCGTTTATGGGCTCATCACAGGAAAGGGGGTGACAGCTCTTAAAAGTAATCTTTCCTCACTGTACAGTTTGGCCACTCAGTAGGTAAAAGCAGGGAAATAAATTCAAATATGATTATACGTTTAAAATCCAGTCTCTCCTACTGCTATTCAAGCATTTCTTTGTGTTCCCCAGGAAATACTCCATTAAATTTTATTCTGTCCCACTTTGGAGTGTGACTGTTTTTCATCTGTGAATTCTGGGTTGTTCCTGTTCTACTTATAAGGCAAGCTCAGGCAACAGATTGTCCTGCGTGGTCTGGCACCATTAGATTGCACTCTGCATTTCTGCATTTCACTCTCCTGGTGAGAACCATCTGCTCCACAGGTTTAAGACGCTGACCACCCAGGTGGAAGCAACTTCATTAAAGAAAAAAAAAAAAAAGGAAAAGAAAAGAAAAAAGTACTTCTGCACCATACTTCCCCTTACTTAGGATGTACATCTGTAACATACTCTATTTTTAAAAATACATTACATATACATTGGTGTATATGTAATGTATTTTAATATATAATTTATATATATATATATATAGTAACTTTCTAGTTACTGTAGCATGTATTTAATGAGTTCTTGGTTTTATTGCTTTGTTTCAATTTAGGGTATTTTTGAGCAGTGCAATAACCTTCTGCAGAACTTGATGGATTCTTTCAGATCAGCCCTACTGTCTTTTCATCAGGGCTGATATCTAGAAAACGTGTGAAGGTTCTATATTCATTTAAAATTTGGAAGGAATAGTCAAAAATGAAGCTTGGACAGGTAAATGGAATAGTTATATCAAAGACTAATAATAAAAAAGGAACTTTTTTTTTATTATTTGAAAAAGATAAACAGCATATACAATTATGCTCTGAGCTGAGAAGTGCCTCGTTAATCCAGTCAGCATGTAGGAACAGGGAGCTTTTCAAAACCTTTCAACATCTGCCTGATTCTGTCCCTTGGAAATCCTTTTCCATTTCAGTAGGATGAAACAAAGACCTAGGCAGAGTACTTTCTAAAAGCCTTTTGCTACAGACAACCTGCTGTATACATCATTATACACAAGTCCTCAGGGAAAAAATGCACAAGAAAATTAACTCAGTCTACAAATCCCAGTATTTGCTTGCATGCTGTTCCCTGAAAACTCAAAATCCATTCAATTTTGCCTTTTTCACACCTGGAATATCCTATTTTCCAGAATGTTACCATTATTTGCATTGCCCATTTGATACTGTGCTCCTCTGAACAACAACTAAGCAAAATGCACACCTCCTCAGTGTCCTCTTTCCATCACACATTCACGGGGTACTCCATTTGAGTCACCTACTAACAAAAGCTTTTTGATGAACATCAAGTTAACGTGCCTTTCCAAAGAACAAAACATACTCCAAGAGAATACAAAAGGCCATACCATGCAACTTTCAGGTTTTGTTTTTTCTGGTGGTGGTGGTTGGTTTTCTTGGTGTTCTGTTTTGTTTGTTTTAATAACATGTGCCTAAGTCTTTGGCACAAAGCTTAGAGCAATATATCTGGCCACGCTATACAGTACACACATTCTGCTGTTTCTTTCAAATTCATTTTCCATTAGAGCTTCTAAACCAGATCATTCTTTAGCACCTCCTCATCTCTGTTGGGAACAAACAGCAGTCCAAATGAACAGATCTCATTAGAAAAAATCGATACATATAGAGAGATGCATATGTAGCATAACAGGCATGATTACGAACAGTGCTTAAATAACATTTAGGGTTCATCTGCTCTGAGACGATTATACTGAACCTTGTAAAATATTATATGCAATCACTGACTATGCTTGATTCAAATGTTAAGGGTAATAGCAACCACAAAAAATAAATGTCCCTAGGAATTTTTACACGAAGGAATAAGCACATGGACTTGTGCTCTTCCCAGGTCGACTGAATAAATAATGTTTTTATCTTTAGAAGAGGCTTTCCTTCAAGAATTCCCAGTTAGCTCATTGATCAATACACTAAGTTTCCCAGTGACCGCTCTGTAGTAGGGCACTCCCGTGCCCACTCTTTTGCCCCTGTCCAGACGCCGCTGCATGAAGGTGCCCTGGCACTGTCCCAGCAGTGGTTGGACACTGCAGCCCCTGCAAGCTCTGGGGTTCGGGGCTTACAGCTTCATCCTGCTACTGCAGAGTTAACTCAGCCTGTCAGAAATAACTGTTTTTTTTTTCTTCTTCTGGAGAAAATCCAGTGAGTGAAACGTCATCTCAAGCAGGACACTCAGTAGAACTACAGCTCGCCCTGAATCGTGTCAAGCACCAATAATGTGAGTGGTCGCTTCCATAGTCAATATTGTTACAACCCAAGAAAACCCAAACCCAACAACAAAGTGGCTGCCTGTGAGCTGCCTGTGCTAAGAACAGCAAAGAGCTGCCAAGAGCAATCAGTCTGCCCAAGCAGTATATAATGAGCTAACAAATAAAATAAGGAATGGAAAAGGAACATTAGGTTCCAGAAAAAAATTGCTACTAACACAGGAATCAAAGTAGTATTAATTCATAGTTCTGTGACATTTATTGCTATATACTGTGTTAGCTATCTCATGTAAATAGAAGAAACAGAACTCAGTACAGTTTTCTCCTGCTGCTAGAAGCACCACAAGTGGAAGGCTGTGCAGTACCTTGGGACAGCAATTAACCTTCAGATTACCTGCTTCAACCTTGCCTGCAGCTCCGCTATGACAAAATTAGGAGGCACCTTCCTGCAAGATGAAGTACTTGGAATAAAATCTTAGTAAGTAAATAAAAGCACAGCGGAAAGCTCTGCAAACGCTACCAGTGACACAGAGAAAACGTGTGCTCTGCTCTGTCAGAACACACACGGGTACAGAGCCCTTAAGCTATTCCCAAAACCAGGGCCCACTATATTAAAACTCCCTTCAGCAAACACGCTGCCTGGTTATGAAATATTAACTACAGCAAGAATCATCACTCAGGATTAACAGCAGTCATCCATTAGAGAGAGAGCGCCAAGCTTTACATGTCCTTTGAGAACTGCTGCAAACAGTGCTTGCTGCAATTCTTATTTCAAAAGCAGCTCTCAGTAAATGAATTAGAAGTTGATTCTTTCTAAGCTGGGAGCAGAGAACACTCATGCCTGATTCCAGAGAAAAAAAGGCCTGATAATGTCTGATTCCGGTAGTACAAAGGCTATTTAATATCCCTTTAAATGAGGTATTATACTAGGTACTTAAGGAATGTCACATCCACTACTGCAGTATAACAGGGATATAACATCCCAAATGACTCCACAGCAGTATTTCAGTGCTAGCTGAATTATTACTACTACCATTACCAAATGCAGACAAAATGTATTTTATACTATGGGATATGAAGAAAATAAGAGACCTAAAACCTCTTTAAATACCATAGTTGTCATAGCTGCTCATCTTGTAAGAAAAGTCTGAGATGAGAACTATAATAAACGCAAACTCCTTCAAAAAGAAAATGTTTTTTTAATTATTGTATTTATTTATTTTTAATTTTTAAGCACAATTCCCCCTCCTCACCTCCTGCTTAGAGACATCTAAAGCATAACCCATTTTTCTTGAGGAAGATAGAAGCAGAGACACTTCTTTACATTAAGATTTTGCCTTTTTTTTTTTTTTTTTTTAAAGGCAACATTGCATCTTTCTCCAGAATTTCCTAAAATCTGTTAACAGACATACTAGATATTAACTAATTGCCTCACACAGGAAGCAAGTTATACAGCTTGTTTTCAAACTGTACCAGACAAACTTGTTGAACAAAAATACAATGTGCCAAGGCAACTCAATGAGATTGAGTGTAAATGAGACTACTGAAGTGATCAGGATTAAAGACAGAACTAGAATGGGTTTTTAAGATGCAAGTCTTTTCAACTCTGTTTATAATGGGACTTGGCGCACACACACCAAATTCAACAACAACAAAAACCACCAAACACCACACTCCAAACCAAAAAACAAGCAATTGCCTTTCGAAAGAAGGAAGAAGGCTGTTGAACCTCATACATGAACCTCAACAGCCGATGAAGAACTGCCATACTAGTCCTAGAAAGGTGCAGCTTGGTTTCACCAAGATAAAGAATTTCAAACAAAGTTGTACGTAATCCACAAAGCAGCCTTTGGCCACAGCATTTAAATGACAGCCAAAATAAAGTGAACAGTTGCACCGATCTCACATGTTTCTGCGGAAGGATGTGACTGAGAGGAAGCGGGCTTCAGATAGCAAAAAGAAACAATGAGAAGAGCCAAGACCAGATGCGCTGAGAAAACAGAAGTGAGCAGAAGGTCAGAGAGAGCTTTGCAAACTCACACAGGAGAAATGGGGAAAGATGACTGGAAAAGAATTTGCACGGGGCTTTTGACAAAGGCATTGTAATTTCAACAAGAAGAATTAGCATGACAAATTGTTACAGAAAAGCATTGCATGATGCAGTAAGAAGCAGACATTTCTGGGTGTTTTAGATTTTCTTGGTTGAAAGGGGCTGCTTTTAAATTTAAGAGAACACCTGAGAGAGCGTCCTAAATTCTCCCCAACATGAGATTATTATTTTTTCCGTGCTTTCAGCAAAAGGTTCTGGTGAAACAAAATGGGATAAAAAAATAAATTAGACTTGAGTAGTTCTTGGCCCCAGTATTCAAAGCAGCCTTCACCCAAGCATGCAATAGAAAAGATGAAATGCCAGGTGTCTGCCCCAAGAGTGACACAAGCATGAGATCAACCTACTTATACTCAGCAAAAGTGCCAAACACAGGGGAGGAGATAACATCAAGAAATCTCCACTTCAGGTCACCACAGCCTATGTGAAGAATATAGCTAAAAGCTTCCTGCCGGAACTAATTGCAGAGTTAACTACATGTTGGCATTCCTAACCTCACACACGGTTAGCCGGCTTCTTTAAGGGCATTGTAGAGACAATACAGCCAAGAGGAAGTAGATCATTTATCACCAGAGACAAAAAATCTCTATAAACAGACTTCATGACTGAAAACAAGAAAAAGTAGCAAATGGATGCTAAGCTATCAGAAATTACTTTCTCATTGATATTCCTTGGAGTACAACAAAATGAAACTCGCAAGGATAGAATTCAAAACCCCAGGAAGACTGCAGCAAAAGATCCATCTAGTATATAATTATCTGGTATTTAGAATACAAGTTACAAACAATTGTAAGCCAAGCCATAATTTGGAGCACTTGCACAAGTGACTCTGCTGCTTTTGAAGAAGAATGCAGGCTTATTTACTATCAGTACCTCAAATCTTTTTTTTTTTTAAATACAAAATATATATTCTGATGCTTCACTAGGATGAAGTGTAACGTGTGTGTGCTTATACACACAATTGCATGAAACCTAGGCCAAAATAAACTCTGTCTCTTGTGTGTTCATATACCCATACTGATTTCAGATTCTCTTTAAGCCTACAAGTGAACAGTTGACCTCCATTACATTGGTTCCACAGAGAATTATTTCAGCAAAACCAAATGCTGCAACCTTTTCATCTTCTGAGCAAATTTCATGAGTATAATTTCAGCATACTTACCAGATAGAAATCATTGTGAAGAAGCGTCATGCTATACAGAATTCCTTGATGACAAAAGCATCACAGCTCATTTGAAACAGGATGACTCAAATATTGAGTCTAGGATAATTCTACAACAGTCAGAAAAATATCAGCAGATTTTCCATAAAATAGCAATACTTCAGCAACACAGGACCATAGCAAATTACTTTTCAAGAAGTACTGAATCTCTCCTATAATTTAAATATCATACCATAAGAAAATGAGAAAAGCATTACACACTTTGGCTATGCATATTAAACAAGCCTGGATTATATATTTGACTTTCTTGCACATTTGAGGTACTGGTATTTATTCTTTCCTGAGCATTCAGGAAACACCTTATTTCAAAGAAACACAGTAGCTTTAGCTTCCCTAATAAGTAAAAGTAATTTCAGCCTGAGGTTTTGTGGCAGTCTCAGCTAATCATGCCCTTGGCCACCGTAGTCCCCCTTGCTCCCGCTCCTGATCCCAACCACCCTTGAGCAAAATGAACCATTTCAGCACAGCTCAAGGACAAAAAGTCAGTCACTATATTTAACTACATAATTTTTGCCAGGTTAGGTCTCAGCGTGCTTTGCACACTGAAACAGCTGCAGACAGGTTCAGAGGCGCGCCAGAGCCTGGGGAGCCCCGACAGCCAGCAGGTAGGTCAGGCTGCTGCCGCACAAATGAGCCAGAAAGCCAAGGTGGCAGCAACCTCAGCTCCAGGGGTCACCACCACACTGGAGGAAATGTCACTTACACGGGCTCAGCAGTTCCTCAGCAGATGAGGAAAAATGAAGGCCTCAAGATGCTCAGCTCTGCTAACCTGAAGAAGCAGCTTCTGAAGGACTTGATTCACCCTTCAACCAACAACAGGTATAATGGTGTTAGAATAACTCCAGGATTGCATCAGAGCAAGAAGGAGAGTTGTAGTTATGCAGCTGGCAAACTAGCAGTGGGGATTGCACCAGAACATGCTCTAAATTCCTTATGTAATGAGTGGAACTTACTATTACAGCCAATTTCACAAAACTGTCTCAGCATTTCAACTTTAAACCTAAAAAAGTAACAGTATTCACTGAAAAAAAAATATATGAAGAACAATCTCTTCATATATCTCAAAAAAAAAAGGAAGCAATTAAGCCTTGTACTTTTTCCAATATCATCAAGGACAGTGGAAAATTGCAGAGAAAATACGAAGATTGCCAGGAATTATACTATTTCTGTAGATGAAAAGATGGGGAAGAAGTGGGAGGAGAATGAGCTATCTTCCATACTGTGCTGCTAATTTTCCAATTGAATTGTCATAGCAATGCTTGTACTTCAGAGTTTACCACACAACTGCAGAAACATGAACTGCTACCCAATCTTGCAAAGGCAGCTCAGATTTTCAGTCCAGATCTAAACTATCTTTATACTAAATTTCATAAGATCAGCCATGCTGAAAATTCACAGAAACAAGGTGAGGTTACTCCTAACCCAAATATAACAAGCATGGCTGGATTGGCCAGGTTCTCCAACTCCCTGCTTTTTCCATCCAACAATTAAACAGGTAACACTTTATTTTTTTCGTCTTTTATCAAGATACTCAGCCATAACCTGTACTCTACTAGTCAGGCTTCAGATCACGTGTATAGTTTTTTTGTTTTGTTTTTTTGGTGATTTTTTTTTTTTGGACAATGGAGCTCTCTTACCTGCAAGAATCCTCTGATACTGCTGAATTTAGACTGTAAGATGCATTACACACACAGCTTCAAAAGCATACTTAGGAAGAAGAAAGGACAGATAACAGCATCCTCCAACAGATACACAAACGCAGGTTGACTGCATCTGCAGGATAAGAAAGTGCTGAAAAATATACAGCAGCATGATAATAAATATATATATATATGCTCCCTTCTGTTTGGGCCAAAAACTCCCCCAAACCACATTCTGTTCACATTGTGATCAGCAAGTGGAAGTACTGTAGGTAGCTGGTACCATGAAGACGCAGCCTAGGGAGCCATCTTCCACGTCCACAAGCCAGTGAGATCAATATACTAATTATACATAATTAAACCATCTTATAAAGCAACAATACTTAAGGAAAGGACAGGAAATGGCAGTTGTTTTCCTGCAGCTTAGTGTTAGTTTTCCTGCACGTTTAAACTAAAAGGGACTACCATCATTTGCCATGACTTCTATCAAAAGATTTAAAAGTCACTGAAAATATACAATGATACTAGAGAATTATGAATCTCCCAAAACTTCCTTCTCGCACCATCTTACCCATCCTTTTATCCTCATGAAGAGGAATAAAATTACCTGTACTGGAAAATGCCTAAGTAGACAGCTGTTTTCCCTTGCATAGTTTATTAGCCTGAAGACTAGGCTTTTCCTCTTTCATATGATTTGCACTGTGCTTTTCCCTCTCATTTCTTATTTATGCTTTTAAACCAAACATCTCCTTTATTTGTGACATGAAATGCGATGCCTCTTTTTTTTTTTTTTTTAATATACTAACCTATAAAAGTTTTCAATTGAAGCATCAAAGCACAACACCCAGTTTAACAAAAGGAATCTCTGGTACCCAAAGTTTCATGAGGAGGCTTCCCACCCCATTATTCAACTTCTGGTAGAAATTTCATATTGGAGAGTAACTGAACAATTTGGAGAGTCAGCTTTGGAATTCCTCTTGGTTACAATTTCTAAGTTGTTCTCCTCCACTTTCTCCTTTCTAATATTTACCTTTGCACCAGGCTTTCTGTGCCTGTTTCTAAATGACATAGATATCATGTGAGTAATCTCTTCTGGTTGAAAATGTAATTTATTTTAATTGGAACTGCAAACTTGTTTGAGGGGTGGCAGGAGGAAACTGTTCCTATTTCCTGCTATAGTTCTCTCAGCATCTAATTACACCCATAAAGAGGAACAATGGGGAGGCTGTGTATTATTCAGTTTAATGTGGTTAATTACATGATTCCCTGTATGCATGCAAATACACCAGAGCCTCACAAGTGATACAGCACCCACACAGCACATTCATCAGATACAATAATTGTGCTTTGAGATCACATATAGTATACCCTGTAAATATAAATATTTATTTACTGAAAGAAGGTTTCCAGTTCACCAGGAAGAAATGAAACAGGATGGACACTGAATCAAAAATTCTAACATTAGCATCTATATTTTCCACAAACTTCTCAATGTGAATTCATTTCTTGCAACTAGAAACGTGCCGTTCTTAAATACTTCTCCCCATACTGTTCCTGTAGACACACACTTTGGGTTATAGAGATATAAAAACAAGTTGTCTCCTAAACTGCTAACAGGAGTTGAACCTAACACTTCATTTCCAAAGGTTCAAAAAATTTAGGCCATGACCTTAAAACATAAAAAAAGGGATGAATCAGATTTTTTGCAAGTCAGGTTCCATGTCCAAGTACACATCAGGTCACAAAACTCAAATTTTAAATATTCTCTATTAGTGAGGCCAAGGTTTCAGTTAAAACAGCGACCCGTGAGGTGGATTCTCTTTGTTATTAAAAGAGAAATAGTGAATTTCCGTGGAAAACTGTGGAGAGGTGGATTCTCTTTGTTATTAAAATATCTTCAAAGTATTCTACAAGCAATGCTTTACAACTCTAAAGGCAGAGAGAGGAGGCAGCTACTCCAGGAAGGTACAGACAAGACAGCTACAGACAAAACAGCTACGGAAACTCACGACAGCCTTTCTGATTACCATGCTCTCCCCTAAACCCTTCTGTACGCTTAATGGTGAATAATCATCGGTCAGGCACTGCAAAGCGGCGGCTATTTACAACGGTTTAAGTGTCAGCACTGCCTGCCCCAGGAAATACATGTGGAAGAACTTGGTCTTTAGAAGAGAAAGACGAGCCAGTGTACAGAAAAAAAATTACTTGTCCATGGCTTGACTTTTTCACGGATAAAGTCACAAGGAGAAGAGGGAAAAGACAAAAAAAAAACAAGGGGTTGGGGGATGGTGGGGGGAAGAGAGGGAGTACCACATATTAGTCCTCCTTGTCCAAAGAGTCAAAGAAATATTTCATAAGCTTAGTGTGAAATGGTCTGAGCTCAGAATGAGTCACTGGGGTTTCTGGAGCAAAACAGACAATGTGGATAATTGATAAAACAGGGGATAGGCTCGATGCTTAAAGAATATGATTCCTTCCCTCACTATACAGTTGGAACAGTAGGATGTCTGTTCAGAAACATGGTGTCAGAAGAAGGAATGCATGCAAGTTGGAAGATGGGAGCTGAGAAATGAAGCAGCAGAATTTAGGCCTGACCTAACTTAGAAGCTGGCCCTGCTGGGAGCAAGGGACTGGACCAGATGACTTCCAAAGCACCTTCCAACCTAAATTATTCTGTGATTTTAAGGAAAGGGCTTGTGTAGCAAGAACATAACAAAAACGTTATCATCTTCATTACTGAATGAAATCCCATGCTGAAAATAAAGATTTAGTTTGGAGAATAAGTCACTGATGCCTGGGGAAAGCATGTGATGAAATGAGAACAAAAGAACCTGCAAATGTGACAGAAGATAGATGTCTTTTGGCAGACTAATGCTTTGATTTTGTTTAAACTAGCTTAAGTGAGTAATTTAGCTTCAACAGCACAGTGAAGAACTGCTACTGCTACAACGTTTTAACCTTTACCCATTCAATTAATATTAGACTTTAAAACCACTTCTCAAAGAAAAAAACGCTTTATATAAAAATCAGGAGAGATTATATATTCCTGATATTCTTACTGATTTTTAAAAATACAGCCCTTGAGGTGCTACAACACACTCAGAGGCAACAAGGTTTGATCACTTAATGTCAAAACTTAAAATTTCCGCTCCGGTGATTGAAACAAATTTCCTTCTGCAATAAAAATGTGCGCCAAGCAAAGGTGGCAGATTTTCATCATGTCATTGCCACCTCCATCCAATACAAATCCAGTTTGTCCCTGCCTGTGCCATTAAGATAACCAAAACTTCTCTGAAATGCGTAATTTGAAAAAGGAAATTGCACTTCAAAAATAAAAGGCTGACTTGCATTAAGTGTGTACGCTCGTATTCTAATGCACGCTTGTCGGAGTTTTCCGGCCTATAACTGCAGCAACAGCCGGAGACCTTTGTGTTCTGGATTTACCATGACTGTGGCTATTCTTGCTCTCATGCGTATGGAAGAATATAAGGCCTTGATGGAGGCTGCCAGATGTACCAAACGCACACCACCAGATCACATCTGCAATCAGTTACACTTGAAACAGCTCATATCTTTAGAAGATCTTGCATTTGACATAGTCCCTGTATTTTGCAGCCTCAAGCCTCTAAACTACAAAAAGCAGAGGCACTTCCCCATGCCTAGACTAGAGGCAGTGGTCACAAGTCATTTTGTATTGCTAAAGTCATCAGTTTACTGAGGATAGATCTGTTCCCTTAACAAGAACTCAGGAAGCAAGACAAAACAGTCTACACCATGCCTCATTGGTGACTTCTCCCCACATGTCCTTAGTGCTTCCTCTTCAATTTTACAAAAACAGTCTAGGTGCATTGCCACTGGATTGCCATGGAGGGACTACTGACTTACAAAGGATTTAATTTGTTTGATTCTGACCCTTTATATTAAGAGGCAATTTCGGCCCTAAGTAACTTCTATATGCATTTAGAAATTAAGCTGTTGTTTTTGTTGGTTTTTATCTTGTAATTAGCAATTCTATTTCCAGTAGTAGTTACCTTAATGAAAACAAAAACAAAGTTATTCTAAGAGTACCAGCAGACTACAAACCTATTTTTAATCTGCTGTAATCCATCATTAAAATAACAGGCATCACATACAAACCACCTTCAAATTCTTAACAATGATTGTATTAGCTATAATTAAAGAGCAGCCTACTCTCATTTCGACACTGGCTTATCATGCTAATCTCATTGCAGGTAAAATTTTGGTTAAATGGCTATCACCTGTCTTAGGCTCTAATAATTAATAGGAATATACATTTTCTCATTTGTTCAAAAGCTAAAGAAGGCAAGATTCTCAAAAATATTTTACCCTTTCAACCACAGTTGTTGAGTTTCTTTTGGGAAAAAATATACTCAAGTTTTAAGTATGTAGGCTAACCTCACAAAGAGCTCTCCAGTCATTTTTTCTTTATTTTTGTGTTATCTGCATTGAGGCTAGCCTTTCCTCTCTTAAGCCTGATAAAAAAAATAAAAATGAAATGAAGTGGAACAAAGAAGCAACATTAACTGTCATAATTTATTGTTCTAGACAACCCTGACTATTGCCTGTGACAGAAAGTAAGCAAAGCAGAAAGAAAATAGAAGTGTTTTTGCGCTGCTACTTTGCCAAAGGATGAAGTCACAGGATTGATTTCTGTGACCACCGGCAGTGCCTCCCACCCATGCCGCCACCCTGCAGTTCTCAGACTGCTGTACAGAGGGCACGGAACACAGGAGAACACGCATAAAAGATGAGCTGAAATGTGCTTGGCTTGGTTTTTAAGTTTCAACATTTAAAATGATACTTGAAAGTTTTCTTTACTAATACAGGTTAATAAAAAATAAATCTGACAGGTCACTCAATTCTACCTCCATTATTCAGACAATTATTTTTGATCTGCCTGAATAAACCCCTGCAGTGAATTCTCATGAGCAATTCATTCGGGTTTCAGAGTTCCGTGCCTTTTGACTGGAACAATCCTTTCGTGGTGTTTTCCACCTGTAAAAGTAGCATTTCATATGGAGGTAGATTTGGAGCAGGAGCAGAGGGGGAAAGTGTCTACTCAGTATTCAACACAGCAATTTTCAGACATAACCTCTGAAAGCAATGATGCTGATGTACCTAACAAGCCAGAAGGACTCTCTGTAGTGCCTTCCTTTAAGCTAAGCACCAGAAGAATGCCTTTGATATTTAGTCACAGGCTCTTAAGCGGAGCTTACTCCACTGCTGTTGTTCCCTTAGTTTGCCTCTTTTCAAGGTGACTGTGCAAGCTGGATTCAAAAAAACTCACAGAAAGCCCCAGCACTCAGAGCAAGTGATGCACGAGGTTCAACACAACTGCTAAGCTCCAGGTATTACTTACGCAATAAAGAAAGGCAGTAACCAAACATGTTTCAGGAGCAAACATGCTTCAGGACCAGGAACAAGATGCTCCACAAGAATATTTTCACAAAGAAAAAATTTCAACTAGATTTGGATGCCAAAAAATAATAAAAAAAAAAGCACCAAGGAACATTTTGAAACTCATTCACCCTTTAATAGTTTGATACCTTAACAAGGCAGATAATGACCCTTAGAGTCAGCAGAAGACTGTATGGCAGGACACACCACCAGTACACTACTGCCACAATCCTACCAGTGACACTTACCAAGATTCTCTGAAATCAACTGCAGATTGAAAACATACTCCTGTTCAGCACAATCTTCACAATTGGTGCATTTATTTAAAGAGCACGGCTTTTACAGAGTTTAAAGGCAATTTAGAAGTACTAGATTCTTTTAAACTAATTAAAATGTTTTGAACTATAACAGATTTTCCATTTAAAAGGCAAAATCTTCACAGATAATATTACATACACTTGGAAATTATTCTATAAATGTTTTATCTTGATAAATTGAAGAAAACCAAATAGAGAAAGTATGCATCTCAGCTCTGATAGCATTTTTTTAAATGATTAAAATGCTAATGAAAAAGCATCTAAAGGCAGGGAGAAGCAGAAAAAGAACCCAGCCCAGAATAACATCCTTCTATAAGCATCACTTCCAACTACTAATGCTCTCGGAGTCATGCTCTTCCTAAGTGAAAGCAGGTAATATTTATAGTATCTCTTAAGGAAGAGCCTGCCAGCGATCTCCTTTGCACTTGCCAGGCTTTGGTGAAAGGCTAGCTGCACAACCATCAAGCACAGATGAAAACAGGAGACAGCTTGTGTTAGCTCCAAAAATGCAACCGGACTCTAAGCAATAGGGGCCCGCATCTGCACAGCAGCTCCCAAATCAGATAAATGTAGTGGTTTATCTCATCAGGATATAGTCTCCAAGTGGCAACGATCAGCTAACACAAATGCTGTTTGTCTCTGTCTTGCTATTAGTCCACCCCCTCACACTCCTCCAGTTCCTTTTCTTCTCTCTCTTAACTGTTCCCAGCTTGATTTCTATGCTCTGGCTGCTCTACAGTTGCAGGTATGGTGTGAATAACACCTTTCCCTTCCCTTATGTATAAATCGTTATCCTCTATTTTTTCCTCACGTGCACGTACGCACACTCGCAGAAAGGGGGGAAGACACTCCCGTTTGTGCACGACTGTTAGATTTTGGGTTGGCTGGGGGCGAAGGACTAAAAGGCAAACGTATGCTGGAATTTCCCTCTACCCCCTTCTGTCTTACTCATTTCAGCAGCTCCACAATCCAAACTGGGGGAGGAGGAGGGAACGTGGGTGGCTGTGATTTCAGCAGCAATCCCACTGGATTCCCACACCTCCTTCCAATATAAACTACGACCTAAAATGGAGCTAAATTAACCTGAGGCCAGAATCACAAGGAAAGATAACTAGGCAAAGTGAAGGAAACACAAAAGGCAAGAACAAAGGATCTCTTTATCTCTAACAAGCACTACACAATGCAAACATCATGCTTGTTTTTGAAAAGAAACCCAAGGAGCAAAACTACAGAACTACCGAGTGCTAACCCCAGTTGTGCCACTGATTAAATGATCGTAAAACAAATACTAAATTTGATCTGCAAGTTCCAAAAAATATATATTTGAGAAACAAAATAAATACTGTGCTGTTCTGTGTCTTCTTGAAGTAGCCCTAGAAGAAACGCTAACATGCTATATTGAGCCATTGGCATTTACATGATGAAGAAGCATCCCCACACTAAAATAAAAGTTAAATGATTGGAATGAAGGCCTAAAAGGGCTAGGTATTTGCAAGCAGGTTTTTTTATATATATTTGTATTTGTATTTTCACTGGTGGTTATTTTTAAAATCAATACAACTTCTGTGCTGACTTGAAGCCCAACACAGGTTTGATCCTCCATTTCGCAGCGTCAAATTAAGCTTCATACCTGAAGGGAATCTACGACTCCACGACTTCACTTTGGATTATTTGCCAGTGATTTCTGCACCACAGCAAGTTAACTATAAACGGATTATTTATAAGAACAAGTGAGGTAGTTGTAAAGAATACTGTCTGTAGTATCCACTGCCTTGGCAATAATGATAGATTTAGGCAGCTGCTACTAGAAAACATCAGCTCTGCCAAAATGTCAGATGCTAATATCTGAGGCAGCTCAATTAAGCTACAAGACACAATCACTTTGTTCTACCAGGGATGCAGGCAGGCATATTTCAATCCATATCTGGAACTGACAGAAGCATTTAGCGAAGGAACAGATCAAAAAAACTGCAATACATACAGCCTTACATCTTCACCTTGTTTCAGAAGTCTCAGTTTTTAGGCCGCGAGTGATTCGACTTATTATGAGTTCTCAATAAAGCATGCAAAATAGCTGGAGCAGTGTCAGCTTTAATCAGCAAGCCAATTAAATCCTTTAATCAAGTTCACTTTAGCTGTTCAACAGTATGTTTATATCAAATTATTTTTTTAACAGAAGTTTAACGTGGACGTTCTCTATTCTAATAACATTTTCAACAGTGATATGTAAAGGTAAGTAACTGCTACAATAGTAAACTGCACTCATGCATACACTGAGAGTAAACCTAACCACCTTAAAAATTATAGCAAATACGTCTTCGTAACGTCTGGTTTATTTATTGAGTCAAAGAACTTCCTTACGCAGCCATGTAAAAGCAGTGTAGTATCATTTTTAAATAAGGATGCAAGTGTGCAATACAGTTAAAGCAGCTGAAGTTACTCACAAGTGAAAGGTACCACTACTTGGCTGAGGTACAGAAAACGACATTACATGCACCCTGCTCAGAATGCAGACCCCATCACATATTTACTTGTAGCATCACAAACAACATTAACGACAGCCTTTAAAGATAATTTTAATGAATGTGATATGGCAAAGATGGGAAAATAAAAATTGTCATGATTAACACTTACCCTCAGAAGCAGCAGGCATCCAGACTTCCGACTAGCATTAAAGCGTTTAGGCTTGGCGTCTGAAAACACCAGCTACTTGGGAGGAAGTTTTAGGATTTGACCATGCAAATGGTTTTCTTCGAGACAAGTAAATATTTTAGTTATAACAGTGTCCTGGAAATTCAGTAGTGTCCTCAACAGTAATCATGGTACGTTAGGTTTAGAGTATAAATTAAACTACTCAAGTGTGAAATAGAAAAGTTTTAACTAAAATTGCTTTTACTGAAATGTTAATTTCAGACAAACTTTGATGTTGTGCTAATATAGACAGACTCTACATTGCTTGTAGGCCGCTAATAAGCAATTTTGTTTATTTTACATGCTGGAATTCTGTCTCAAACTGCTTCAAAAGTAAAAAAACAGAAAGAATTGTTTTAGTTCAGCTCTTCAGTTGCATCAGATCATTTAAATGTGTGCTACAGTTTGAGGCAATTTTAAGCATTATTGCCTTTTTACTATAACATGGGCATAAATTCTTTTATTAGCTCATCTTAGGATTGATCACTTTAGCTAGAAGCTTTCTATGCTTACGAAGTTCTAATTGATGCAGTTTAAAGGAGAAATGTACGTGGAACATGAGGAAACATTCAGACCCTGGAGGCCTGACCATCCCACAGAATAATGCCCCCAGGGAATATCCGGAAGCCTCAAAGATCAGAAAGGTACATGCTGGCAGGAAAGGGCTTTCCTATATAGTTTTTATGAGCCTACAATCCAACTAATGATTCTGACGGTCGCCAGAGCTGCTGCGGTTGTTCCCACACAGGCTATTCTCAGATGCCTACAGCCTCCCCCCAGCCAATCAATTTCTCATGCAAATTGCCAAAATTCTGTGTCCTCAGTACAATACAAACATAGCAAGCAAAGCAAGTATTTAAGTTATATTTCTGTACCATTCTGACATTCAACCAAGCCAATGAAATTCTGCCCCCTCTCCCAAAGACAGTACAATGAAACTGCAAGTGGGTTATCCTTTAACACACTTACATACCTATTGGAAACGTGTATTTACTGAACTTAAATTATGCAATGCAAATAACAAGGAAGGCTCTGCAAGCAACAGTGTTTTCTGTGTGTCTACAACGTCTATAAACACGTATACTCCAAAAACTAGCACTTGTAGAGGCAAACAAGGAACAGACCATTTCTAGAAAGCTTTGCACACAGAATAGCACACAGTAAGGGCATTCTCAACAAAGGATGTGAAAGTTTAGGTTAAACAAATATATGCTCTGGTTCTATTTTCCTGTTCTTCTAAATGAGAGACTGATAGATGCTAGCTCCATGCCATGCCTGCACGTGGCCTGGCTACTGTCATCATGCCAGAAACTGCTGTCATTGCTACTGCTGGTGATGGTACCCAGGCAAACAGAATTGAGAATATCTATACACAGGCAGCTAGCTGCCTGTGTAATGTGGGTGTATTACATATAAGTACCATATGCAAAAATGCACGGGTTTATAAAGATGCGTATGACTCAGATTTCTGTGTTCTTAGTTCACTAGAGGAAACTTTTCTTAGTAATGATGGGCAGAGACTAACCAAAAGGTGTGCACACTGAGTATACAATGAGGGATGCCACATGTTACAGGAAGAAACTGAGTACATGCTAATTTCTTTTAAAATAGATAAACAGGAAAAACAGACTTACCTTAAAAACCCCAACACAAATCTCTTACAAATGTATTCACTTGTACTATCATATGTACAAAAGATATCATGGTATTTCCTTTCAGTATCTGTAAAACTAGCAACGTCTTCAAGAAACATGACTCAAAAGGTAAAAGATGCACAATGAGATATATTAGACAATGAGATATATTAGACAAACCATTCAAGTTCTAGGTCTACTCTGGAGTTGGTGTAATTTAAGAATGTCATTTAAGAATGTTGGTGTCATAAATTCAAATAAATTTGAATCACAGAAATGTTAAGGTTGGAAGGTCATCAAGTGCAACACACTAGACTCAAAACTAGGCCAATTTCAAAATGAGATCCAGCTTTAAAGTTAGAATTGGCTGTTGCCATCAGTTACTTCACTGTTGAAATAAAATTCTGCAATATGACCGTACGCTTCTTCTTTGTTATTAATCTGGAGGGGATGGAATAACACTATTTAACCTTTTGTAGAGATTTTTGCAGATGTAGGAAAACAACAATGTATCATGTTTCAAAAGGTTTTATTGCTCTGAAAAGGGCCTATGAATTGAGGCCCACTAATGACAATAAATCATACACCTACTAATTAAAGAGAACACTACAAATATGATGAGAAGAAAAAAACCCTCCATATGTAGGATGTGACAAAATTAAGGTTTCAAGTACAACCTCTCTTGCATATGCTACAAATTCCTTCATCATATTGTCACTTTCCACTTTTTTCAATGCAGTGGACAAAATAAACCATTGACAGTGAGCAATTTCCAAGTTGTGGTCTCTTCACTTGCATGAAGTATGCTTTAGTTACAAAACTTTTATAAAACCTGGTCTGAAGACAGCATGGTCAACTTGCTCACATCCTTTCAACACCACTCAGCATAACAGCATCTCATCACTTCAAAAAGACATGCATGACTTAATGTCTTTGCAACACAAACGATCCAAAGTATCCATTTAACAGCCTGGAAGCTAAGCAAGACAACATTCCCATCGAAGCCTCTACCTAAGTTTTTTTTTTTTTTTTTTTTTTTTTTTTTTTTTTTTTTTTTTTTTTTTCCTGACTGAACACATTCAAAACTCCCCAAAATTACCATTTTACAGGTAACGCCGTGGAGGTCTACACATATACCTGTGCACTGAAGTCAAAGAGGAAAGTGCTCAGCATGCAGGTGAGAGCGTTCAGTACTTAATAACAGCAGATTTTAGATCTGAACGTGAGGCCCCATACAAGCGATTAGTTAATTAGTTAGTCATTATGGAAAGGGTTGCTCAGAAACACTCTATATAGTAATGAAAGCATATAATAAGGCCATATAAAACTATTCAGGCAATCCTAAATCTGGCATTCTCAAGCGTTCTTCGGTGTCACTCCAGTAATATTGCCATCAGGGAGGTTCAGAATTATACCTCCTTAGCCTTTTGAAAGAACCAATTAAAAAGTAGCTAATTTCACCACAAGCCATTATATTTCTAAGTACATAATATAGGATGGGTAATTCTAAGGCTGCGTTACAGACATCTTTCATGTGAACACTGAACAGCTGTAGGCTAGTGACCACATCGAACCCACAAGCTTAAGAAAAAAAACCACATGCCTCCAAGAGAAGACGGTGTAGATGAAGTCAGAAACAATGCAAAGCCATGGAAGGTGGCAGCATCCCTGTTCCCTTGCTGGCTGCCCATTCCCCTGGGGATGAAGGCTGGCAGGGATACTTACTTCCATGGTGCTGCAGGCAACCAGACAATCCTGGTAGCCCAGGGTGCCTGGCTCGCTTCTTCCCCAGGCTAGGGACCTAGAAGCCCCCATAACCCTGGTGGAGCCCACCACTGCTGCCATGAGCACATGAGACAGGTCTGTGCTGGTAACTGCTCCTACCACAGGCAACTGCCACTGCAGCCAGGCCCACACCACCATGTGCCCCCTCCACCTCCCAGCCCAGGTGCCTGGCCCAGCTACCCCAGTATCCCGCCAACCTCCTGCTTGGCCTGCACAGCCGCCTGCTGCCTCAGCACTCCAGGCTCCTCATTCCCCTCATCTCCCAAGCTTTCCACCTCCATCATGTTCTCACCCAAGACAAGCGACCAGTCTCAACCATCTCCCTGCTGTCTTCTGAGCACTCCTTGGGACCATTTCTAATCCCTGCTTTCAGCCTTCCCTTCTACACAGCTTTTATTATTTTGATGCAATTCTCTCCATCCTTCCAAACTCACCTTCAAAAGTCAAAACAAAGTTGCCTAAATGTTTTCCAGATGTAAAAAGAGATACCTGAAAGTATGGACTTGGAGTCTCTTCTTAGTTCAGGCTCTGGTCAGACTCATACCAGCAAACTGCAGGATACTTCACCTTGGTTATAAGCCAGAGCTGTAACATACATCCATGCATAGCTTGCGTTTAGCAAACTATAGGAATTTAAGCTTAAGTCTCAAATGAATTAATCAGGAGAATTTGGAAAGCCCTGACAAATTTGAAAATAAAATATATTAACTCAAAATGACAATCGTATTGGTACTTCCAGCTCACCACAGAATCAGAGTAAGTTTTACACAGATACAAAATAATGGATTATGCATTCCACACTAAGTCTCTTCTCAGAACCTCTGCCCCATCCCCTAATTATACAAATCTTCTTCTCCATCTAATCAGGGTCTTCTATGTACCCTCTATCTCATATTACTTCTTATAAGCAGAATTATGATATTTTTTCTGAGGAAAATTATCTCGCTCCTCAAAATGAACAAAAAGAGACATTCCAAGCTAAGGGATAGCTGCACAAGGCTTCAAGAAAAATAAACTTTTCATGTTTTTTAATAAGTATCCGATTGCACTAATCCACAATGCTCTTATTTCAAGAGTTTTCTCTCCCCCTTCCCTTTTGGATGATCATCATCTCATCAACCAGCTACAGGGATATGTTTCTAAACGATGAACGTATCTCCCACAAAGGATCTCATGTTAGTGATTAATGACTGACACTCTTCAACAAGGCTGCCTGCCACGTCTAAAATCTATACGTTTATTCTCTTCTCCACTGTATCAGTGACTTTATTTTTCTGTATGCTTGAAAAAAGACTTCCTCCATTCCGTAGTTATTTCTTGATTGCCTGTATACACCTTGCACTTCCACCACACCATCGGTCAACTTATGTTTTCATTATCCAGTCATCTGCTGTCGTACTACTCATACAAAGCAAATGGTCAGGCCTGCAATGTCTCACAAGCTTCGCCAACCTCCCTTAGTGTTTTTTTCTTCTTTTGATGATCACTTTCACAACTCCAGCTTTCATGTTTGTTCATACAGAACATTAGCACTTCTCAGCCACCCCACTAACAAGCATTAGGAGTCCAGCCTTCCTACGCTAGCTTAAAAGAGAATACCTATCAGCTACCCTGAAGAATGCTGCAGTACCACAATCATCGCATAAGAATAATTTCAAAAGCAAGAACAAAGCAAGACGCAGGCTAAACTGAAAAAAGAATCAAAGACTTAAATTATACCAGTGATATACAATCAGGTAACCTTCAGGAGATTAATCGCCAAAATACAATCCAAACAAGCCACACACCTTCAAAAGCATTTAAAAAACAATAAAATTAAAGTTTTTTTTTTGTTTAAGTATGGACTTAAGGAAATCAGTCAGGACACAGCAGACCTATCCCACAGTCTCTGTCTCTCAGTAGATTAAATATTCCACAGAACAGCAGGCAGAATTTCTGCACGTCTGCCATGCAGTTACGGACAATGGTACTGCCTCTCCACAACTTCTTCCATTTAACATCCTGAACAGCCTGTATTCTCTCTTCAAAGAAAATGTCTGTTGAACACTATTCTCAGTCTACTCAGGGGATCCTTTTATTCATCCTATTCCCTTTATTCATCCTCGAGCTGCAATATGATTGACATCTTTTCCATCAGAATTGTAAGGCAGCGTGACAAGCTAATTATTACATAAGAGATGATATACATTACCTCTCCAGGTCAGCCCAGAATCCCTTATTTGAATGTCATTTTAAAAATTACAGGCTTTAATAACTTCTGCATCATTCTAGTCCAGACACTATGCTCTTTGGTGAGAAGAAAAGTTTTCCTGAAAATTAAGGCTTTCTATTTCTATGTATTTTTTTTTGTGAATGCTACCAGTACAAGACAATAAATACTGGTAATCCTTCTAGGTTAGAAAGAATAGGAGAAAATATTTCTTTGATTTTTTGTTTGTTTGCTTGGGGAGGTGAGGGGGCCTCCCCAGGAACAAAAGAAGTGACAAAACACTTGCCTTTTTAAACCAAGTTTATGGTTTGGTTTCATAGTTTAAGCTGACTAAAATTAGTTATCTTTTGCCCCACGACTTTCTATGCCACAGATAGATCTCATGCAAAAAATGTATTAATATCTGATAACAGCAACAAAACAGGGGAGGAGGCACATTAGAGCAAGTGAATGCATTCATATGTTCAGAATGTAGCCGAGGCAGGAGACAATTAGAGAAGGAAATTCAAAATATAAGGCACTTCCTGAGGATTAATGAGTGGGTGGTAGTATTTGATAGTCAAGGGCAGAATGGGTTCTGCAGCCAGCACAATTCATTAATTCCCCAGGCAACACAAACTGGGATTCTGTTAATTTTTTTCCTTTTTGCTGTACTCATTATTTTCCTCAACTTTTAATTAAAATTTCCATTTATTGTACCACCACCGTTCCTTCAGAGCTAAACTGTGTTATGTCTGAATAGCGCTACTACGGTAAAGGACATCTATAACATTTTTGGATTAATTCCTGGTACAAAAGGCCAGAAACCTTCTTCTAGTTTAAGAAAGTTCTTCTAATCATCTCATATAGGCTAAAAACATTGTCTGACTTAGAAACAGAGGGAGTTCAGAAGATATGATCATTTCCTCTCTTACAAGCTGCTTGATGGCCTCCATTATCTTAGTGGTAAAGAGACAAAGAAAGTATAAAGAATTGAAGAGCTTAAGTTATTTTCAAGCTTCCTTTCAGCTCCTTAGGAAGCTGCATTCACTAATGTATTATTTAACATGTCCCAAAACAACAACCATCACCTCCACCATCATAACTCCACACTAACCTGTGACCGGTGCATCGATGTCCAGCAAATTTTTTTCCTGACGAAGAATTGAAGCTCCCTCTGTTATTATTCTCAAAGCAACGCTTTCTTCCAGTCTCCCTTCTTTCATAAGGTGTGCCTTTAAGATATCCACACGGGGTTTTCCATCATTATCAAACACTTCCTTAGCTGTGAGCCGGTGACTTGGAGGAAATGGGACAGCTGCATGAAGAAAAAAAAAAAAAAGTGTCATCAGTTTTTACAGTAAAGCCTCTATTACTAATCATGACACATTTCAAAAAAAGTCATCTCTGCTGCTGAACAGTACTGGAATGAATTTCCTACTGCCTCTTATATCTTGTGGGTTAAAGTGTACAGAAGTGAAGATGTCACTGAAGCATACGTATTCTGCAGGCTGTTATCCACGCATATGAGAATAACTGTTTTGTGTTTATAACAAAATTGAAAGGAAGACTTATGCCACATTTACAGATAGATATGTGCAAACAAAACAAAAAAAGCATGGCAATTTCAGGGAAAGAAGGGAGTGGAGCTTCCAGTGCTCTGGTAGCACTGCAAAGCATCGACATGAATACACAGACCAGTGTGATATTTAATTTCTGTGCACAGACATGCACAGCTACACTCCAATTAAAATGCTGAACTCCAAGACAGTCCTCTCTCTAATGACTTGGGAGGTGGTAGAAGATGTCTTCTCCAGATCAGTTACACAAGATACATTCCACCACCACCGAAGCACACCTGCACGCAAAGCAGACCACTCCAGCAAAAGCTTCATCGGTCGGGAGTTTAAAATAAATTAATAAATCAGTGGGTTGCCCTAGCAACACGGCAGCAACTCGCGATCTGTACACTGCCATCACGTAACGGCTCGGGCTCAGAGCAAACTTCAGATGCTCATGCCTTCCCCCTCCCGAAGCCAGCTGGAGCAAGAAGGCTCCGAGGTGATGCTGTCAGCTGCCAAGATGAGGCTGGAGCATTATCCCAGCTTAACCCCCTTTCCCTCACGGTTCAGTCGGAGCAACATGAGGCACTGCCTGCTGCAGGGTAATTACACTGCTCCCTGCCACAGCTGCAGGACAGTCAGATTATAGGGGAGCTCCGAGAGGGGAGAGGCAGCTGCAGGGCTGACCTTGGCCCTACGTCCCCTGAGCAACCTGGGCCCTGCCAAGGGCCTTCGTCCCTTGCTGAGCCTCTTCCTGGGAGCTCTGCTACACTGTGAGAAATGAAACACAGCAGACCAGTATGTCTGTTGGTTTCAATTTTCTTTACATTTCACAATCCCTGTGCGTTGGAAGCAGCCCACGGATCACACACATCATTTAAAGCCTGACCCAAGAACTTCTACCAGAAGTAGCGGAGCAGATAATAAACAATTTCATTTTGTGCAGCTGTTTTCCACTGATACTTGAAACACATACGTCTTCAGAAAACACTTTCTTTTTTTTGGCTCGACTTTTTGCTGCCCTAACTGCAGTAGTGCATGCACTGAAATACGCTGGTGGGGACTAATGAATATGGGTCTATGAAATTCACTGAAACTGGAGAACAGAGTGGAAAGGGAACAAAATTGGGAAGAGGAAGAGCTGTCAAGCCCCAGACCCCACCTGGATTCATGTGTGCAGTGAACAACAAAGTTGAAACGCAGCCCTTGGTTTCAGAAGGGCCTTCCCCAGATCCAGTAGTTTTCTCACTCAATCTACAAGAACTCCTCAACTGCTTTAGATCAGTTCATGCTTCGACTGCTACTTCTATAATTAGAGTTAAACTGGTAAAGACCAAAACCTCATTTTGCTTTTTGCAACTACTATGGTTAAGTGTAGCCCATGACACTCACAAAATTCAGGAGGTTTTGTGCTTTGCGTCTCTTTCAGGTATATCCACCATAGGCCTCAGTTCCTCACAAGCAAGTCAACGATCTCTACAAGCTATGAACAATTCGTTATACAACACACACACACACAAAAAATTAAATCATTGTGAGATAAATGAAGGTGAGGGAGAACTCAGCAGTTCTCCACATCTTTATTGTCCTTCTGGAGAAGAACTTAAATAAAAGGCCAGCTAGTTATAATAATCCTTCATCCTTCCTGAATGGGGGAAGGAGAGGAGAAAGTTGTTGCTTATCTCCAGTCCACGTGGCTGGAAGAAGCGCTACCATTAGCTTGCATTCCTTGGCAAGGCAGCAGCCGCTTTTCTTCCCCAGAGGGATCGCGGTATAAAAACCTATGCGGCATATTGCTGCTTGGAGGTAACCGCCATATACAAAGGCATGCCACAAGGAGATTTTTACATTTATAAAGACAGAGAGCAAAACAAACAAACAAGCAAGCAAGCACACAAACAAAGCAAGCTCTAAGACGTTACCTACTGATTAACAGAAAAATATGGCCCACACTGCAGCACTGGAAGAGCTCTGCAGGCAGATTTCTAACAAACATGTACCAGTGGCTAATTAAAGAAAAAAAGATACTGTTCCAACAGCGGATGATTAATGATTAATTAGCACAAACATGAGCGACTGAATAGAGCACAAATTGCATCTTCCATTAGGAGAATATTAATTTTGTATATACACATACACAGCGCTTCCACAGAACAACGTAAGAAATGGTCATGTTCATGTGGAAATCAGTTAAACAGAGTTCATTACTGGAATCGCCAACAAATGCCAGGATCAATCACAATCCTCTTATAAATATAACAAACATTTAGTTTCCATTGCTTTATACAGCGTTACCATCCAAATACACAGGCATCTATCAGCTTCTCCACACCTGCTTGCTTTTTCTACCTTTCCTTAAACCTATGATATTAGTGCAAGCAACAAATAACTGTTTCTCTCCCAGTGGTTTTGTATTTGTCAGAAATAAACTGAGAGCCTAACCAGACAGCAACTGTGCACACAGCATGCACAATAGGGAAAAGTATGTAGCCAAGAAAAAAAAAAAAAAAAAAAAAAAAAAAAATCAGTTGCAACCTTTTTTCCCCTCTTTACAAAAAAAAAAATGACCTAAGTTTTGATCTCTTTGTGAAGCACAATATTCTGGTACTTGAATAATTCTCTGCTGGATATTCTGATTATCTAGAGGAGAGGAAAAATACTCCGGCAGCCTCTAAAAAAAAAACCCTGGGAGGGAAAATGCTGGAGGCAGAGGCTGGGGAGAGCAGAGCCAGGACTGGGTGGCTGGCAAAGGCTTTGCTGGGGGAGCCCTGGAGAAGAGCCCAAGGAGGAGATGGCTGCTTAGAGCTGCTGGCACTGCCCCGGTGGGTGCTTCTGTAACGAGAGGTGGGGTCTCTGCTGCACAAAGATGGGGATGCAACCTCAGATGAAGAAAAGGGAGAGGCCATAAAACATGCGTGAATATAGCAAATCCGTTTTGAAGAAGTTTGATGACAGATCCCACAAGAACACTAGACAAAGAAGTCATGCAGGCTATCCATACTCTGGAAAACTTAAGGCCTGGTCACTATCTCCATTTATAGTTGTTTGAAACCTTTTAAAGGTACACCATTTGTTTCCTGGTATTGGCATTAAACAAAAAAAACTGTTCGCCATATGAAATACTATCACCGGGGTGTGGTAATAAAACACAGACCACAGCAAAAAGCAATGAAACAGATTTTTAACCCTTTACCTCTCCATGTCAGTAGCATCCTCCCGAGACCTGGAAACACAAGAAAACTGTTGAGCCACTTGCTATTTTTTTGTGGTGGTGGTAGTTGTTTTTTTTTTTGTGCTTTCAGGTCTCTTGAACATGTTCCAGCAAATGGAGAAAAAGATCAACCTGCTATTTTCCTGTTCTTGCAGACTCCTGCAGAACCCATCTTACTGATAACGCAGCCACGGTAAAGGTCAGACACATTGTTACTGCTTCTCTCAAATATTAAGCAGCCTCTCCAGAACAAATAAATAAACCATAAAGAGCTGTGCTTAATTAGTGTTGAACATGTGCGCACACATAAATAAAATACAAGTATGCGGCAAAGAATGCATTATTTTGTTTATATATTATTCATTTCAAAATGAAGCTGTACACTATATTAATACTCTCAGAGGAAGCTGCCCGTAAGAAAAACTATCTTTCATCAATATCCAAGTTGCAGTTTATCTCTCCTCTGTAACAAACCTGTCCTGTAATTTCATACAACTAATGCCGTATGTCTATTTGTAACTATGTCTAGAGCATGACGGACTTCTATGGGAAATGAGTAAATGCTTTCTTCTTCATTTGTAGGGGAAACACACCAGTGCCTACCATCATCTCTATATTACAATGCATTGCCTTTGATGGCAATTTGCAATTCTGCACTTCAAGAAACATTGGCACAGCAGCAGAGGTGACAGTACGGGTTCATGAACAGGTCGATGCTTCCTCCACACGTGGAAGAAAAGCTCTCAAAAGGGTCACGGCAGCTTTCCCCATCCCACTCCCATCTACTTATTCATAATCTTTGGACCCAGATACATGCAATTTCCCCCTGCCACCTCAGAAACTCCAACAAAACCGTGTTTTCAAAAGACAGTAGCATTTTTAATAGCTACCTAAATACTTTTTGCAGGCTGACTTTGAAAGTCTACCCCCATTTCACATACACTGTGCACGATCATGCTGGCCAATGCATAAAGCAGCAGACAGACAAACTTTTTGACCTACTTTTAACATTTTGTGATCTGATTGTCTGTGTTCTTACACATTTACCTACGAATTTCTGGCTTACAAGGTTTCTATGAACCAAAAGGGAAAGAATGAAATAAATATTTTTTCCACGACTTACTTCAGGTGACAGAGAGGAGCTAGAGAATGAGTCACTGCCACGGATAGCTGCTGGGGGAACAGAGCGAAACCTCCCAGGCAGCAAAGAACTCACCAAAGCAGGGAGAGGGGGGAAAAAGCACTGCCAAAATCTTTTAATGCTGACACGTATAGAAAGTGCGTAGAATTGCCACATGACAAACATCCCTTTCCACAGATTTCCTCAGGCAGCATATAGATGGATGATGTTGTCGTCTCCACGTACAAGTTATCCAGTGACAGATTAGCCATTCAGTCCAACCAGATCACTGTGATCTTCTCTTAACCTGAACATTTTCCTAGCAGGTATTTTAAGGAGCAATAAACAGGAGAGTGAGTTATTTAGAAGACATCATTTCTTTAAATATGAAGTTTTGTACAATAGCACTCAACATATGCAAGTTCTTTTTTTTTTTTTGTCCATTTGAGTTGAGAGTAAAAATGTCATTAACTGGTAAAAATCCAAATATTTGTATGAGAGTGAAAAACTCAACTCAGAATAAAATTTTCTCAGTGCAAATACAAGTGGAACTCATTCTGCTATTTTTGAAGACCTCTCAGATTTCATCTTACAATAGCTAGTTTCATTAAGGCTAGGCACAGCTGATGCAAACCCTACCTTGAAGCTATTACTGACTCTGAAACATCACTGGAATTAGCAACACATCTCTAAAAGATCAAACTCTAATGTGCCGTTTTAAGACATTATGTACCTGAGGACTACTTCCTTATTTATTTTACTAAACACGTTCATCAGATTTTCACAAAAACAGTTTGACTAAACTAAGTAATTGCCAATATGGTGAAAACAGCAGAAACTGAAGTCTGGAAAATATATCTACAATATAAAATAAACTATGAGGATTACGAATTATCTACAGAAATTTAGCACCAATTTTCCCATGGCCAAGAAGTTCTTGCAGCATAGTTGGAAGTGCTCGGCACAGATGTAGTTGTTTAAAGATGTAATTAGATCAATCTCCCAGAGAACAAGGCATGCTACTTCACAGAAAGCTGCCTGTTACCAGGGGCGAGCTAGTCAATAACCTATCAAGAAACAGTCCATCAAAAAGAAGGTGCTGCTACATGAAGTCACCTCAGAGTAACAGCATCTGCAAACCAAATCAGGAAGCAGACAGCAGGGTCATTCCCCAGTCAAGCCCACATATACTGAACTTATGAGAAAAATAGAAAGAAGAGTTCCTTCGACAGATACATTAAACAGCTGTCTCATTTGGCAGCATGGAAAGCAGGGAAGAGGCAATAATACCTGCAGCCCAAAATTAACCACTACCAATAGAGTGGGCAGTCAGTGTGTTAAATATAGTCAAGTCATAGTCCTTTTAACATAACACATGTACAAAACCCACCACAGCAGGGCTGCTTTATTGTTGAAGAGGTTAACTAATTTTAGTCACTTATATCATCACCAAAAGGTACTATGGGTTGGCACGGAAGTTGCTGCACGAAACAGACAGAGATGAGTTGTGCTAGCAGCATTTCTCAGTATCTGTAGGCTCAGAAAAAATAAAATAAAATTAAAAAAGAAATAACTAGCCAAGACACTTCATCAAATATTACAGCTCTGAGGAGTTAGCTCACTATTTTTAATATCTTTTGACATTTCAATCCCAACTAGAGAACACAACAGCAACGATGGGAGTGCCCCCCACCAGCTTGCCTAGCTCTGGATGGAGGCTGTGCTGGAAAGGCGTTTGTAAAAGGAAGGCCTAAGTCCATCACGCAGCGTCCTCAACCTAGCGCCAAGTTGTTTCCAGATGCTAAGGCTCTTGAAGTGGCCACCTAATTAAAATGCTGAGTTGTGCACATTCTCTATCTGCGTTTCTGAATTCAATTATCAGTTTCACTTGGAATAATTGCACTTTTGCAGAAGATTGATCCCTGAACTAAATCGCTGGCAGTTCCTTTACCTCCACTACTTGGGCAACTTTTCACCCTGAGGTATTTTGTCACCTCAATGATGGGGCTACATTTTGGACAGGATAATCTTGTCTCAACTACCTCTGTTATTTGAATAAGCACAAATGGCCCCTTCTACAAGCATATTTGTGACACAGTGGACAGAAAGGACACCAGAAGTCCCCATTAGCTTGGAACCCACAGAACAGGGATGAAATTCTGTCATTTCTGTTGAATTATTTGGCTCAGCTAAGAGATTATTTTCAGCAACTTCAAATCTGAATTACTGTCAGTCTTTCCATTAAAGTTACCCATTCTCATAGCTATCAGGCAAGAGGATTAAATGTCACAGAGCTACCCCTTTCCACCATTTCCAGAATCGGTCTGGTCTTTTCATCAAATTATTGGCCTCTGCCAGACCTAACAATAAGCCAAGTACATAGCAACCCTTGTCTTCAATTCTTTAAAAGAATAAAGCCAAAATAACCAATGCCTTCATAAACTCCTCATAAAAATCTTACTTAAGAACAACTGTAAGTAGCTATTCCAATTTAAGCCACCACAAAGAAATAGTCATTAAAAACAAAACAGAACCACCCACCAGTACAGGACTGGGTATACTTTATATTCAATGTGGGAAACCTTTAAAGCCATAAAGACAAATTCAGATATAGGGGTTCTTTAAAGAGGTTAGAGCAGTGACACAGTATTCTTACTCAGAGCTCCAATCAAGAGTAACAAAACATACCAAGACCTGGATAAACACAGAAAACTGCTTTGGTTGTTTGATTTTAGTCTGATGAAGTGATTGACATGTATCCATCCCAACTGCTCTGAACACTCTTCATATCAGTAACAAATATAAATTTTCATTACTGCTAGTTGAAGAGAAGGAGTTTTTAGACTGGAATCATTACAAGCCAAATCTAACTCAAATCTTGCCTCCACAATAATTATCAATCAACAATAAAAAAGTTTCTCATTTTCTCAAGAAAAAAAATCAAAAAAGGCATAGAAAGACATCTACAGGCAACATACACGTCACACAGAACACCCTGGGAACCTAGGAAAAAGTACACATCGGAAAGGGGAAGGGAAAGAGGTACACTTTTTAAAAGCTGCCTTAAAGGAAAGTTTCCAAAGTCAAAGAACTGGGTTTGTTTAAAATATAAAATTGTAGGGTATGTGGTTATTTAGCAACAGCATTCCCAAAGTATCTTTTGGCCAACTGTTGGAATAAACAAACAGTCTTAGTGAGCACAAAACAACATGTGTTCCTGTAAAATATTATAAAAATACATCCTTTCCCTATGTTCAAGATCATACATGAATATTTTTGACATTTAATGTTCCCTCCTGTCCACAGTTTATGGATAAAAAACAACTACAAAGTAAAAGAGAGAGGAAAAATTAAGTTTTACAGGAAACCTTTCCAATTAGGACCAAAACATACAGCTAAAACTGGAAAATGTGATTGTAGCTTCCTGGCCTCATCAGCAAAGTTTGTTTTTCTACTTTGTGTGTTACACCCAAGTTTTTCCATAAGCCTCCAACTGCATACTGTTGAGCTTTGTTTTTATTAGCTTTTGGAACAGAGAACAATCATTATCCACAGTTTAAATTCCTTTATAGGAACAATTCATTTGGAGAAAACAAAGTCAGAGGAAAAAAAGTCTTGTAACAATGGAAAATACCAAAGATCTTCCAAGACTCAGATAAGGAATCAGGCGTACTCCTCCATCCCCCAAGATACTTGAGTGATGGATAACTTCTCTTCTACGCTAAGACTGAACTATTGTTCCCAAGTGGAAGCAATTAAGAAGCAATTGCATGTGGGTAATAACTAAAATTATTTAAATATATTGGAAAAAAAATATGTGAATAACCTACAGGTATCAACACAGATTATGGAACCGTTTTGCTCTGAATTTCTTGTTCAGCCCATTTCAGTCCATAGACACTAATAAATATCAGTCTCGTATCCGGCAACACATATAGAAGAAGCACTGCTGACAATTCCTCACCTAGAAACCGAAATCTTAGTTCAGTCCCTGTCACAGCTTTTGGGCACCATGAGGTACCATAACCAAGTCTGGTCAGAAATCAGCTTAGTTCAGGTGAAAGCCTGCTGTGCGCCATGCAAAGGGGAAGAAAAGCACACATCTTTTCCTTTCCGTAGTTGCTCAATCAGGACAAGACTCAATTACAGGGAAGTTTCAGCATGCAAACACAGACCACCATGCATTATCTCACATTAGTCCATAAAGTTGTTAAAAAGGGTCTTAGACAGAAAGATGAAGTTATAACACTTATGGTTAAATGTTTTATTACAGAAGTTGCTTTGGTTAAACATCATACTACAAAAGTCACTTCCTGGAACACAAAACAGTAGCTCACCTATCCCTGTAACATGAAAATCATGAACCTATTTACCAAGCAGAGGAAATAGAATTTCCTGCTATCCTTGCAAAGTAATCCCTAAAAAATGTACCTTTATGTTGTCACATTTCAAATTTATGATGTTTTGGCATCTAGCAATCAACATATTGCCTAAAGAGCCTGCAGCCAACAGAACAAAGACACTGGGATGGGAACAGATCTCAGTGTTTTACTGACTGCTTCTTCCAGGCTCTAAGCCACTAGTGCTGACCAATGCCACTCTCAAGTAGCACGTTTGAATTGTTCAAATTTTGATTTATCCACCCCCCCTCTTCTCAAAACCTTCAGGGGAAAAAAAAAAAAGAATAAAACGAAAAAAAGCAACACACCTTACCTAAGCCAGTAACTTTCAGGACATGAAGAACATTATAACATTAATGTCTGAACTACTCTATGTGAACTAAATAAAAAAATCACGTTGATCCATAAATGGCAATATGGTTTATTATTTTGCTGGTCACGAGAAATGCAGAAAGTAGATCTACAACAGCACTTTCCAAATCAGTCAGACAAGGCCAAAGCTGTATAAAGAGTAAAGGCTTACTCTTAGATAGATGCCTGGCCTAAGTGCACCAAGAGCCAAATTAACCTTAAGAAGTAGTTGGAAACTGCAGTTGATGGATTATTTATTTATTCGGTCCCCAATGGCTTTGCTTCAATAGCATTTTTTGCCTTTGTCTTTTTGACAGAGATTTTAAATCAGCATAAAAGTGTATCTATATGGACTCATACTGGCTGATGCTTTGAATACTCAAATACAGTTCAAATGACTGGCTTCTCCTGGAACTGAACTTTAATCAACTCAGCACATGCTCAACACAATTTGTTCCGTCTTGCCTGATAGCAGAGATACTGCTTGCTAGTTCAAACAAAACCCCCCACCTGAAAGTCTATTCAAGACCTACGAGAGCCTTCACTAAGGGAATTCAGCACAGCACTTTCAGAAAGGGTACAAGAAGAATGCAAAGGGTACACAAGTCCTCCACTGGCCCTGTAAACAATAGTGCCTTTCACTCCCGACGAAAAGAATTGAAACTATTCCAATATATTGTATGAACCAATTCCCAACAACTCCTTGTTGTTCCTTCAACGTACTTGAGAACTAATTTTCTTGTGATGTTACTGCAGTTCACATAGATCAGTGCTAAAGATTATGGACCACATTCATCACCGTGTTATGCCGCTGTAATTCCATTAAACAAATGGTCTTTCTAGTCCAGCCTGAGCAGATGATACTGCGAGCTTTGCAACAGGGTTCAGCCTGCTCTAGATGTCTAAATAAAACTTACCAAACCAAATTGAGTTACGCTGGCACTAATCTGAAGTAATGTGGCCATGAATCAGCCCTGGTATTTTTGTTCTGTTTTCATGGCTCAGCTCTACTGGCAGTTACACCACCACGTGTCAACACGGAAATTTTCCCCTGGAATCGTCTCCAAAGTAGCACCTCTCAGCATCCCTATTTATTTCCATCAGCTAACCTGGACTGCTGTAAAAAGCTGCTTTTAGTTTTTTTTTTTTTAAAAAAAAATCTTGGGAAAACACATGCAGGATGTAAATAAAAATGGGTGGATTTTTGTTTTGTTTTTTAAACTGTTGTTCAGCTGTGTTTTATCTGGGCATACATGGCAGAAACAGTTTCAAAGCCCTCGGTATAAGCCTCTAGTCCTGTATTTAAAAGGATATTTAAGCCAAATCCTCCTTTTTTTGTCCTAAAGATGCTTTTATATTTTTGTAAACCGTATCTCCCCTCAAATCTCAATCGCCATGTAACAAACGTGTTGGATAAAAATAAATCTGTCTAAACTTATCATTTTGCTGATACTCACTGAAACATCCTGTTCTTAAGCAGAGCGTTCGAGTTTTGAAAAAGCAGCTTTATTAGGCTATGAGAGAGGAGGAGACGTGTGCTTCACTCCCAGCTCTGTCATGTACAAGCAATTTAATCTTCACTTGCCGATGACTACATCCAGAGACCTCAGCACTGGGGTGCTTGCTTCTGCATCCCGCAGGCGTGCGTCAGGCACGTGGCTGCGTGAAGGATGCCCCGGGAGAGATCAGCACAGCAGAAGGGGACTCCCGATGTGCTCACCAAGTCAGCAAAGCTACAAGAGAGAGAGGGACCCGGGGAGAGAGGAACTGTGGTGCTGCAGCCTAGGCAGGCACAGTCCCCAGGCAGAGAAGAAGCTGAACTTACACCGTCTGCTCCAAAGCCTGTCCCATATTTAATGCTCAGGGGTTGCTGGAGAAAAAACAGGTTCATCTATTCTAGGGCCAGGAAGGTGGGCAGCGCTCCTCTCCTGCACTACTTGTCTCCAGTCCTTAGCTGGCTGGGGTCTTTCGGGCTCCCAGCCCCACCAAGCAGTATATTTTCAACCTTCTTCAGCTTGAAGAAACTGAAGAAATTGCCTTTTCCTCCAGGAAGGGATAAAGTGCTAGCACACCTTCCCTGGAAGTGAAAGTTTTACTCCTCTTTCAACTGATGAGCTTTAATTAACTTGGGATGCAGCTATGGCTACAGGATGAGCTGGGGGGAGGGAGAGGAGGAGAAGAAGGGGTGGACAACTGTGCAAGTTGATGGAGCAGCAGGGTAGGCTTGCAGTGTGCGCACATTTATAATAATTATTATTAATAATGAACGTTAGAAGAGATATAAAACGAATGTGTTTTTCACATAGGGAACAGCAAAAACAAAAGCAACAAATAGGACTCAACAGTTGTAGCAAAGCTCTCAAGTCAGGTTTTCTGTAATATTTCTGCTAATGCACGAAAGTAATCATCATTAGCCAGCAGAGAAGCCACAGATGATGTTGTCATGGAAATAACAACAACAGATCCATTCACCAATGGATGGCAAACAATAAAACTAGCCTACACATTTGCACTGGTTCCTAATCTCTCAAAATTATTCGTTTGCTGCGTTACCAAGATACGAGCTTACCTCTAAAGGTTTATGAGAATTTTTTTGAATAGATGACCTTAGCAAGAAACAGGACTTTTATCCAAAATTATATATAGCTGTTACTACTGATCTAAATAATAGAGCTGGTCTATTACACTATTACCAATATAAAGCAATGCAACAAGCCTTATTCAAAGCCTAGTACCGAGAAGTGACCCAGCACATACAATCATAAATGTGCAAGCTTTTTTTTTTTTTTCCCCCTGAGAGATAGTGCTGTGCTGTTCTACTTTGTTAGATACGTTACTTCATTTCTGCATATCATCTTGACTCACAAAAAACAACTTTGACTTAAGTGGAACATGGAGCTGTTAGTGCTTTTATTCAAATATCAAGGGGCTAGTTCCTACTACTAGTGAATGAAAGAAGCATCCTTCCACGACTGCAGTTATCTTTATCACTGAAAAACGGCTTTGCATTAAGTGTATAATAAAGACCACAGATGAAAGGCATATTTCACAGCTCGAACAAGGGGGAACAATAAGGCACAATGCAAGAGGATTCACTGGCTGTTGCTTTATGCAGATCTCCAGCCCCACGCAAGAGAGGCAGCAGCAGCAGCGGGAAGATCAGAGACACTCCGGGAGAAAGAAAAATTCACAGCCTGAACAAGTAGGGGGGAAAACAAGCAGGATAAAAGGTAGGAAAAATGTCTGCAACAATACTGCATTCTAACACCCTGATGCAAGCCAGACTAGACTAGGTGAACACATCACACATAACACAAAATCTTTGCCACAACTCTCAGCTGAGCCTCTACCGTGGATCCTGCAGATGTCTGATATTTACGCACAACACAAACACTTCATCTCTGTCAAAGCTTGCTGTAGTTTTCTCCTAGGTAAGAGAACGAAGGCTTTTGCAAAGGGTTTTTTTTTAGAGAAGAGGCAAGCCCCTTCCAGCTTTGAACGTGCACACGAATGACATTCAAAAAATGACACAATATCCACAATGCCATTAACTGGAAGACAGAGTTGAAAGACCTTAGAAAGGTATGTGAAGAATTACACAGCCAGTACCTCCAACCCATTTCTCTGGATATGGTATGACCAAAGTAACAGTTACTATAGCGGATGGAGTAACAAAAGGAGGCACCTTTAAAAATTACAGTGATATCCCGCAGTCAGTAACTCGCCCTACATTTTCAAGATCAGCAGGGTTCTATATAAAGATATACTTCCAGCTTTGCAATATTAAAACATTTGCAAAAATTACAGTGATTATGTCTCTTCGAATGACTTCTCTGCTTTTAACTTCTGTTATCCTGCACCATCTGCAATCTGTACCTGTCAGGCGGACACAGACTGCACCTGGACATGAAATATTTAGAATGCTCTACACAATTATTCTAAATCAAACATTATTAAATGCAAAATATAACAATCTATTGAAGAAATAAAATCTATACCACAGTGGTATCAAGACATACTGCCTATGCTCTTTTAACACACTCACATGTCTAGTAACAAAGGAAGGAATTATGATTACAGAAATAATGCATTCATACACCTGTATTTGTTTTCATTCATACAAAATCTATATAGATTACAGATTTTATCTATTTATCTATCTATACAGATGTACCAACACCTATAACAACTTCTAGTTCCTTTTCACACACACACAAAAATAGAAATTAAAATCACACCACACATAGCTACGAAATCAAGAGCACTTCTCTAGGTTTGCTGAAAGGTAACATCATCAACTGGTCACTTCTGAGACTGACACCCTAAGGAATTCTTAGAACCAATCGCAGAACGGTTTGGGCTGGAAGGAACCTCAAGGGTCATGCAGCTCAACCCCTCCTGCCATGGGCAGGGACACCTTCCACTAGACCAGGTTGCCCAAAGCCCCATCCAGCCTGGCCTTGAGCACCTCCAGGGCATCCACAGCTTCTCTGGGCAACCTGTGCCAGCTCCTCACCACCCTCAGAGTAATCAATTTCCTCCCAGCATCTAATCTATATTTCCCCTCTCTTAGTTTAAAACCTTTCCCCCTTGTCCTGTCATTGTCTGATTCAGCAAAGAGTTGCTCTCAATCCTTTTTATAAGCCCCCTTTAAGTACTGAAAATCTGCAGTGAGGTCACCCCGGAGCCTTCTTTTCTGTAGGCTGAACATCCCCAGCTCTCTCAGCCTTTCTTCGTAGGAGAGGTGCTCCATCCCTCTGATCATCTTTGTGGCCCTCCTCTGGACTCGCTTTAACAGCCCCACATCCTTCTTGTGCTGGGGGCCCCAGCCCTGGACACAGCACTCCGGGTGGGGCCTCACAAGGGCAGAGCAGAGAGGGACGGTCACCTCCCTCCCCTGCTGCCCACCCCTCTGTTGGTGCAGCCCAGGACACAGTTGGCCTTCTGGGCTGCAAGCACTCACTGCTGGCTCCTGTCGAGCTTTTTGTCCACCAGAACCCCCAGGTCCTTCTCTGCAGGGCTGCTCTCAGTGAGTTCCCCTCCCAGTCTGTCCTCATGTCTGGGATTGCCCTGACCCAGGTGCAGCACGTTGCACTTAGACTTGTGGAATCTCATTAGGTTAAAATGGGCCAAAATTAAACCATTTCTTTTTTTAAAGTTTTAAGGAAGCATACATCAAAGTCTCACCACTTCAGATGAGATACTCCATCTGAATTCAAAGGGCAATGGACACTATGGACACTCCACATGCCCCGAAAAGCTTCAAGGATCATAACTAGCAAACACAATGAACAGCTGTAAGGCTTCTAAACAGTACTAACTTAAAATCGATGTGAATTCAAGCACAAACTCCCAAATGCACATTACCACCAGAAATTCTTATTCCATTTGAACAAGTTTTCACTTTCAAGTGAAGATGTAAAAAAAGAAATGTACCCTGGAGCTGTGAGTACCCCAGGCAATTTGGATCCTTCATATCCTTCTAAAAGAGCGGGTACTACACCCAAAGTGCATACTGAAAGGAATTTCTCAGTACCAGCTACCTTCATTTTGACCCAAATCACTACAACAGCCTTGTCTCTGTTCAAAGAGCATCTTAAGGAAAGCCATTTTCTCCACAAGCAATATTACTTTGAGAGGAACACACAGAAGAGTCTCTCATGTTCCATGGGCAGCCAGTGGGTAGCTCCAGGTTTGAAGTACCCTCTTTTATCACCAGAAAACTCTAGGGCCCTAGGGAGAAGGTGAGTCTTTCGATGGCCTCCATTTCACAAAAAGTGCCTGTACAAACAAGGTAAACCAGTCATACACTGCAGGTAAGTGCTCAGCTGAGGGACAGATGCTTGTCTCCTCCTCACCCTCGGGAGTAATTTTAAATCAGCTATAAAGTCTTAGCCCTGTTATGAAGGTCCCAAAATACAATCAAAAAGGTACTGAATACCCCCATTTCCAATTTTAAAATAAAATTGATTTTTAAAATAAATTATCCAAGGCAAAACAAATTAGTATGGTGATAGCAGCTCCCAGCTCTTCCATTCTGCTAATTGGACTTCTGGAGTGCCACTGGAGAGCTGAAACAGTATTTAAATTTGCCTTCACACCTTTTTATAGTCTTTTCATATTTGTAACAGAAGAGACACTAAGCACAGTAGACTGTCTGGTTTTTATGACTAAACTGCAGCTTTTTCTAATGGCCTACACTATTTCCTTAGAAATGCAGCTGTTCTGAATGTCTAGTATGACCAGACAAAACCAACAGTTGTCATTATTAATGCATCATATGCACATTACCAAAAAGATAAAATAACCCAGTATAAAAAAAATGCTTACGGAGAAATAGATTTATAAATAGAGTTGATAGAGATCAATAACCACCTTCGGATTAGAAATAACTTTGTTCTTCCCTAGAGCACATTATGACTGGAGACGGCAGCATTTTTCTATACTTGGTAAAATCACACTCTTGTAGACTACATAGCAAAAGTTAGAATAACAACATCAAAAAAACTGTGCTCCAGACCAGAATGCTCCCAGTCCATTAATCTGGTTCCGGTGCTGACATGGAACTATTGCTATTACTATTTCACATTTATGAATGGTTTCCAGTAGCACATGTCTAAAAAAGACTGCAGAATCTCCCTCTATCTCATACACACACACCCAAAATCTTGACTACATTCTACCATAGGATAAAACTAATTTTCACAATGCTTATACTGTATAGCACAGGACTTACTTCACTGAACTAATTCCTGTCATCAAACACCTGCAAAATCTTAACAGAAGCTGCAAAGGCCTAGCTGACTGGCATCTAATTTTGTCTTGAAAACACATCACTGATGTATATTTCGGGAAACTGAAGTCTAATTTGTGTCTTTTTATTACAATGCAACAAACTACTGCTCAGTGGGCAGCCAGGAGGGAAATCCAGCCTCCTCTCCAAGCGTAACTCATTCTGTGTCTCCTGGCCTACCACCCACAGGTGGCCAGGTAGCCTTCTGGTGTCTGTGACACAAGTTTTTCTATTGGTTTTCTGCCTGTAGAAGTATATCTAAGAATTAATCCATCTTTCAATACTTAAGTACTACAGTTCAGCTCAATGTATATTTAAGCTCCAGAGAGTCTGGGTTTTTGCTCTTCTTTTTTATCACAGCTGATTTCCTTCTACCACAGCCAGCAGAAGCAGTAAGGAGGTCTCCATCGCAGGAAACAATGCACAACCCAGAATACTCCAGCTGAAAGTAGCACATTTAACCACTCATGCCTCCCACCGCCTGCACAGGGCCTCTGTTCATGTCCATCCCTGCTCGGAAAGGTGACCATGCTCTGGTACAAGCAGTAGCAAAAGCTTGTCCAGCAGCCTTCCCCCAGCGTAACAGCCCACGTGCCTTTTCCAACATGCTTGCCCCTGAGGTTTTCATGAATGATGCTAATGTTGCTATGTGACCTCTTGATTCGGTGCAGCAAGCAAAGAGAAGGCACTGCTAGAATTATTTTAGCCCTGCTTGAGCCTCATGATCTCTACATGACTTGCTTTGTTGGGCACAGGGTCCAGACAAGACCTGTGGAAACCCCTGGACAGAGAAGCTCCGCAGTGCACTGTCTCAAATTCCTAACCAGAGTTGGTAGGCTCAAGCTTCTTGAACCATTTGCTGAATAATTTTAAATGAATGCTTGAATTGACAAGGGTTTATGGCATGCTGCCATGGACTTCCCTCTGTCTTTAAGTGAAAACGCACAATTATCTCCTATATTACTTCTTAGTCAATGCCCCTGAAAAAAGAAATGCACAGTAGCAGCAATATAGCACAGACTGTGGAAGGAACATCTCTCACCTCACAACTGTCAAGTTATTTTAGATTTCATTTAAACTAAAAAATAGTAGGTTAATTACAGTCATTACTTGTTTAAAAGTTTTTCCCTTCCTTTATCCCCCTCAAACATTATTAATCTCGTAGACTGTTCTGTTCATAAACCATATCTGATCGTTTTTATCAGACATTTTGTTTTCCTGAATATCTTTAAAGAACAGTCTTTAAACCATCACCATTTTGTTAGACAACAGGGAGACAACTATTTTTTAACAAAGAGGATGGTGAAGGTCAGGGACAAAATTTGCTCTGTTGAGGATGGGGTAATATTTCTATCATTGCCTTCTGGAGGAAAGTACAGAACACCCTTTTAGAAATTTTAGAAGGGAAAAAAAAAAAAAAGGACAAGATACTTGTTTCTCTCTGGTGAAAAAGCAGCACCGGGGGCATGCAAGTGAGACACTCTCAGCAGTATCAAGACAATTGCAATGACTTAGACGACAGCTGGCTAGGAACTCATGTTACAGAACCAGCACCCTGATCAACCTTCTGGCAAACCAATATCTGTGAAGAAAGCAGCAGAAACAGTCCCAGCCATTTACACATTCCCTTCACACATCCTTTTCAAATTGCTTTCATAAATGAACAAAAAGAGATTTGCTATAAAAATCTAGAAATCACCAGATAACAAATCAACTATTAGCCACCTCATAGCCAGCGACAACTTGCATGAATTACTAATTCAACGTTCACACCACAGGAGAGTGAATAATGCAACAAATATGTTTTCGAAGCATGTTTAACTGGCTACTCCATCGGCTCTGGATCAAGCCTGTAAATGGCTTAGTTTGCCAGCACAGTTCACATTACAAGTAAGATTCACTGACCTTTAGGAGGGAGCAAAAACCAAAAGAGCAAACCAAAGCCTGGTTTAACTACAACTTTCTGAAGCACAAGTTGAGGCATTTTCAATTATCTTTTATCAAATACTCAGTGAAACAGAGGAGATTAAATTAAGTGCACTTCAACTGAATCATTTTCTACAGAATGAAGCAGTCTCAAATTGCTTGGCAACTTGATAAAGAGTAGAAAATCCTACCCTTCTGTCACTCAAGTGAAAGGCAAGTATTTATTATATATTACATTTGCATGACACAAAGGCTTTTCTAAGCCTAATATTATCTTAGCATTAAGAACATAAAGTTACGTTTACTAAGTAGGGTTTATGACACAAACAAAATCCTCTATGCTTAATTTCTTGAATGTCTGTTAACAAAGTCCAAGACCTCCTCTGGGAATTTCCCAAAGCAGCAGAGAATCCATTTCTTATTCAGATTCAGGTAAGTCAGCAAACTCAAATGTCTCACATTATCATTGTTGATCACGTCATTTCCATGTTACAAATTTAGATTTTTCTTTGTTTAAGAACTAGCCTGAACAATAATCTCAAAGATTGCTGGACTAACTGTACCATCATCCAAAAATAACAACATGGTTCTAAAAGACTCGTCATAAACTACCCTGTCCTTCCCGAAGTGCAAGTAAGGTTATAGATTCCATCCATACTCATATTAGTCCAGTATAACATGTCAGAAATAATATGATTATTCAGCCTCTAAGGTTTAACTTTTAGTAATATTAATTTTGACTCCTGCCTTGTTGCCATTTTCCACCTGATGCACCGTCACAATGCATGCTTTGGCAAATACCCCATCATCACCCAAAGCCATACTCAGGTACTACCTTTCATGGACTTACTCTTATACGAAGCCTAAAAACCCACAAAACAAGGGAATTTACAACAGGAGGGCAGTTAGCACACTTTTGAGAACTTCAAGTCAAACTCAGACCTGTTTCATGGCTGTACCCCGCAGGATGCTTTAAAGAATCACAGTACATGGATATCCATTCTTTTTTCATTATCTGAAGATCTTAAAATCCATGTCACTGTCCAAATCATTTAAAATATTTAAATATTAAAATAAATTCTTAATTGCAGATTGAAAAAGGATAAATTCTTCATTTAAAACTTTAATAGTCAAAGTTAACGTCTTCTGATTTAACTCCTTTTTGGAAAAAAAAAAAAAAAAAGCTATTTAACTCTCAGCTTTACAAAAATGCTATTTCTAAATTACTTGTGTCCTACACTTATGCTTCATATGTTGGTAGTATCACTGTTAGAATCCACCCTGCCTATAGCTGGGGGCAGATATGCAGGGATATTTGTTCCCAAATTCTCAACCAGCAGTCATTGCTTGAATCTGTGACCTCGTCTGACAGGACAAACAAAACGTTACTGAATTTACAGTTTTAGTATTTCCCTATTCCGCAGGCAGCCAAAATGATCTGACACATTCACGCACATCAACTTTAGCAGCAGATGTCAGCAAGTTAAGTTGTTTGTCAATTCCCCCCCCTGCTTAAGACCTTCCAAATGGAATCCCAGAATGCTTCCTGGCTGGAAGCTATATGTTGAGCTATGTTTTCAAGAAGAAGAAAAAATTGTTTGGACTAATCCAATAAGCTAGAAGAAAATGTTGTTCCTCACAACAAATGCAAGCAAGGGGATGGATTAAGGTGTTTTCTGAGGTTCACAGACTCCCAGAAAGTGGAAAGAAACATGGCATATCCATCTTTTCCATGTGAGGGCTGTGCATTATATAGTTTATAATGCACAAGTGTAGTCAAAACAGATTATATCTTCTCCTACAAAGGAATGGCTTGGGCAGAGATCCTGCAAAAAGAAACTGAACCAGTTTCTACAGCCGTCCCTCTTTCTTTAAGCTTCACCCTGAAATTTTTGTGATGCACATTGGACTGCGTTCAGTTGTGCTCTCATCTGTGGGATTCCCTATTAACCTAGTGAACATACTGAACTCATAAATCCAGCAATGCTCACACAGCAACTTACAAACCTAACTTGCTTGGGTTACAGGTAGACATCTCAGCACAAGCGCAAAAGGCTTGCTTTCCAGTGTACCAGGCCTATAAACTGGTAGTAACACTAATTTTCACATTTTCCAGAAATATATATATATATATATATATATATATATGGAAGCATGTTGAAGACATATTCATTGCAAAAATCTTGCCACAAGGGAAAAAATGACTATGAAAAAGCAAAATATACACTTATACATACATATGTTGATGGAGACAACTTTGAATCCTTCCCTCTGGGATTCAAAATGAATCAGGACATGCAATCACACTGCTATCTTCTCTTTTTGAAACACTAAGAAACAGTCTGCTGCCATCAAGGCCATTTAACTCTACCTGATTGAGAAATGATGTTTCAAACCATATTTGAAAAGCACTCTATCCCTCATCTTTCCGCATTCAGAAATTTAGATTAGAAAACCTTAATGGCAAACCACAAAGCACAGAATAAACTCATTTATGAGGCAAGGACAGAACAGGGGCCTACGTGTTTCTCTGAAAACAGGTGGATACGGTTGGTTCAAAATACAAGACAAAATAAGACTACATTCAGAAACGTGAAGTAACCTCTCCTGTAGGCAACACACTATTTCCAAACAGTTATTGTGCTGTAAGTACTGAACAGCTCTTTGAAGATAAATTTATACCTAACGCACATGCAAGTCCTTCTTTCAAACAGAAGGCTGCATTGCATTCCTTTGTAGGCTATTGATGTTTTTTCTTCACCTACTTCCTTTGCAGGAAGCCTTAGAGACCAAGGAAAGGTTTAATCTTTTCCAAAATTGAAAATACTCCCTCAACATCTGGCAGCTTGCATTATTACCTCAGCACTCCAAGGTTTGCCACACAAGTGAGGCAACATTCATGCTTGGAGACTTCGCCAAGAAGATTCCTAACAATTTTTTCCTCCCTAATATGAGGGTTTCCAATCAGCATATTTGTTCCTAAGAGGGAAAGAAGCATTTGTAACATTGTGCATCATTCTGCAGGGCTTTATGGCCGTCATGGTGTGGGTACTTTTTTTTTTCTTTTCCTTTCTTAATAACCAAACCAGGAATCAAACCAATCTCATCACATTTATTATAAATAAGCAGCAGCAGCATAATACCAGGGCAACCGCACTTTTTGTTAGATGAGGATTAACACCTACTCTTAAAAAGAGGAATGGAAACACAGATGCAGACCAACTGAGGCTAGATCCCTTCCAAATTATGGTTTACAAAGCCCAAAGTTCACTATGCACCATCTCACAGGGCCCTCCTGGTCTCACTGTTACACAGGGTTGGCAAAATGGAAAGCTCATTTTAGGATCCTCATGGAGAACTAGGGAAAAGATTGCATGCACGTGAAAGTGGGGAGGGAAGGCGAGATGGAGTGTGGGGGGGGGGGGCAACACAAATTGAAGACGCACACAAAGGGCTAGAGCTACCAAAGCAAAGTAACTTTTCTCCTTGCCCTAAACACAGAAAACGGCCTGAGTGACTTATTTCATACTCAATGTTGGGAAAAAAAAACAAAAACAAACAAACAAAAACTTTAAACGTGTTTTCCTCCTCCCACCCCAACTAAGCTTTTATTTCTACGATTGTTTCTGTTCCAGGGCTTTTGAGATCCACCCAAATACAAACAATATTCAGAACTATTTTATCTTCATCCAGAAGATGAAATCGACTATTTGCTATTAGAAGAAATAAAACAAACTGAAACTCTTTTAAATAAAAACCTATACTTTGGAATGGCTCTCTTTTCCCCTTCCCCTCCATCTCAGTAGGAGAAAAAAAAATCCTCTTAAACAACAAAACACAAATCAGATCTACGATGAGCCTTGAGAGGACAGAGGTTAGTGCCTTCTATACAAAGAAAAGAGCTCAGAGCCAAGGAAGTAAGTCACACATAAATACCCACCTAACACAATCTACCCTAAATAAAATGAAATATTACCCTTCCAACCTACTCTGTAAAAACGACTCAAAAAAAAAAAAAAAAATAGGCTTAACCACAGCCAGCAGTCCAACTAGCCCCATGGTCTTTGTTCTGGCAAGCCACCCCAGCACCAGGGGGCTAAGTGAAGCAACAGGGATTTGAGGTTCCCCTTGACTGTGCTCATCATGTGCTGACTTCTGTCACGTCTGTCTGCAGTCATCTCTTCCCAGGCTTGGGGATCCCGACTATGCGCTTCCCCTGTGCATGGGTGCTGTTTCACACATCTGATCCTGTTATTTTACTCAATTTTTCCACATCCATTCTGATGAAATAGCCCAGAACTGCTCTGAATATTTAAGATGTTGGCACAGCGCTGTGCAATGATGTCTCATCATTTGTTCTTCATCTTTCCCCTACTAACACCTGGTGTTCAGTTTGCCTTGTACTACCACTACGTGCTACTGAGCACAGAGCTCATGCTTTCCCAGAGCCACCTATGGGAAGGTGATCCCACAGTGACCATAAAGTGGTACGAGCCAGAGCCCACCCCAGCAGAGCTGTAACGTCTTGATGCTTCCCATTCCTACATGCACACTTGCACTTACATTTCTCTACATCAAGTACCATTTACAATTTTGTGGCTTAGTTAAGCAGCACTGTAAGGTAGTTGCACAATTCTTCAGAGCTGGCTCTTAAATACTCTGACCGAATTAGGACTTCATTACCTCACTGTTCACCTGCTCTTCCAGATCATTTATGTGGCCAATGATAAAGTAAGCAGAAATTATGTCTCATTTTTCCAATATATATTGCAAGATTTCCAGCTTTCCAAAGCACGGTTGATAGTGCCTGTTATAAAGTGTATTTATACTTGGAAGTTACCGTTTAATTTGACATTTAGGGCTGTGGAACACAGTGCTTTTCTGCAGGGGAAAAAAAAACCCACTGTCTTACTCATACTCTTCATTTTTGGCAGTCTCTCTCAGAAACACTTTGTCTCATCACAGAGATCATTATCCTGAGATGATGCAGCCTGCATGCAGGAATGAGCTATATGCCATTATGTCTCACAGTAACAGACCTGATTCCAGTTTCACACTGTTACAACACATTGCACTTCGTCCTTCTTTTATTGCTCTTGACTCCATTAAGAATGACAGTTTGATCTATTATCAGGGACTTGGCTCAAAGGGAATGCAAAATAAGGAACTCCAACTTCAGGCTAAGTACACTAAGCCATGCTCCCTGCAAAACTAGAATAAGATTGTTCAAATGTCATTTCAGCACAAGAAAAAGCTTTTTCCAAGCTTACAATAAATAGTTTAGCTTTTGCTAACAGATCTTCAGTCCCATTTCATGAAATTTCAAGATAGTAGCTTCAAGATAGTAGCTACTGAAATTTCACTGCAAGATGCAGTGGGCCCTTCTCCCCCAGTGACCTGGGAAATACATGGATTAATTTTGAAAACAGTTAACAAAACACAAGACTGGCAAAAAGGGTGAGATTTCTCACACTTGAGCAAGGTAGTTGGTAAGATCAGAGAGGAAAAGCAGTCAAACAGTTGCCTACACTCAAAAAGAAATCTAACTTAGCAGCACATATCTAATATGCAGACTATACAGGAATTAATATGTTAATAAAGGAGGAATCTCATACACTTGAAGTACCTGGTTGAGGCTTGGATTTATGTGCAAGACCTAGCAGATGAAGATGAAATCAACAGCTACAGAAGCCACCAATAAAACTTCTACTCAGCCACGTCTTGCTTTCATGCAATATATAGGTAAAACTAATACTGGATTTTACTCTGTGCCCATCAATTTCAGCAGCTGACAGTTGTGTTTTCATAAAGTAATGAAAAACAGGTACAAACAAAAAACTTGTGTTTCATCACAAACATAGTGGTGAATTTACAATCCATGTAGCAGTAAGAGGTCTTCCTGATGTACACAATCAAAAGTCATTTATTAAGTGCTGTAGCATCTGAGCCAGGAGAAATGGAGGTCTCCAGTCGTCTGAGTGAAAGCAAGTTTTGGGCCCATGATGCCTTACTAGGTATCTACATGTGTCTGGGATCACAAAGCACACAAAAGAAATCAAGAGTGATCATTCCCCTGTGCAGTGAAGTATCCTGGCTGTTCCTGATGCTGGTATGTTACACTAGTCTCTTCAACACAAGACGCTATCAAACGTTTCAGAAGAAAATACTAGAGGCCTACACTGGAGGGGGCTGGGGTCTAACCGTACCACTGCTCATCACCTCTTGTAGCTTGAAACTGGCTTAAACAGAGAAACACAAATTTTTCTTCATAACACCAGCTCTGTACTGAAGCCATATTGTATCATTCATCAGAACAGAGGCAACCAACCAGCAGAAACAAGTGTGAGCTAGAAACTAACTTTTTGTTGTTGCTTTTATTTTCTGAAAAATGTCTTCATTCTCTGATTTACTTAGTGCTTTCTCAGTTTTCTCTTTCTATTCTGATTTTAACAGGAATTACTGATTGTAGCAGAATGCAGGAGACATGGTGAAAGAGCTCAATTAGAAAATAAAACACTGCATTTGGGGAAGACTTATTTTCCTTTTGCAACTCTGCACTTGAAATGGTAGATAGTTTTTGGTCTGACTTCTCCACACAGTTAATCTTTACTTGCTTTTGTCTCCCTCTACCCCTACCTTATTACAGAAAGGGACAACCAGTGCCAAACCCGTGTGCCCTTTTTCCTTAGCCTTGTTCCTCATTCATTCACACTCTTACTCATGAGCATTTTAAAGGCTGCATAAAACATACGGCTGCCCAAACATTTATCTTACTGACTTTTCAACCCATTAAATCATGGCTCATGATGGTATCTTTTATAACCTCTTCATACATCACTCTTCAAATTTTTCAGTAGTAGCATATTATCTTAGGTAGTTTATTTTCAGAACTTCAGTATTAAGAGGACAGGAGAAGAAATCATTTTCTTAAATTCTAAATGTTAGATTCACTTCCTAGATTTCATAATTTGGCACAGATGAAGGAAAAGGAGAACAGAAGACTCGCAACAGATGCAATGTGGAGTTAGTTATGGAGATGAAGACGATATCCACGTCTGTGGGACATGCGTAAGATAACGCATAGTGAGACGTGAATTAGCCCTGTCGTGTGGAAGGCGTGTAACCACTTGTGCACCTGCCCTAATGTCCTGCTTAAGCAGGGTGTGCGCTTCAGCTCAGGGCACTGCTTTCTGTGCACAGGCCAAGTTTGCTTGCATTTCCTATAAACATACCACACAAGTATCCTGGAAAAGCAGAATCTGTCCATGTGGTCTTTGGAAGTATCCTCAGGCACATCCTGAACAAGAGTGGCTTTACGAACTGCAAGCATTTGTCACAAAGGGTATGAGTAGCACGGGGTATCCAGATTGCGGCCTGTCTGAGGCGCGGTGCCTGAACACTTCTCTGGGTGCTCTGGAAGCACACGGCCTCTGACAGGCAGCCATTAATGGGGTTAGCTTGCACAGGGATTGTGACAGACATCATGACAAGATTACACCACTTTAGCCCAGTAACAAGGGGAAGATGGCAAAGGGAACTGCAGTGGAGGACACAAGGAGGTCAAACGGAGGAGCAAAGACAAAAGCAGAAGAGGCAGCAGGCAGCCTGTGCTCCACAGCCTCCCATCAGCCCAAGTCAAGTGGCTGCAGAAAAGCCAGTGCAATAGTGAGAACTGGTAAATGCAACTAAATGATTTAACCTAAAGCAGAAAACTATACTACGGTCATTTTCCAAACTTACTACCTTTAACATTTACGTTAATCCTGCATTGTTTTCCATTTACATTGTCAGATTCTCACGAAAGGAAAAGTGCTGAAGCTGACAAACTTGTCCAGTCATTTCTGAGCATCTCAAAGGATGGAGATTGCATAGCCTCTCTGAGCAACCTGTGCCAGTGTTTGACAACCACCACAATCAAATTATTTCTTCAAACCACTTTAAAACAATTTTTTAGCGTTTCACTTTGTGCCCACTGCCTCTTGTCCTGTCAGTGGGCACCACTGACAAGAACCTGGCTCTGCTTTCTTTATTCCCCTGGTGGAGATGCATCAGTGTTTCATACCTTGTACAAAGATACCTGTTGATACTTAATAATGAGCATATGTCTGAATCACTACAGATTGTCCTACAGCACAGAGTGATCTGATATACTGCTGGCCTGTAGTAATTAATATCACTCTAATAGAATACTGTCATCACAGAGAGAGACAACAAAAGAACTGAAGTTTCCTCCTGAAAGTTAGCAGAATTGGTCAAGAAGTGACCAAAAGCACAACAATCTGAGTTACAAACAGGAGTTTAAGTTTGAATTTGCTACGCTCTGGCTAACCAGAATATCCATTTGCACTCTGACTCAACTGACTACCTCAGCTCATATTCTGACACACAGAAGGACAGATCTGCTGACATCGAGAATTGCTTGCCAAAGGAAATCTGTCAATAAGGAACATTTATAACTTTCTTAATCAAAAGCAGAGTAGCTACAAGAAGTCAACTGTGTAAAACAATATCCTTACTCAATGGCACACAAACAGGAGCTAATATTCAGAGGCAAATGGAAAGTGAATCACAAAGGACACAAGAAACTGAGACAAGGGCAGACTGAAAAAAAGATCTTGCAAAATTCAGTTGTGATCACACAACCGACGTTGTGATTGTACCGTGATGCCTATGCGAACAGCAGCTGAATGAGTATTCCCACTTAGGAATGCTTGGTCTGTAAGCTTTAATGTTTTCTACTGATTTTACATCACCTGCTTTGAGATAAAACTGTGTCCTACTATTACTAACAATACAGAATTAGCAACTGAAACCTATAGGAATAGGTGCTGGATTCTCTTCTGACTCATGCAGCATCAAAAGATCTCTTTAAATTTAATTGCAGAACTTCTACTTAACAGGAATAATGTATCTACTAAAAATATTTCTTTCTTCCATTTTCATGCTCTAGGCTGGGACTGAAGAGTTGGCAATTACAAGCTGAGAAACATCATATTTTTACCTTCAGACTGAGCAAGTTTGTTCTAGAGAGTCTCTGAAAGCACAACTCAGTCATGATTATTCAATGCTTTAAAAAGCATCTGTTGGTATATTGTTGCAAATAAAGTCTTCTAATGTTATTAAAAAACAATCTCACCTCTAAGCACCTAAGGTCTCTTTTGTCACAAAAGGTATTACTTACTGTCAGTAAGGGCTAAATGAAGTTGTAGATTCAATCTCATGGATGTCATTTCACTCAACACAGCTAAAACATCGAATAACATGCATGCACAAACTTAGCAATAAAACTAGAACTACTTTGGCCTCACTATTTATTAGGCCACAGGAAACAATCTTAAAAGGAACAGGAAAAGCAATACCTACACCCACTGCAAAAAAAGTACTAGTCTGTTAATGACTGGAATAAAACATTGAGAAAGGTTACCCACCACATCATATAGGGCAAGTACACAAAAGCAGCAGCACAGCCTGATTAGTACCAGAAGCTAATCAGGCATTTCTTTTAGGACACAACTTGATGTTACATCTCATTGAGAGTTAGCTAACATAGAAAAACCTGCAACCTAAAAAAAAACTTAAGCAGCAGTAGTGCTTGGTTTGTGCAATCCTCAGATGTGACTGTGTTACTATTTTTTCAATAACTTACAACAGGAAACATCAGCAAATTTTGATTAGAGCTTACTGTGCTCTTATTCCAAGAGAACCAAAAAAAAAAAAAAGAAGAACATAATATTAACAGCCAAACCAGATAGGGCACGCATGTTGATCACTGGTTGTCGATTTGTAGTGTCCTTTTTTATGCCTAGCATATGATGGAAAGGGAGAAATCAATCTGCAGATTTCCGTAGTCACGATAAACTGCCTTTGTTCTTCTAAGAAAATAAAGGAAGCAAACACCAAAACCGCCCACAAGTTTTTATTTAAGTATCCCTATGGAAGAATGGAGTGGGGACTGTGTTCTTAAAATATGTACACAAGCATGTTCTTGGAAATTTAAATTGGCTAATGACAGGTTTCAGGTCTGATACTACTACCTCTAGAATAAGGCCAGTCAGCATTTATCATTCTCTGTTTTAATGCATCTTTTGCAATCAATTAGAGCAAAAATACATCTTTCACTGAACCACATTCAGTACTGCCCTAATTTCTTTGCACACACAACAGATAGACTTTACCACTTGAATACCTAGGCCTTTACGTACTTGGCCCGTCTGATGTCCTTGCTCTTCAACAGTTACAATCACTGGCATTCCTATTCATATTTAATATTGCTCTCCATATGCCCTGGATGTCTGTAAATGGAAGAGGCAGCTGCAAGAAGCCATTAGAAACTTCATTCCTTTGAACACTGACATTGCTGTCACTGGAAAAAGGGGCAAGGAGGACGAATAAATTCCAAGCAGGTTGCTCGTTCACAGCCAAGACCCGCACATGCCATTCATTTGGGTATCATCCTAAATCACTGTGAGACTGAGGCATCAAGCATCCACCTCCCAACCCGAACACAGCAGCCATGGAAGGGGAGAATGTGCTGCTAGCACCATGGGACAGCAGCAATCACCTGAGTGTCAACTGAGTGGCAACTTCACATCCACTTTTAAAGTCTCCTGGAAGTACTGGCCACAAGGGTTATACAGCTTTTTATCTGCTTTACAGCAAACAAAGCAGCTGCCAAGATAAAGCCATTGTGTGCAGCCCAGCATGGTCACAAACATTCAACAGCAAGCTTACAAGGTAACACGAACAGCAATATACTTATTATCCACCTCTCTCCTCTAACTCTAAGGCTATTGTATTGGTCAAAATATGAAAAGAGTCTTGGGGTTTTGAAGAAGATGGATGAGGAGGAAGAGAAGCTGATAATCTCCGATTGTTTACATGATTCTGCTGTGCAGACAGACCCGTCTCCTACCTCCTGCACCCTGACGCCAGGCCATGACTTGGCATGGGGCTCTCTTCCCCTCCTTCTGCAACGCTTGCACATACAAGGCATTAGGATGACTTCATCAACTGCTGTTAAATGTTCTCACGCAAAACTACCTTTACATCACAAACAAATCACAAAATAACAAACATGCTGTTAACTCCAGCCATATTTTTTTCTCACTTTTCTTTTTCCTTGACAGATTTTTTTTTGGAATTGGGATAAAAGGCAGACAAAGAGACGATGAGACTTTAGCCCAAACCCTAATTATGACTGAATCTGCAACCAAGAAGTCTTCCTAGCTTTAAATCTCATTATCCACCATTAAGGGCAGGAATTTACAAAGGAGAAATTAAACACCAGGTTTTAAAAATTGCAGTTGCACATAGGTTTCAGTATGCTTTTGTCACTGTAAATCTATTTAGTTTGTTGCTGTCCCCGTTATTTACTTGCAAAAGTGGGTTTCCAGTTTTGGTTTATGTCTATCAGTTACAAGTGTCATCTTTTTTCTCTGTTGGGAGACAAAATATAGGGCATTATGCATCCAATCTATACATTAGCATAAGCAGCATATCCATCTTTTCACAGCATGCAGGAGAAAGCAGCTGAAACACTCAGAAACGTTCATTTCCAAGTAAAATACAAAATAGAGGAAGACGTGTTTCATTGTAAGTTGTGGGTTTTGTTTGTTTTTAACTTAGAAAAGAGGGTGAGGGGAATGGTTTCTCATCCCACCCATCCATGGTTTCATCCTCAACACGATGGATCTCCTTTATTTTACTAAAGACCTCATAACAAGACCTCATAAAGACCAGTATGTCAAAACCAGGATCAAACAGCTCTGCCCGACCCAGTTATAAAATTATAGTTAGGTCATACTTATACTTACAGATATGACCTAATATATGGAATATCAAAGCAAGACCAACCTATTTATTCATGCTTTCCTAGATGAACCTAACAGTTCTGTCCAGAGGACTGCGTCCCTTGTCACGTACGCTTTTCTTGGCTCTGTCATGAACCTGCTCTGTGACTCCAAGCAAATGTTGCTGCTTTCCTGTATTCTTTGCTTGCCCACATTGCATTTTGACCTAAAAAATCTGAACACAGATCATAAAACCACCTCAATGACCATCTCAGACACAACTGCACTAAACACTTCTCAAACCCGCTGGAATTCTCCATTAACATGACAAATGCTGAGATGCTGTCCTAAAGCAAAATGTGCTCCCAGAACAGAGATTTGCATTGCCAGACCACCTGAGCACCTGGAGAAGAGGTGGAGGTGACTAGCTGAGATGGAGTCACAGGGCAAGACGAATCCAGCCCCACGTCTCTATACATACCCCTTAAAACAGTCTCCTTTTCAGCTAAGGACTCTACTTGCTACCACCACACACTTAAAAGATTTAAGTCAGTGGAGAAGAAAAATCCCCCAATCACAGCCCATCCTCTGGTTACAGAATGTGACAGAAGTAGATGTAAACCTCTAGATCTAAAAGCTGAGCTGTTGGCCCATCTGGTTTGAATCCTTACATGACAAGTAATGATGAATGAGAAGGTTTTTATCATATATCTACATTTCTTTCTGTGAATTTCTTTTGAAGAAGATGGCAGACACACTACCCACATGCATAATTCCCAATGCAGGAGAGAGTCAGCCTCCATGAACACAGCTGACACCATCTCGGCTCTGAGACTATCTGATTCAAGTCTACCTACCTCCTGAACCACACTCAAAACATATTTTACCTTTTCTCTTTCAGGAATTCTTTCCTCCCTCTACTATAGGCACGTTATCTAGTAACTGAGCAACGCTCTCTTCTTGAAACAGATTTTTTAAGTGACTTGACAGACTGAACTGTGAAGAAGGAAAAATTAATGCCTTCATTTCCAGCCTATATACTCAAGATGTAGCTTTCCACATGTCTATTACTAGACAGCAAAAATAAGTATAAAGCCCTGACAGCATGACAAATATCAGTTAGAGGTAATGGGTACACTCTAAATGCAAACTTAATTAGAATGGAATTGAAAAGTTAAGAAGCCATAAAAAACATTAATAAAATATTGCCAAAAAGTACTGATAATGGATTAAAAGAAAAAAATCATTTTTTCCTCCCTTCTTCCCTCAAGCCTTTCTGTGTTGCTTGTACAGACATATTTTACTCAGTTGTCCATTTGTTAAACTGCTTAAATGCAGTAAGGCTCTGCCCCTGGGATAAAAATCTAGGGTAGTGCCTTCTTCCACAACCAAATCAATTTGTAAAGGGCAGAAGTGATTTCCTACCCCATCTTGCAAGTTTTCACTTGGGCATCCGCCAGCTGCAGGACTCTAAATAACCCCCAACTAAGAGGATGGAGAGGCCATCCTTAGAAGCAATATGGGCAAGCCAACACAGTTAAGCTTCAAATCACCTCCTTAATATGACCTGAAAACATAACCCCACAGCTACAATCCCATTTTCATGTTACACTTGCTGTAATTCAAGCAAGGACTGCACTGTCTACAGACAAAAGCCTTGAAAACATAAAGCAAAACTAGCCTTGCATATGAAGTAACATTAAATTGAGAGATGAGTGCCTGGGCAAGCAGCATTTTTTCCTCCACATTTCAATTTTACTTTTAAATTTATGTTTATAGTTTTTCTTTTAAAGGAAATAGCAGATACTCGGTAATCAAGGAGAGCTTTTAAAGGTGCTGCCAAGACAACAGTCTACGTCTCCAGTTTTCCTCAGAGCTGAAGGGAGAAATATTGGATATTTCTACTGGGTAAAATTAGAGTCACAATTCTCCGCCCAGCCCCCAACAGGGACTCCTCCATTTAATGAACCCTTCTTTCCCTTTTTGTGTTAAACTACTAAAATCTAGACAAAGTTATGAAGTATCACTGCAGGTAACAAGAAGATGTTATTTATTAGCAGAAATAAGCAAAATACTTCACCTGTAGATCACCACCCATTTCATTCAAACCTTATACAGTTCAAAGATCAATTATTCACTTGCTTTAGAAAAATGCAGAGTTTTAGACTTGCAACACATTTGCTTGGTCTCAAGATCTATCATAAAAGTGTTCCTTTGTGCAAATGCTTTATTTTATCTCTTGCTTGCTGTTAAACTTTATTGCAAAAAGAAAAAAAAAGGACAAATCCCCCTGTTATCACAGAATACCGTATTGAGGACTTTTGATATATTTTCTTTATACTTATATTCTTACAAATTATGTATGTGAGGAGCAGATGATGAGCGGCAATTTGGCAGCACTTCACCATCTGCTATTTGCAGATCTAGTCAAATTCAGAGAGTTAATTAAAGATTAAAGACAGGGACCGATACTGTTGAAGCAAAGAGCCATCTTCTTTACTGTTATGACTGTAAATAAATAATTTTGGTAGCTGGTTCCGACTCACTCCAATACAGTTGTAAATCTGCAGCATCACAAGGGCAACGCAACTTGCATTCGTAATATACCTGTGTATCTTCTATTGAAATCAATAACAGGGCACTAAAAATCACATCGGCTTTTTTAGCACGCCACCATCACAGCAGGATACCATGGCTGCATGCAGGAGAAAAGAGGAACGCATCTACCACAGCAAGGAACAGAATTATAACTGAAAACCCCTTGTAGGAGGGGTTGGAGAAAATCCTAGCTGGAGAGGATTTTTAGTCAGTTTGCAACAATTTTCTATTCCATTACACAGGGATCTAAGCAAGTGACATCTAAGGGTGAATGAAGAACGAGGTGCTTCTGACAGCTCTCTTGCATCACTATCTTGATGGCAGGCTGCCTCCTTGCCTTCCAGCCTACATCTCCTACATCCCTTCTCCAGAGCCAGCCCATTTTGAGCATCTCCATCCCTCCTCCAGGCCCCCAACCCCTCTCCTCCACAGCCTTGCTTCAGTTGTCTCCCCCACTCACTGCACCTACTCTACCAGGGCTGGGAAGGAAGAATGAAAGAGCACCAACTGGAAGGGGTGCGGGTCCTTGCAAGATGCTGATTCAGGTGCACAAAGCGATGGTTTCTGCTCTATGTCGATGAGCAGAAACCAAGTTTGCTCCTTTCAGATGGTCTGAGAGCATCACTCTGCTTCCTCAGTGCGCCAAGGCCGAGACCTGCACGGTGCTGCTGCCATTGGCTCGCTTTGGGCAATCAGAGCAACCCCAGTGGAGCTAGGGGCTCCTCAGTCACCAGAGACCCATCAATAAAAACATCACAGCCCCACTGCTACGGGCCAGGTGGGCACAGAAGTTATTCAGAGATGGGGAGCTGCAGGGAGAAAGCAGGAGAGGTCTACAAGCAAGGTCTATGAGCTGAAAAATGGAAAACTTCTCCCCCTCTCCCCATCAAACAGAAGCTGCTGATGGGTAGAGAAGTAATTACTGAACAGTAATTACACCAGGAACAGATTACTTCTGTCGATTGCCAACTTTTTTTTTTTTTTTTTTTTTAATTAAATTCCATCAAAAGCCCGTCCCAAGAAAACATCAGTCTTCCTGCATTCTCCTGCTCTTTTTCCTAGCAATAAAAAAATTTGAGAACTCGCTGTGAGAGCATTATGGCAGCAAACAAGCTCTGGTTCACTAGCACTTCATTGAAGCTTAGCTCCTACAGGACTGTTACACAGGAAACTGGTCAAACAAAGCATTTCTGGAGCTTATTTTGTTGAGGCTAAGAGAAGTTGAACCAATCAAAAACGTACGTCAAAATATTTCTTTCTAAATGTCAAGGTTAGGTTTCCCTCAACTTTTGAAATGTCATCTCCCTGCAAGAGATAAACCACTGCACAAAATCAAAATTAATTCCAGAAATATTTTAGTGTTTCTAAAACTGCATTTTTGGCCGCAAGCATCAACTGAAAGCTCTGCCCAGTTCCAGCCCCTATTAGCTCAGAGTGCTGAGCTCAGAGTTTCAGGGGGTGAAGATGAAAAGGAAGGAAGGAATTCTGACACATTTCGTTAAGGTTTAGACCAAACCCAAGATTTTCAGTGGTCCCATGGTGGGGAGGAACCACACAGCCAGAATGACTCACTCATGGTGAAAACCTCTATGCGAGGAAGCTGCAAAAGTCTCTCAGATTTCTTTAAATGATTCCTTAGCTGAAGGGTATTACCTGCCAAAAGTAGACACATGGGCATGTTGTGAACCTACAGCTCCTAACTGCAAAACAGAACCCAATTTACACATGCAATACAGTTTTTGGCCCTGTATATTTTACATTTGCTTGCTACACAAGAGAAGTTCCCAAGAAGTATTCACTGGGAACATATTCTTCAAAGAACTGAACTGCCAAGCAAACCTTCTACTATGCTAACTATGAATGACTTATTCACCCCCTGAGAAAAGTATCTAGATTAATTAGATTTGCCACCACTTACGGGGTAGAATTGCTGCCAATGTAAATTCTGCGTTGAAATCACAGAGTCGCAGTGTGAGGACTTAGATGAAGAAAAAAAACTAGGTTATTTTCTAGTTCATGTACCTAAACCGATTCTTCGGAAACGATGTAGGCAGATACGATTGCCTCATGCCATTCCACTGCAGGGAACTCCTCAGCCCTGCAGGCATGCCACAGCCCCCACCACGTGCCACCCACAGCAGCAACAGGAGACCCTTGCGAGGTTTGAGCAGGATGCTATTTCCAACGGAGCGGTCAGAAGCAGTTTTTATAGTCCCAACCCTACACGAGCATCCACAACAATTCTGCCAACAGCACAGTTGTGTGTCCCCGAGTCCTTCCGCAGTTTTGGGATCAGAGGTTCAGGTGTTGCCACACAAGGGGTTCCTATCTACTCACTACCTGTATAACTTGGGCTATTACCTCATTTTACAAACATTTGCTTTGCTACTAGATTTCTCCCTCTCACCTGTCGGAGTTCACACCAAGTTCAAGAGATTTCTGTAAGCAATGCTTACAGATACCAACACGACAGAGGAATTTTGAATAACTAAGATTGTGTGAATTGTGTGAGGCTTTTTGAGTAAAATGAGGTTAAAAATATAAAAAATCATGTCTAATATAAAAGTAACCACATCTCATCCACAATGACAGCAATTATATAGGGTCGAGGCAAATCTTTGCTAGGCTAGGTCCTCAGAAGGCCAGTTACTTTGAAATTTGTGATGACTGTTTTCTCGTGACCACAGCAATTCTTAAAATTTGAAAGATTTGTTTGCTTTCAAACTGTGTCCCTCCCCCTACTTCCGCCCGCCCCCCCCGCCCCCCCAAAAAAAAGGGGAGGGAAAAAACAGCTTGAAAAAAAAAAAAGTGTGTATTTGTGTATTCCCACAGTACCAAATGCAAGCACTCAAGGTCTCCAGTACTACATTCTGAACACCGAAATCTGCAACACAGCAGGTTTTTGATGTGCAAAAATCCAGCTGATAGTTCCCCTCAAGCTGCTTACTGCACTTAGAGACTTGGTGCATCACATCCAAGAATGTTTTCAGGCTGTTTCCACTGCAGTATTTATTTCAGACTGCTTCTGTACATGATTTTCTGAAGTGAATATTAATGGTATATTGCAGAAATATCGAGGTTAAAAAAGGAAGTGCTGATTGCATCACCCAGAGCATTCTCCTAACAGGGCAGGATTTTGTTCCTATTTGTAAATTTAGGACATTTTGCAGTTTGACTTGACAAATATTAAGCAATAACATTTTGAACTGCTCTTGTCACTGATATCTGTTTGCTAGTGGAGGTCTTTTGCTTTTTTCCTGCAAGACTCCACTATATTTTTTCATTTCATTAGTCCAAGTTTTATGTTTTTATTTCTTCAGCTTCGTATTTTCAAAACACATCCCGGTCCTATATGCTCACTGTCAGCTTGCCCCTTGCAAACAACATACGTTGTCTTTGTCTCTAAATACATTTAAAGCAGAGGGAAGAACAGCACAAGTTATTTACCATGCACAACCCTGGGATGTGTGAGGCAGGTTCGAGATGGAGTAATTAGGAGGGCTCTGGTGAGAGATGGCTGCGAGCAGCAGGTACAGCTCTGGCCACCTGCGTTCAGGAAAATCTCATATCCTGACAGGTGCAGAGCAGGGCTAGGGAGATGATCACAGCAGCCCTGGGTCTGTTTGATGAGAAGCTGCAAGAGTTTGCATTCTTCTGCTACGCAAAATGGAAGGGGGGGAAAGGGAGAAAGATGACTGCCTGCTTTAAATAATTTGGATCCAACAGGGGGAAGGATGAGCTAGGGATAAATTGGTGGGCAACGCTGACCAGAGAAGTGGGTATAAGTCTGACCAATGATAAACTTTACAGACGTGAACCAAGAAAAGCTCTTATTTAGTCTTTGAACACAGCAGATGGGGAAACAGATCTCAACAGTGTTAAAGTGGAGTGCGAGCAATTCTTGGAAATCATTTGCAAGAATACCGGAGGGTGACAGGTGAGAGGATTCAGTGCTCCAGGAGAGGTCTTCCCCATGCCAACATATCCTTAACCTCCTCCTTTTGAGATTTATCGTATACCCCCTCCAGGTTCTTGGTGTGTTGCCATCACTACTGGGCACGTTCCTCCGCTCTGTCAGCTGTGCCACGCAGATGCTGGTTGCCTTTTCAATCAAGCCACATGGTTCACATCCACGACTTCCCAGAGGAAGCCATTTCAAGCGCACAACGCTGCATTGTCCTACGGAGAGCAGAAACAATGCTGCATTTTCTTGAGCAGCAACTTCTAGTTCATCATCAACCAAGAGTTTGCATATTCACAAACACAGGGAAGAGCCCTGATGATGAACGGCAAGGCAGGGAGAGGAGAGCAGCTCCTGGCTTTGAGGCAGGGCTTTCTTCAGAGATCAGATTTTCATTTGTGGGTCAGATTTCTGCCATACTGCCTGGTCAAGTTGGATCTTACCCAGTGACCACTATAATAAAATATTTTAATATAGTTTTATATGTATTTATATATGACTTAAAATTTTATTATGTGTATTACATACACAATAGACATTGCATGTATAAATAAAACAAACATTCCCACTCAAAAGTCACTCCAGATAAATATTTAGGAAAATACTATTGCAAAATATGGTTCCACTGAAATACATATAAAATTCCTAATATTAGGTATAAAAACATGAATAATTGTATGACGTTGCTTTAAATAACATCATGCCCTGTGTACCTTTTCACTTCTTGTGCAACGCATCATGTAAGTGAATCCATTTTATCAAGTAAGGCTCTTGCTTTTTGAGCCAGCAGTAACTCATCTGCTAAATATTTTTTCTAATTATTGCCATTTTTGTTCCATTGATAACATATTACCCTCTGAGAACCTCTTGCAACTGCTTCTATTATAAAATCCTGCTATATATTAGGCACCCTTCACAAAGTTCATTTGGCTTAGCAGAAGGAGAATCGTTACTTTCATTTTATCCAGTTGATTATTTCTGAGATTTAACACGGATGCAGTAAGGGTCTATCGTCTTAAGACCAGCATTTTTCTACAGATGTTTATCTATAAAACTAGACCGCTTCCACCTTTAAGACTGCATTTTGGGAATTCAACCTTGTCCACCAAGACCAGACTTATTACATGCACACACAAGGAAAACATCACCTTGGCTAATCCCCACATATAGAAGTATTCCTCGGGCCTCTATGAAATATAATGCATATAGACACGTTTCAAATGTCATTAAGACTTCAAATACGTGATACATAAGAATTTCTAAATTATTAGTCAACTCCTTCAGTTAATGTGCCAAACAATTTGATTAACTTACACGCAGGACAGCACATTTCTGACAAGCAGTTCAGCAACTAAAATTATCACAACATTCACCCAACCTGATTTCTCTAAAATAAACTAACAGTGAAGGACCTAATTACTAGTTAAAAACTTATATATTTGCTTAGAAATGCACAATTAACTGAGAGGCTTGGCATCTCCCAGCTCAATTACTGAAAGAAATGCGGTAATTTAACAAGTATTGAAAAAAATAAGAAAACTTAGCTATGAAAGAAGATGGCCATTTTAACAGATGTGTGCTTAAAATCTTAAAACAAAATCCATCCAATGCTTTACTGTCACTCTCGAAAGGACAGACAACTCTGAACTGGACAGAAAAACATATAGTCATGATTCTGAGAGAACAGTTGGTTTAGAGTTTTTTATTAGTAGTAGTCTTTTAAAGTGAAGGAAAATTTTCCTTCCCATAATTCAGGACAACTTGCTCTACGTTCTTGGGGGAGGAAGAAAAAGATAAAAGTAAAGTTACTGTTAAGATATTGGTAGACCTGGTTTGGTTTATTCCAACCAAAGCCACCAAGTGATGTGCTATGACTTGGCAGGACTATCAGTTGATCAGACCACATGTGAACGTGGTGTATTAAATAGCTTGGAGCATGCTGAACACCTTTGGTTCAGGGAACAGCTGTATCAAGTATTTCAAGATTGACCTTTTGTCCATGACAATTTCCCAAACACAACCTAAGTTCCTCTCAGAACGTGCAGGCATCTCAAGGCTTATTTATTTTGGTAGACTTTTTTTATTTATTTATTTTCTTAGCTATTGCAGTATCATCATCATAGATAACAGAAATAATTCTAAGTAAAACTAAGTATTGAAATGGCAGCATCTATTTGAAACTGCATTACAGACTGATTTGAGAATTCACTCTCAGCTAAAATTTTGATGGAGCTTTTAAGAAGACTTGAGATCAGTCTGTTAATAAGATAGCAATACAGAAAACAATCAAAATTGAGAATTTTGATATTTACACAATTCACATCTTCCCATAGTGCCTTTTTGTTCTTCCTTTCCAGTAGGAAAACTGCATGCAGACTTTTATTATTTTTTTCCAGGTTTTGTGCCCTGTGTTGAAAGGTTAACATTTTACCAGTTTAAGAAAGGAAAACAAATGATACTGCTGCAGAACAAACCAAACAGATTTCCCATATATCCTAATATTTTAAACAATCTAGTGAACTAAAACAAATGGCAGAACAAAACAATGGCCTGCGTGCAGCAGAAAATGGTGAGCAGGACGTAATTTCAGAGCCTATACGCCAATCAAGACTCTTTGGTAGGAAAAGCCTTTTCAAAAATATATATAATAATTAATCCCCACACAATAAAGTCATCCAGTTGAGTTTTTAAATGGCGGGTGGAGCAGAAACCTGCCTTGTTAATGTTTCCCAGCCAAGAAGGCACTGTGCTACATCTTCCCAGGACTCCAAAGGTCGAGCTATGCAGCAGTCTGAAACTAACAGATGGTACCACACTACTTTTTTCCAACGCAACAGGAACAAGCAAATCCAAGCGAGGAAAGCAAATACTTAAATAGTGCTAACAATTATGTGAGTAAAGAACTAACACAGACCAAAACACCTACACACACTCATGTCCTGGTACATGCACAGCATGTTACTGCAAATCTGACATTAAGAAACCAGAGCGAAAAAAAAAAAAAAAAAAATCAGTTGACTTGAGTTATGGAACATATTAGAACAAATGCCAAAATAAGTCTCAGCATTAGAATTCAGAAAGTGAGACCAAGCAAATCTAAAAGTTGGATTCTGTGAAAATTATTCTATTAAAAACACACTCACTACCAAGAGATAACCAAGAGATTTTTTCCTCTTAGCAGCCATTACTACTGAAATCCACACACAAACAGCTGTGCCAAGGACGAGCTCAGTGCTGGGTGTCCTGATGGCCACACAGGATCTGAACGCAGGTGGCCCAGTGCATCTTCCTTTGCAAGCAAGAGGCCCAGATGTTTTGACATGGAGTGGGGAGACTGCCAATTTGTTCTGCATGGCATGTTTCTCAGACTTTGCTAATGCCAAAACCCACAGTATATCCAAACACAAGGTTCAACATAGACAATCATTAGAAATCAATGTGTAGGTCAAGAGGAACTATTGATATAGAGATCACATCATCCCAAAAATGCTCAGCATGGGGCTTTTTTTTGGAAGATGACTATTGAAAAGCAAAGTTGAGACACTTCTTCATTAATTTCATTAAAGTAAACGGAAAACACCAAATGAACCGCAAAAACCAGTTCTTGGAGCCACTGCCAAGTTTAATGGGGTTGAGAAGAGTGCTGTTATCAAAATTAGGTTAAATTGGAAAGTTTAGCAGTAATTACATAAAGTTATACTGCCTAAGTTAAAAAAGTGAATAATCTGAAAGTTTTAACATCTAGAATAGTTAATCACTCCACTTCATTTCATCCCCAGTAACATGGCTTACACAGACAAGAATGCAATTAGCACTTCAATGAAGATTTTATTTCATAAAGAAGAAATTGCATAACCAAGACCCAAACTCCAGAGCCACTCCCATTTATCCCTTTGGATTTCCAAGTAATAAAGCATCTTAATGCTCTTCCTTCCCTTCTACCCTAACACAGCTACAGGCAAAAGCAGAGCATTAAAGGAAAATTGACAAATTCTGCCTCTGTTAGTACACGCAGGTATAGAAGAGTTCTCCAAGTACAGCTAAGCCAGTCCCCTCGCATGCTCCAGGAGATCAGGCACCCCAGCAGCCACTGAATTCAAGGCACAGCTTTAAACCCATCTAGTTCAGGAGCTTCCTCTCCCTGTTACCAGCACTCCGATGTACACACAAGGAGTTCTTGGACATACATGCTCCAACTCCATCACTCCTAAGGCAGGAAAACACAAATATAAAGCATCCCTGTACTAGGAAAGCAAGAGAAAAAGCAAAACAAAGCCAGATCCATGAAATACGGACAAGCCTCCCTATAGCCTCCCAGCTACTACGGTCTCTGCATCCATCAGACAAACCATAATTAGTACCACATTGCACTATGACAGACTATAGTGACTGTACTCATCTTTTAGCATCTCTTCTTTAACGTTCCTGATCAATCTAAAGGTTTTGTTATCCTATCAGTCCCTTTTAAGCATTTATGATTTTTTTTCCTGATGCTTAAAGTGATGATAATCAGCAAGCACAAGGCATACCTAAATATATTCTGCTACATCTACTGCAAAAATTTAAGTAGACAAAACAGCTTCAAGGAAACAGAGAGCTGCAGGAGAAACTGCAGGAGACTCTCTTAAATAGAGACTAAAAATATTATCAATGGACTCGGCAAATTCCAAGTAGACAGCACAAAAGCCACACTCAGTTTATACCTGTAGATTTTCAAAGGCAGTAGTGTGAAAGACATCCCTTCAGGTCTTGACCACTATCAAGAAACTGAAAAGGTGGGAGACTCAAGAAGGCCTACAAGCAATTTTTACTTTCACTTGCATGGCTTATCAAACAAAATTGAGGATTTAACCCTGTCTTACAAGGAAGCAATGTTTACAGGTTGGGTGCCAGTATGCGCATTTCCACGGTGCGCCACAGAAAAGCCTGATCTATATAAAGGCACCTGCCTTAGGACTCTGGTTCTGAAGATTTTCAAAGAACTCTATATGTATTGTCAAGCCAAAAAAACACCTTTTTCCAGAATGTTTTATCTATTTTAATATAACCAACATGCAAGCCTGCTCCCCACCCTTCTCTCAAAGGGAAAATCTGAAGCAAAACTGCTCATATACATCCTTAGTGGTAGCTTAACCTTTCTCCAGAGGCTAGTGGTAAAGTGTCTACCTTACCCTCCTCTCCTTAACGTGTCTAGGGAGCACTGTACGCGAGTATTCATGTATTCACAAGCACACTGCTAAGCACCTTTTTCTTTTAAATACGCTTTAGTCTTTTATTTAATGTAATCTGCTCAATGGTTTCAAGTCTTTGAAAACACTCTGGCTTGTTTGCATTACCTTTCTAAAACAGGTCATGACTGCTGTTACTGTCTTAAAATGCAACTCCCCTCGCGCATTGTCCAGGCATCTTTCCACCTCTCCAGGTGGCTTTCAGAGGTTAACAATTACAATTCTGTCTAATTCCAATTCTGGACTCAGCATTTCCAAGTTGAAATCTAACTTTCTAGATTTGCTGTTCTCCACCACTGTATCTGGGAAGACAAAGCAAGAGACAAGAGAAGGACTGATGCCAGCTAATGAGGAAATTATGCAGGCTCTCTTCTTTCTTGTAAGACTTTAAAAAAAGTCTAGAAGGTGATTTTTGAACACAAAAGATATATGTGCTTGCAAAGGACTGCTCGGTAGGTGAGATCAGGAAGGAGCACTTAGTGGAGATTTGATTCAGCAGCCCCGTTGTGTTCAATTACTGCCATATTTGTCCACCGAGCCCAGTCTCAGAATGACTGTGCTCTGGGTACATACTGCAAGTCAGAGCGCTCGACTGAGTGCTTACTGCACATACAGCGACAGGACTGCACTGACAGTTTAATATCGCTAGCATGAGTACGACATGAAACAAAATGCATTTCCTACACTGAGAATCATCTCTCTCAAAACCTAGTTACAAAGCTTAATCACAACAACACACTTAAATGGGATACCCCCTTCAAGCTGCAAGTAGATGCACCTTGCCAACAGGTAGCTTTGCTTCCTTCCTCTCAAGCACCCAACTCTTTAGGCAGCTTTAGCCCATGCAAAGCGGATCATGCCTGCAGCTGGGTGCCCCATGGCCCCGGGTTCCCTCCCACATGCACAGAGCACCTTGTCCTGGTGTGCTGTTATGGCAGGCATCACTGGGTGGCACTGTTAGACAATCTTCGCTTCCCTCGCAGGGGAAGCACTATGCTCTCTCCCCCCACAACCACAGATTTTTAGCTGCTGGGAGTTCAGCTGCGCAGCTTTTCGAGGATGCTGTTGCAAGCAGCAGCAGCGTTGCTCTCCGACGGCCTCTTTCACACTGCAGCACACACCAAAATAGCACCTCTTCCTCAGAAGACATGAAACCATGCACTTGCCAAAAATTCCAGATTTTTTTTTTTTTTTCCAAATCCTCAAATACAAAATAGTCTTACTGGAATTCCAACATCACTCCATGATTTTTTTCTGTCAATACAGCAGCTGCCCAGACCATCCTGAAAATCTGCTATCTGAAGGACCACGTGCCTTATTATGCACTCCCAACCTTGCCCTGTCTGCACTCAAAAGTCCATTTTGCCTAACTAAATAGAGAGAAAATACCCATTATGTATTGTTGTGCTCATTAAGACATGTCAACTGCTAATCACTGAACTCGGCCAGATACCGTACAAAGCAAAACTCATTATAGAATAAAAACAAACTACTTAAATACAGATACGTTAGTAGCAATTACTTAGAATCATATTCTTTACTAATTAGTACATACTCAGCAATATGCTCAAAACTCCTAGTAATACACTTATTGTAGAAGACCACTCCTGATGGACCAAATGCGTGGGCTAATAATTACCCCAAGTTTCACGTAGATTCTTCACCTTCCAGCAAGAACAGTAAAGTTATGTAATATTTCAGCATAAATGTAGAAAATTAGAAGCCAGTGCTAAGATAATGACTACAGAACTTCAAATACAACTATTATTTGATTAAAAGCAGATTTGACTCATGGCAAAAAAAAAAATCTAACTCTACAAAGATGTGCGAGGGTCAGAAGTCAGCTGCTGCATTTCATTATTGCAAACAGTATAATACATTTAAGAATAATGTTCAAAAGCTTATGTAGTGTCTTTAACTATTTGTATCCACCACATTATACACTTTGGTAAGCATAATCAACAGCTCTGCTGGAAAAGCATCCCTTCCTTTTCAAAGAAAGAAGATGGAGAGGAGGTTGAAAAATGGTGTCGAAATGTAACTCTTCTACCTATTACAGGTTTTCAGTGCTGTGCTATGCACAAAGAATTTGGAGTAGTCACAAACACTCAATTTGGAGCCATACAGACCTCATGACACAACACCTCTGTGGAGATAGAAATTAGAGTTGCAAATAATGTGGATGCAGCAGGCTGGGTCACCCAAGGATTCCCCCCCACCTCCCACAAAAAGACACATTAGATATCACGCATGGCATCCGACTTCCACAGAAGGAAATGGCAGCTCCTGAGTGACTGAAGGAGATACTCTATTAGGACTTTGTTCTCAGCCTCTTGAACTTCACAGGCTCAATTACTTTCTATTCCTGAATTTTGCTCTTGGGGTTGAGACAAGCCAGAGCTGCTTGGAAGAGAAGTCTAAATGCAACCACCGACTGCCTGTCTTGAACTGATCTTGGCAGAGCATCTCCCCTCACACCTACCACCATGCCACAGGCTCCTGGCAGGAGGAGAGTTGAAGGCCATGGGGTATGGGCCCACTGGGAATTATCATGAACAAATTGACTTTGGAGAAGCCGGGTTGTATGGAAAGGACAATTCCAAGAAGGAAATCCAAAGCCCACTGACGGAGGCTTTCCAAAATCATCGCAGTACGCACGCTTTAAGAAGGCTGGTAAAATCTTCAGTTTGTTATGCAGCTAACATCTTTCTGATGCTGCAAATCAACCTCCACCACAGCCTCATCTACACTGCATTGGACACTTGAGCATCTCAGCGTTCAGGAGGCCAAATGCGCTTACCGGAGTCATGGCAACCTGAGGAGCCAGAGGACTGCCAGCCTTAACTTAACCCGAACCATTCTCTGTTCATTTCCATGCTGTCACAGCCTGGAAGCTAACCAGAAAAGCCAACCAAAACAAAGGAAGCAGGACTACCAAACAAGCATATCATCTGAGTTGCTGCCTGCAACGTACTGCTCAGCCACAAAGCACGATCCTGAAGTCCCGGCACCATGCAGAAGCTTGTTTTTTCTTCGCTCTGTCAGTTTTGGTGTAAGAGTTCATATTTTACTTTCATTTAAAAAAAGAAAAAAAAAAAATCTCATAAATGGTTAAGTGAGCTGAGAATTCTCTCTTTTATCGTGTTCTCCCCATCATCACACAGTCCCCTAACGTCACACACACACAAAAGGAGCAGAGCAGAGGTGGAGGGGGGAGCAGCAAACCCAAAAAAACCCACACCATTCTGGGAAATTTAAGTCCTCTTATTAGCCATCTCCAAACTTGGGATCTGCCCTCTGAACAGAAACGAATGCCATATCAGGACTGAACTGTGAGGAGTCCCAGCCCAGCAGCTTGCACTTGGACACCAACATGAGCTGCTTTACCCTCCCTGCACAACACCCTCACTAACGTCAAGTCACTGCAGTGAAAAGCAGCCTTTATAGGGTGTTGAAAGTATTTTTCATTTTCTAATTGACAAGCACATTTCTCTTCTGCCTTACACTCATGTTGTTTTCAAGTTGGTCAAACATACAAGATCTTGAATCAATCAAATTGCCATTGAGCGCTACAGGGCCCCTAGCAGGATCTGCTCACGAAGCAAAGATTTCAGATCTATTATCATACATCTATTGAGGTCTGGTTTTGAAATAGACACACAGAGAGAGGGACCACAAAGACAGATGGAGGGATACACCGATGGAGATCTTTGTTTTACCGTAAAGGAATAGTAACAGGTTCCCTCACAAGGCACAGCTAGGGAGCGCTGGCACCAGTGCCAACAAAAGCTGTGCTTTGGGCAGTTTCATCGGTCTGATCCCTCTTGGCTTCTTTACCTCTTCTCACAGAAATAGGATAAAAGCCTACACTAAAAAATTCTAAGAGGCTACGCTGTACGCAGACATTATTTCCTTTATTTTAAGGCTCATGAAAACATCAGTTCTTCACAGAGAAAATTACTGAACTGCACAGTATGACTAATGGCCCCGGCTGAAGAAAGGATCCAGCTTGCACTCAGCCCCAAGCACGCACTCAAGGCCCAGTGATACGAAGAGGAACTAATTGTTTTCCTTCCTCGGGATTACTGTCAGAGAGAGTGCAGGGCATGCGATACATTTCCAATTCCACTTGACTGACTTAAATGGCCAACACACAAGCGACAATAATGAAACTCCTACTGATGTGGTGCCTCTCCCTCCCGCCGCAGTCCTGAAAACAAGTAAATTAGGAGCCCACAGTGATAGGCCTCTGCTAACATTTGATGGGAATTAATATGTTCTTTGAAGCAATTAGCAAGCTAAGAGAGGACAATTAATCAGGACTGGCAGTACGAGAGCCTGAGTACATACGTCACCTTATGCAACTAAATAAATTGGCTTATTTCAAAGAGTTTATAAAGGAGCAAAGCACCATTTTTTATTGACATTTAAATACATACATATATACACACATATATTTAAAGGATATGTAAGTCACTCTGAAGTGTTACCATCCATGGACTGTGATTTCCTTCCTTGCACAGCCTCTGAGCTGTCAGCCAGCCTCCTTGGGCACAAGCTCACATGGAGTAGGTCTTAACAGCACACCTTACCCCTTTCCTCTCCCCCCGTCTGCTACCGAGTCCAGCTGAAGGTACCACACCACCATTAAATGGGGTGAGGAGCCAGCAGCCTCTCCTAGGGCAGGATGTATTTTTTGGCTAAAAAATTGGCTTTTTCGCCCCCCTCACCTTGGTTTTATAAAAGCAATGACAGGAGCAGGAAGAGTCCTTAGGCTACTGCAGGGAACACCTCTTCCCCTCCACGGTCTGTTGTCTGTTTTGGAGACTTGCACAAGAATTAAAATGCAAGAAATGGTAATTTTAAAGAAGACAAACACTAATATCGTCAGTATTTTGAAGTTTGGAAACACCCCCAATATTTTTTTTGCCTACCTAAGCCTAACACATCATGCCTCAGTACATAATCAAATCAGAGAGGGAAGCAGAGTCATACCTGCAACTTTAAGTAACCTCCAAAATACCCCCATTTGATTATATACACCATCTACTCTTATAGACCTGCCAGAAAAAATAAACACCCTAATATCTATCACATCAGTTTTTTTTCCCTTTAAAATGTCTATTCCCAACTCTGTTCTTCTTGCACAAACATGCCTGAAATGCACATATCACTGTGGGCATATTATTTTTAAGTGATAGTTTTCTCTGCATTTTAGCTACAGCTTTGTCCATCACTTGACTCACCACAACTGAAATCTCTAGAGCAAGCAGCACTACCTTAAACTTGAGCTTGCTGGACCACTGGGGGACAAGGAGGGGGAAGATGGGTTGGAGTTCAAGACCTCTGACACTCAAGCAAGTGAAGAAGTGGGGATACAGCTGCTCAGGTTTCATCAGCTCATCAGCTGCTGCTCCAGTCCTGCCACACTGCAAATCAAATTCATCCTGGGGAGCCCAAGTGCTGCTTTTGCTACGTGGTCACTGCCCCTCTACTTAGCTCAGTGCGCCCAGGGCTTCAGCAAAGGCAAACCTCAAATGCAGAAAGCTGGATCCCATTCCATTTTGGGTTTGAGATTTTTTTTTTTTTAAATAATAATAATAAAAAAACATACCTCTATGCACTCTAAATCTGTATCCGCAAGATGGGACAAGGTTATCCTCCCTCCTCCAGTACTTGGACTTTCCCAGACAACAAGGGCCATGAATAGGAGAAAGTGTTTATTTCCCTTTTTGCCCCATAAAAAGCATTTCCCTTCCTTGTATATAAAAAATATGCACCTCAAATAAGCTACCTAAGTGCCTCATGTACATCCCCTCCTCTGATGATGCTGTCTTGCCATTGGATGTGAAGGGCAGGGGCAGCCTGGGAGCAGCGAGCGTCCAGGAGGACAAGGCAACACCACCACCCATATCCCCCTCAGCCCTACCTGCCACTGAATGCACATCTATTGCCAGCAAGAAGCGTCTCATGTTCCATCCCATTCATGTGCCATCGCTTGGAAGACAAGGAAATTAAAATCTATTCTCCCCTCTACTCTCTTCAAAAAAAGCTTTTAAGTTCCACTTGAAAAGAAATACAAAGGAGTCTTCAGGAAGAAAGAAGGAGTAGGTGGACAGTTTAAAAATTCAAGACCAAGCCTGCAACGGGAGTTTTGAGACATTATTTCTTCAGGAAGCAAGATGCAGGTAAGATGTTCCACCTTTGCACGTATTCTCTTTATTTTGCAAGCGCTCTCATCTCTTCTGCAGGGAAGGGTTTCTCCCTCCTCGCCATGCCAGCAGGAGGCTGATTTGCCGAGCGGGTGATGTCACCTCCAGGAATCCCCCCCAAGCCCTGCCAGCTGAGTCTTCCCAGTAACTGAGACGCTGGCTATAAATAGGCACCTGGGGAAAACATGGGCGGTTACGGAATTCTGAGGAAAACAATAAAACGAGGAAGGCTTTAAAAATATATATTTTCAGTGAACCCCTCTAAAAAGAGGAAAAAAAAAATGCAGATAAGGAGAGAGACTGCTTTACATCAATTTGCTCAGATGAAACCTGCCAACGTAGTGTTTCGTCATCTTTGCACGTCAGATGTTTTCTTATCAAAAGGAGATAACCACCAGGTGAACGCCTCTGCCATGTGGTAACTCTACAAAGCTCAGTATCCAGATTTGCTACCATCCCTAAAGTTATCTGAAGGGGAAAAGAAGATGAGCAGATACAAGGTCAGATTCATATAAACGTGCTTCTATCATACAAATCTGCTATCGAAAACAAATCTCTGGGAAACACAGATATTGCATGCCACGTAACATTATCCCATGCTTCACAACACAGATTTCTAACTATGATGGCCTTGTTTTGGAGGGCCCTGTACTGATTTCCTACCATTGCATACATTTCACACTCTAGCTTTGCGTGCCTTAAAGAACATTTTGAAAGCTCCATGGAACTGCAAGCAGCGAAAGGTTTTAGCAATTCAGAGAACTTAGGACACATGCTACAGAGAATTCTTTGGCCTACATAGAATCAGAGGTTAAAAAAATCCTCCCATGTAACTCCTTTGGTGAGTACACGTTGTCATTAAGCACGCGATGTTCACAGTGAGACTGACAGCAAGTGCTGCTGTCAGAGGAGATCAAGCAAACCTCGACCAGGAGCACCTAGGGCTTGGATGTGCAAGGATGCACCAGCTGAAGACACAAGGCATGTCTGAAGTACATACCATATTTAAGTAGGTATAATGAAGTATATACCATATTTGAGTAGTCTATTTACACCTTGCAAGAGTAGCAGGTACTGCCAGTATGTAAAATCCTATTGGACATGAACAAATGCCCTTCACTTAACATGGAGAGCATTCGGTGTGCTCTGGGAGGGACTTGCAGAAGCTTTGGTGCGCAGAACCCAACACTAAGCTTTGCCTGTGCTGCTAAGAGCGCACTGCTTGCACTTCAGTGCAACAGTCTTATTTCAGACGCATATAAAATATTTACAGAGCCCGAATTTACAACACTGAACATTATTACTCCAGGTTTTTCAGGGAAGTCAAGTCCCATCTCCAACACCATCTGATATTACGCATGCCAAATCCCTTGGTGAAATACCTGCTGTGCCTCACACAGCGAAAGCAGAGCGCGGTGTGGGGAAATAAAGAACAGACTATCATAAACCAATTGTCTGAGCGCAGAGAAGGAAGAATAACAAGCCAAATGAATTAATGAGTTAGCTTAAGAGCACAGTGTCAGGATAGTAAAAATATCCTCTTTAGTGCTGTATTGAATAGAGGAAACAGCTGTCTAAATATTTGAGTTTTTCTGAAAAATATTTAGATACTATCATGAACAGCAAAGCTAATACTTTCACACACTGAAGGGCTGACCAGAACCAAAGGGAACCCTAATGGTGACGTTAACAAATTAACAAAGCTATTTCCACTTGATGAAAACTGCCTGATAAACTTGTGTAGGTATTTTGTCAGGGAAGGAAATGAAATTAAAATGCAGTAGGCTAATGCAAGTTGCTAAATGAAGTAGTCAGGTCTGCTGAAACCGGCCTTACTGCTGACAAACTGCACTGAAACAGCTCATTAGAGGCCTCCTGTCACTTTATCATTTAAGCTTCATCTCGATGACTGTCACAAAACAGATCTAGGGACTATCTGGAAAAACCTTTCCACTATTAATTTTATGCCTAGCAGTGAGATAGGCTTCAACATAATCTTTAAATCAGTTGAAGAGGCAGCTGCACGAAGCACTGAATCATATCCACAGTGGAGATACAGAAGCCCCACTGAAGAGAAAATAAAGGCATTGAGCCTACTTTTTATTTTGTGCCAAAGAGTCATACAGACAAGCCACGATCAACGACAAGTAATAAAACATGCACTGGAAGGCCTTTGTGCACAGGGTCTAATTGAGTTTGATCAAGGTTAGGCAAATTTTGGTTAAAAAGATGTGCTACAGGAGTAAGAGAAAAGCAAAGAGACGCAGAGAGAACCAACCCAGATACCACGATGCAAATAAATCAGCAGCCTGAATACCACTACAAGTAATTGTTCAAAACATTATTTTCCAAACAAGATGCACCCTTCTCCTCAAGTAGCACCTGAATGAGGAATTAACGATAGCAGCCTAGAACCCGTGCTAATTTATAACAACCACCTCCTATTAATCATTTGGAATGCGTGTCCCTTATGCACGAGACTTTTTAACTTGGTTTCCTTGAGACCGACGCAAACGATCAACGACCTCAACACTGAAAGCCAGTGTTTTGATTTTGTACGCGTGGCCATTACCAAGTGCTATAGAAAGACACCAATTTTGTATTTTGAAAGTTAGTCCCTTATGTGACAAATTTGTATGAATACAAGAGTTTCAAAATGCTAGCTTCTGCAAGTTACACGATCAGTTAAAAAGCCAATTTGTTGTCTGAATGAGTTTAAGTATCATCATTTCACTTTTATGCACTTTCCTCCATCCCCAAGGATATAAAATCACTTCACACAAGACTCAGATTAATCTTCCCTCCTTAACTTACTTTCTCTTTTTGAAAAAGCACCTAAGTTGAAAGCAACTTCACTGAAATCAAAAGCCAATCTCTAGTTAAACTTGTTTGGTTTTCCTTTTTTTTTGTTTAAAAAAAAAAAAAAAAAAGAGCTCTACAGCTTCTATAGAACAGCTCATCTCATTTTCCCTGAAATTGTCTTATCCTCCCTTTTGTGTGCAAGAGATGAGACATTCATTTCAAAAATAGCAACTATATTTAAAAAGCAAAAGTCATTAGGATCTATAATCAGGAATTTTATTTCCTGTGATGTTCAAACATAACTCATGCTTTAATCTACTGCTCTGTTGTTAAAGGCCGGGGAGGGGGGAAGAGGGTGGGGAGGGAAGAAAGAAAAACCATCTCTTACTCATCAGTGCAAGCAGCTCCTAGTACAAGTCACAGCAAAAAGGGAGTAAACAGTTTATCTGTGTCCAGTATTCCACGCAGCTGGATAGATGTGGATAGGAAAAGAAAAAGCACTGCGATTCCAGGTACCGCCTAATTCTCCAAAGACACTAGTTAGCATAGGCTGGCTGAAAGAAGCAATCCTGCCAAACACAGATCAAAGGAAAGACGGCTTTTCTCTGTACGGCAGCTGCAAGGCTGTGGAACATACCCAAGACTCAGGTAGGTCAACCCTACGGAGACACACAAGCCAATTCTGAATGTGCTAGGTCAGGCACAAGAAGTAATTTAGCCACTGTAGCGCCAAGTCTCATGTAGGCAAATTTACCTACCCAAGGAGCTAACTCTGCATTGGCTCGGATGGATACACTACAGCCTGCTCTACTGTTTTACTTCCTTTAGGTTGGTGAACTAAACGCTTCTTATGAATCCAAGACTTGTTTTAAAGCCGCAAGCTAATCCTCATATAGTCATTTTCCTAACTTTGAAATGCACCTTTAGATAAAACTGAAAAACATCCAAGAAATAATCACTCAGTACTATTTAGAGAACATGAAAACTATCCAATTAAAGCATTCACACACACACAGAATCCAGAAGTACATGCTGTACTCTTCAGAAATAAAAAAGGAAGCAATAAAACTACCACTTGCTACAGAACTTCAATTCATTGCCTAGTTGGACACAGCTTTACCAAAGCTAAAGGGACAACAGAAATCCCAATAACCTTAAATCCCAACACTGAAGAATCTGTATTATAAGAAATAAAGAAAAAGGTAGGAAAGAAGAATATTTTTTTTCTGATAAATTCAATACTAGATTGACAACAATGAATATGGAGCTGTTTGAGTGTGCATCACATTAGCTTATCAAACACAGTTCATAAGGACTGGAAAAAATAGTGAGAATAATAATCTTTGTATACAAGCATATAATAAATGTTAATAACATCTTAAAAGCAGTATTACTAATGCTAATGCTAGGTAGATGAAAGATGCTGCCCTGAAAGGAGTTACTGCACGAACATTTAAAAAAAAAAAAAAAAACTGAAAGAGCTAAATTTAAGGTTTCAGATTCAGTCAGTTGCAAACAGTCTTGAGTTATACAAAGAGAAAACCGCAGCTGATCTTTTTAACACAGAATGACAGAAACCCAGAACTCCAGAATACCCTCTGGCAGTCGTCTAAGCCTGCTCCTCCCAACTTGCAAGGTGTGCTTCACTGCCACAGCACCGCAGGAGACAAGTGAAGCACAAAGACCCCTCCTCACTCTAGGAAGCACACATTATAACAAGACAAGATTTTTTAATACAAAAAGCTGGGTATGGACTAGACAGGCTGAGAAGCCCTGACTATACCAGCCCCTGCCCCCAGGGCAGACTCTGGCATCTTTAGGGCACCTCCGTAACTCTCAGCAGAGCCCTCAGTTCTGCTGCACCCAGGTAGCACCCAGGTAGCTGCACCCAGGGCAGCTACCACTAACAGAACCAGATATCCCTGGCTACATCAGTGCAGCTCTGAGGCTGAGAGCACAGGCTCTTGATGGGGTTAACTCACCCCTCTGCTGTTATGAGTCCAGCTGAGATCTCCTTTCCTCTGCTGTACCGAGGCGTGGGGTGATGCTACCTATTTAGGTCAGCTTTAATTTGTACATCTTTGCAGCGGTGTCAATGCATCCGTCCGTGAGTCTCTGGAGAACGTCCTTCAGTCCTAAAAACATTTTCAGTGCTGGAAAATTTCAGTTCTGCATAATCTAAATCACCTCCACTGCAAATTAAAACAATTTGTTTTCGTCTCAGCCTCAACAGAAATGAGGAATAGAGTTGATCTCTATCTTCCTTACACCTTCTTTTCACATCACTGAAGATTTAGGCAATCCCCAGGCTTTCAGTTTTCTAGGTTAAAGAAACTCAGAGCTTTCAAATTTTCCCCAAAGGCTGAGTTTTTCGAGTCGCACATCCTATCCTCATTGCTGCCACTGAAGCCCTGCCCCCTCTGTCTACCACATACTTCTTTATGAAGTCTAAAACGGAGAGCAAACACACGGCACTAAGCACAATAGAATAGTTATCTCCTCAGCTATTTATCTGACGTGTTTATCAGCTACAAAGCTCTAATGAAATCTCAGTGTTATACATACCACCCCTAACAAACTCAGTCTTTGATCCACTGCAATTCCTAGGTCCTTCCTGGCCAGGATGCTGCCTAGCCCATTTATATTTATGCATTTGATTTCTCCTAAGTGTAACACTTTACAGTTGTCTTTATTAAATTGCATCTCATCGATTTCAGACCATTTTTCCAATTCATCATCTTAAATTCTAAATCTGTCCTCTTAACTGTTCAGAATCCCTTCCAGCTTTGTCTTCCAAAAATGCTCAAATTATCCCCATTGACAGTAACAAATGGACGATAATGACAATATTGACTAGTAAACAACCTGCGCCAGCCTCCTTCAGGAATTAAGTTAATAGTCTGACAGCAAACTACTGAGCTTAGCTCAACCTTTCAGACTCATTTCTCGGCGGACAGTGCATTGCCTGCCATCATGCAGGCAATGGAAAGAAATAATTTCTTCAGCGGCTGCGTTACCAAGCTGGTCTCATCCCGTCACTGTGAGCACTTCTTTCCCTCGCCGAGTTTGTTGATACACTCGTGAATGCCAGCATTACTTCAGTGGTCAGAGTTTGAACAGGGCATATTTTTAAATGCGTGTGCCTATTTACTGTCCTAAAAACATCCTTGCGGCCACAAGTCGGTAATTAAGCAGAAACCAAGGAGATATCTGGAGAAGTCCCTATTTAGGAATGGAACTGACTACATGAGCTGCAGACTCCTTGCCAAGTTTTCAGATGTAAGGCAACTCTCCTGAAACCATGCGCTCCCCCAGATGGGACAGAGGGGAGGGGGGAGAAAAACCTCCCCAAATGCACAGAAGACACAGGTAATAAAATTCTGCTAAAGGATCCATGCACTTGAAATAAAGCCAGAACACATCTGCGTAGATTTGTGGGCTATTCTCTTGACTGTGGAGCTATTCCATATTTGTGAAGTTACTCAAAAAACATCTTACTGTTTAAGACCAAAAATAGCAACTGATCTTCAGCCTGAACACCATGCACGCTTCGTAAACAGAGATGAAAATAATTTTATTTAATTAAAGACCTACACCTTCAACTGGAATTACTGAACCTTAGAGGGGAAAAAAAACCCTATATAAACAAACTGCAGTTTAATCTACCAAAATTCTGTAGTGTCAGCAGGCTACTGTAACATTATACAGATCACTTCAGTAGGACAAGTGCCAGCCTTTTCAGAAGCTAAGCATATCTTCCTGTTGCTCTATTCTGCACATGAACGCTCAGCTCTTTTTTTTCAATGCCTACTATTGGTACTATTTCTTACCTCTACAATGCCCTGGATTTGCTTCTGGGCTCAAAACAAGAACAAGGTGAGCTCAGGCCCTTCCCTCTGTATCCCCCTCCCTGCGATTCCCTGCAGAGGACACATTTGGGCTCCTCTCCTTCACCCAGGGGAGCCCACGGGGGAGCCCAGCCGGGTGGCACTGCTGGCCACGCACCCTAGGGAAGCTGCAGGCACCCAGGCACCCTGCCAATGCCACCCATGAGCTTCTTTGTGTTGGAAAATAGAACAAAACTGAGCCCGGGCAAGGGAAAAGATGCTAGGTGTCACGTCTTGTCCCGAGACAGAGCCATGGTGTAACTAGAAGGCAGATGCAGGCCTAGGAAGCAGCCTTGATCTTTGGAAGAGTCACACCAGTATTTTTAACAACAATTTGTACAATATACCTACTTTATAATTTAAACAAAATTTTTTGCAATTTTCCCCCTCTTCCATTCAAGAGTGACCAAGGGAGACAAAATAGTAATAGAGCTGTTACGTTCTGAGGCGAGCAATACATTTATAAAATAAACCCTACTCCTTAGGACAGCAATCAAAACCTTGGTTTTATTCATAGAGGAAGAGAAATGTACATTTCCCCTGCACAGTTCACATATTGTTTCTTCTATAAATTAAACACCAAAACATACAAGGGCTACCTACTAAATAACTTAAGGTCATTCAGGCTTCATTTCCAGTAAGTGAACTAAAGCAATATTTGATATATTCGCAACACAATGCATCATAATGAAAGTAAGCTTCTGAGCAAATGCACTCCGGATTTCTTCAAAACGCAGAACTACTAAACACGGTCATGTAAGTTGGCAAAATTTATTTCAAAAGGATGTTTTTAGGTCACGTGAATCTTGCCACTGCCAAATTAAGTTAAACTCAGAATAATGATAAAACAGGAAACACATGAATACTGTCTTCCTTTTCAATGGTTTCTATTTCTTATCGCTAAACTTCTGCTTAACGAGGTTTGAAAGTCCACTTGCAAAAAAGAAAGCTAACAACAGCATGCTTCTAGTTGAAATATTTTTTCTACTCCTGGTTTTCAAAAGCTTCATTTTAATTCTTTACAAGTAGTCATCTCGCCAATCACAACAATCACAAGAGCACTGCTTCTTCTTGTCAACCACTAGTTAGAATTGCATGAATTATTCAGATTTTATTAAGCACAGCAAAGACAAGATCCGGTATTTATGCAGACTGAACAACAAGAGAGGCATCCTGAAAGAAATGCAAACCCCACCTTTAGGATGAAGCCAAGCTTCTCATTCATTACGTGCTTCATGCAAAGGTTCTCTCAGAATGTCACTAGGAGAGCCTGGTCTTTGCACACAATTATGAAATGCACACGTTAAAATGCACCAAGCAGAAGGATTTCACCAATCTGAGACGTGGCACCACATTTGTACCCCGACTCTCCCTCCTCTCCTCTTGCTCCCATGCCATGAGGGCCAACACACAGACAAGGCAGGGGGCTGCATAGCAAGAGCCACATTCTCCTCCTTCCAGCTCTGTGACCTTGTGAAATATCTCTATGCCTAGAATAAAGGAAGCAAGGAGCTCTACCGAGGCCCCATCCAGAGGCAGGTGAGAAGAGCCTCGATCCAGCCTGCTGACCGCACGAGCACCCATCTCAGCACCGCAGCGCGCCCCACTCAGTGCCTGGCAGCAGCTGGGTGGTTTTGCTGTTATCACACACCCAAGGTGAAGGAATAGGGCAGGCATTTCATCCGTACTTCTTTCTGTAAGTGTCAAGAAAAACCTGACCACCACCAACCCGACAAGTTACCACAGAAAACCTAGCAGACTTTAAAACACCGCCTGAAAGGTATTCATACTGCACTAGTAGACATCACAAGTTCTATCATTATTACTTTGTACTTCAAAGGAAAGTCAGTGACTAAAGAACAGAATATGAGAGGTTCTCACACCAGCGTAAATCTAGTAGAAAACAGTACTTTTGGCCAGCTGCCTTGTGAATAGCCAAGTATCTTCATTTTTGTTTCGTCAGCTTAGGTATTTCATACATTTCTGTGCATCGTTTCAAACATACAAGCTATGTACAGGCTCTATATTAAAACTAATTCTCATGAGGTACAAATTAGGGCTAATGTAATTTTTGTTCAGCCTGAGTCATTTGGAACCCTGAGAAGAGTATTTGATGCAAAAAAAGCTCAGCCTGGAAGGACAGGTCTGTGTTCCTGAAAAGCAAAACTAAGAGAACTTTCTGTACAAACCTTTACATGCATTTCAGAACTCTATTGGCTGAGGATGTTTTGCTCAAAACTTTAAGGGGGAAATTGCAATGTGCTAAAGTGGTTAGTTTCTGCCTCTACCCATTTTACTAACTGCAACCAGGGACAGACTCTTCAATACTGAAGCTTTTGCCACCTGTAACGTACACAAATAAAACAAGCAAACATCTCGACTATTATCGTGCAACTGTCAGACTTCCTATTTTGGTTACTGCAGAAGGAAGTAAGCCCCCAGCAGCATCTCTTCCTCTCATATCAGGTCAACAGCACCTAAGACATCCTCAGCTAGCAGGTGCCTGGTATCAAGTCTTTCAGAAATGCTGGGCAGCCACCTGTTATCCCTGCAGAAGGACAGGTTCCTGCAGGTTTAAAACATCCTTCTGTTTTATGATAACTTGTTAGAAGTATGTCACAAATCAAGCAAAGCAAGGAAGTGGCTAGCAATGTTCCTGGTGTTTTATAGGAGAAAGATTAAGCAAGAGCATGACAGATTTAAAATCAAAATAAAAAGAACTGTAACTCTTCTATAATCAGCAAGACTTCACAAGCTGAACAAGACCTGGCAACACTACCAGAAACACATCATTAAGTTGCTGAACAAGCACTTTATACTTGGCTTTAGGCAAGACCCTGAGAAAACAAGCCATCTTCTAGCTTTTGCAAGAATATGTCGAGGGCTGTATCCTCCTCACAGCCAAGACCCCACATCTCTTAATTACTCTCTCAACAGACCACAGAGCAGCAAACGAGACATCAGCAGGAGAAGAACTTCTGGTCCAGCCCTGCTCCTATGAAACGCCAATGTAACATACTTCAGCCTTTTGCAGATGTTTGCAAAAGCACTGCGCTTAAATTCTTCTGAGGGGATGCTAAAACTCTTACAATCCCTGCTAGCTTCTGTAAGCCATCAGATCATACGCTTCTGGAAAAATAACTAAGCCTTTAGGAACAAAAATAAGGAAGAGAAGTCATGGCATCGCGGAGTTTAAGAGCCCAAATATAGTTAATTAGCCTGACTCGAGACCACCCATGCAGGATTTTGTGATTTATTTGAGAACTTGCCATCAGAGAAGTAAACCCCGGCTGGCCTCTTAAACTCATTTAAAATCAAATACTTCATTTTCATAGAACCTAGTCGAGATCATTTACCAGCAGCCATTTAGAGGAATTGTTTAGGTTAACAGAGATAAGACAAACAGTATTTACCAGTCCTTAAGTGAATTTCCTCAGCCCACTGTAAACTGTTTTGCTTACCCGATACATTAAAGACAGGCTGCCTGCTGATACAGGGGGCAACACAGCAAACTCCCGTGCACATCGTATGGAAGGGGCTCCAGAGCCACACCAGGAACCAGCGTTATTGAGTAACAAAAGAAAAAAAATACAAGGTTGCAGCTGCCGTTTTGATAAGCTGACTCGGTAACAAGCCTATGGGCTGGGAAGACGCAACAGCAAGCTTGTCATCTTTCAGTGAGGAGGCTTGCTTGCAAGAAGCCCACATGGACTGCTGGGGCTGCTCTGCGCCATCGTACCTAGCAGGCACTGCTCTGCCCTGCTGCATGGCCAGGCTGCTGCTTCTTCCACTGCTACCTGTTGGAGAGCTCTCATCAGCTCTTAGTCAAATTAAGAGCACAGCGGTCTCTGCACAGCTGAAGCAAATACTTCATTAGACGAGTGAAGAAAGGTCTGTTTCCATGCATGGCCAATCCGGGATGCTAACACTCAGGAATACTGCTCCTGCATGAAATACTGCAAAACCTCCATAGGAGTGATTTACACAAATACCCACAAATAACCCCTTCAGCTTACTTTCAGATGACTGTAAGTTCACACAAAATGCTGGTTAATGCACAAAATGATTGCAATTTAACAGCTCTTAAACAACCCTCAGAGAGAGAATCCCACCCTACAACTACACAATCAGCCCTTTCCACTTTAGCATACCCATGTCCCCAGAAGGACAAAACTAGTGACAGCCCACCTCAGCTACAACATCCATAACAACCCTATTTTGCAGTGATCAAAATGCAAGCAGCCTCCTATGCAGTATTTGATCTGACTTTTTGTACGTGTTAGGACTCGGTGTTTTTCCAAAAGCCTCCTGGCACCAAAGCTCAGTGAATGCCAACCTGTCAACACACTTTGTTTTCATTGTGTTTCAGATCATGTCACAAATCAACACTGTTCAGTTAAGAATGAAAAAAAAAGCGAGAGACAAAGTGGAAGGAAAGATAAAATAGGACAGGGTTTCTTCTCTGGACAGTGCCACTCCTCTAAGCCAGCATCTCCAACCCACAGAATGATTTTTTCTGCAAACAGACCCAATGAATCTTGGTAGCCCTTTTCAGAAGTCACATACTTTACAAATAGCAATTTCAACTTCTGCTTGAAAAGCAAAACTCCTTTTTTTAAATTGTTGTCACCACCTCCCAAGGAAAAGATTAAAAAAAAGTTATTTATTAGTTGTCCTCCTTAATGCTGTAAATTGATTGCACTTACAAATCATAAGATTAGAGGAGCAGAGAGCAATATATGCTCTATGCACAGCTCTTCTATGAATTTGTTGTAGATTTTCTTAAGGGAGTAAAATCACCACAAGCGAGTCAGATTCTACAGAATAATCACTTTGCCTTAGGAAAAATCTATGTTTAAAAAAAGACCTTTCCCAAATTTTAAGAGCCTTTTCAGACAGCATCCGTTGTAATTAGTCACTGCTATATAAAAACAAAGTACCTATGAAAGACTGCAAACTATACTGGGATCTAACCAGTTTTCAAGGGCTGTGATACTCCATGTTTGGCTGAATGCCTAAGAACACATTCAAGGTCTGAGGAAATAAGTGATGCACACAGCCTTAAGATACAGCAAAGCCTTCGGGGAGTTAAGTGACTGCTCACCTGAGCTACTGCCTGAAGGAAACACTCTGCCGTTCAAACCTACTTCCCAGTGCCAGAGAGACTGGATTTGGACCAAGTTAAAGACATCAAAAACAAAAGCTGCTATGAAAAAAAAGTAACAGAGTCTAAATATACATTGTAAATCTTCAAATATTGTGCTGTGAGCAGCTCAACTGCTTTCCATCCTAAAATGTCAAGTAAAGTTAAAAAAAAGTAGAAAGATTCCTTTTTTTTCCTTTTAATTGGAATAAAAATTAAGTGTGACCATTCTGGAAAAGAGATTTGCTACTGAAAACACAAGGACACCTGAATGTATTTAAAGTCCAGGCTTCGCTGTAATAATTCAGACTCTCATTTAAAGATCAATCCTTGCTTCTGTTCTGGAATCCCGGCTGGGGAGAGCAGGACTGTGTTCCTAGAGGATAAAATATGTGCTTCGACTTAGGCAAGAGGCAAAGCAGGCATGTGCCAGACCAAACTGTTCTGTCACACAGGTAGCACCAGACACCACTATTTTGAGCAGTGTTGACACAACAGATTGGGGCATTGGGCTCCAACTCAGGAGAGGCCAAAACACTGTTGGTTTCCTGCAAGACCATGGGAAAGCCACTGAGCACATGTGGACCTGGAGATATAAGAATTTTTTCTGTGTTTCAGAGAAGGTAAAGAAAAACAAAACCAAAAAAAACAGCTTGCATATTAACAAGAGTACCAGCATAGCAAAATACAATTTATGTTGTCATTTCCTTTGATGTGACAATGTCACACAACAAACTCCAGTAACTAACATCATGTTTTCAGAACTTGCTGTGGATCCCAGCACACGTTACTCCCACCGAGGCCACCTGATCCATTTCTCCTTTCAGAAACTTGTATTGAGAACAGAAGGAGGATGCCAACATGTAATACAGTAGCTAGAAACAGAAAAATATAACTTTCCCCCTTCTCGCTGGGCTTAAAATGAAAACAAAAAAATAAATTGGTAGAGAACAAAACATTGTATTGTCTATTCGTTCCCCCCTCCACCTTTCTGAAGGTTCTCTCTCCATGCAGCACTTCTGTTAATCTCATGGTCCCCCCAATAAAACCCTAAAATGCCTGAAAACCTGAATAATACTCCATAAACAGATACAAAGAAAGATGCTCACAAGGAGTTATTTAAATATGTATTTGGACTTACAATATTTTAAATTAGGTCAAAATAACCAATGGCTATACAGGTAAGGTGAACCCTAATTACCTATTCCATGAGCAAATAACTTAACCACACAGGGATCAAGCAAATGAAAGACCAATAACAAAAAGGTCTGAGTAAGGTTAAACATCAGATATGTTTATAACACCTGGCTTTTTTTTTTTTTTAAACCCTTACAACAATTTCTGGTAGATTTATTGTAAGAAAAATAAAAGTCCGTATTGGATTGTATTCTGCACAAGAGGAAATTAAAAGTGATTTATGAGAAATCTTCCTGACTGTTTTACAAGGCATAGGAAGGAACAAAACCAAAAGAGAAGCTAAAGGAATATGACTGACCTCACTGAGATTTCCTCCTGGGAGAACTAGTGGGCTTGCTTCCACTATTCTTTAAGAAAACCTTGAGGTAGCTTATGTACATCACCATCAAAAGATGTTTTGGAGAAGGGACTAGACTGCTAAATAAAAAAACTGAAAACTGGCAAATTTCTCAGACAGAGGTCAAAAACCGTTAGGGAAGACTGACTCCACTGTCAGGCAGTGAAGACCAGGTGACTAAAGCAGACATAAAAAGAGAATCTCTGATGGAAGACAGAAGTTAGATCACTGTATATCCAGGCATGACTTGTTTCTATTTACACTTATCTTCTCTTCACTGTTTCTTCTTCTTGCATCATCCTTCTTGCCATAAAACCTGAGCTGAATTAAACAACAATCAGCATCTGCAAACTGATATCTAAACTCTTGGCCTTTCCACAGAGGGAGTGGCAAGCAAAAAGTGTGCTTCATTTGGGTAGGAGTTACACCAAAGCACCTAGATTTTATAAAGAAAATTGCTAGATTACATGAGAGAAGGGGAAGTCAAAGATAAACATGTCTTACACAGATAACACAGAGCTAGGACCACCCTTAATTCCAATGGAAAAAGAGGGACTTGGCTCCACAATTTCAGACTAAAAAAGAAAAAAAAAAAGGCAAAATCCATATCTTCTTGCTGTGGGTATTCCTCTTGTGCCAGAGGACTAAAACCACTTCCAAAAGCCTCATTTCAGAGCTCTACAATCCAGCAGTGTCTAAAAGATCCCCCAGCAAGGAGCAATCCAAGAGCAAAGTTTTGCCTATCGCTGGGTGGGCACATTCTTTCACACTGCCTCCTCCGGGGCAGAAAACAGATGCCTGGCAATCCAGTTACAGGAGAACATCATCTATTACTGCCACCAAATCCTCTCCAGTTTCATGCCCTGGACTCACTCCAAGATATGCCCAGTTTAAAATATGAGATTCAATTAAATGAGTTTGTAGGCAGGTTTTAGAAGGTTTTTCAGTGAACTTTGCCCTGCAGGCAAGAAAGATTACAGCTGTAATAGTTTTGGGCTACATTATTACTTCCCGTTGGACTGACTATCATGGTCTGAAACAAGAAGCTTAAGCTGCCTCTGTGAACAAAGGTTTTTCAGTCAGGTGTGACACCAACTGTTCACAGCTCAGACACAATGGAAAGGAGACATATCGGTCTGCCAAGCCCTGCACTGAAATTCCTCTGCATCCCGCACGGTAACACAGCCAGGCCCATAACCCATAGGTCGGCCCCAGCCACCTGAGGTGGCTGTCCAAGCACAGTCCTCACCAGCAAGGCAGGATTTATCCCCTGCTGCTCAATGCCCTTCATTGGATCCACAAAAAGGTTTGAGTCTCTTGACAGGGAACTCCCTGGTACAGAGCTTGGCAGCTTCAGGAGGTGCTTGAGGGGGTTTGAGGCCTGTAAGAAAGCTTCAGGCTTTGCACAGTTGCTCCTTCCTCCCACCTACTTCAGCAGGAAATCTTTTAAGTGTCTACATGGCAAACTTCAGCCAGGAGGCCAAGGAGTTTGTATTTGATTCATTTTGCCAAACACCTTAAAAAAAACAAAACAAAACAAAACAAAAATCTACTGTAAGAGACAAACCAGGAAGTAGACTCGAAAGGCAAAAATATTTAAGAATGCTACAGCGTGTGTATATGTAAGAAGTCTTACAGTAACCACAGTACTGTAAATATTTCAAGTACCCTGATTACAGAAGTTGACAACATGCATTCCAGTCATCAGTTTTCTTGTTCAAGAAGAAGGTTACAACATTAGACAGGCCATATTAACAGAGGCTTTATATCAGCAAGGTCACTACAGCAAGAAAACATCCTCTTTTTCATCAAGTCCAAATTTGCATACAAAGAAAAGAGATCCTGTACAGCTGTACACAATTTTGTTTGGTTGGTTTTAGATTGCTTTGTTGTTGTTGTTAAAAGGAATCAAAGGCATTCATTTGGGTTAACTCGGGAACAAAAATCACTCATTTTCAGTAGGATTTATCAGCCTGAGACTTGAGTCTTTTCTGAGGTGAAAAAGGCAAGTATTTTTCTAAAGTGTTAAGGTCAAAATCTAGCTAGTATACAGCACAAAGCATTAACGCAGTTGCCTCTGTGAGACCTCCCAGGCCACACAACTACCCCATCACTTCCCCATCTAAACTGGAAGTCAAAGGTGGGTTATCAGTAGGAAGCCTTTAACACTTACCTCTCCCTTACACACTGGTTTGGTTCTGGTTAAGAGCACCTGCTCCTCTCACTACACCACCAGTACATGAGAAGTGCATTCACGTGCACTGACCTAGGATGCTGTTCTACCAGAAACGCACCAGTAACATGACTGAATTTGCAGCTCAGTAGGAACAGGTTGGAAGTTTGCTATTTCCAGTTTTGAAGTAAAGGTCTGAATCACCTGCTAATATCAGTAACAGCTTTGTACTGTACTACAGTACTGCCAGGTACAAACACATAACCTATGTGGACCTGTTTTCTTTTTCAGATACCTTTCAGAAGAAACCAGCCACTCAACAGAGACTTCTACAATGCAATATAGATGCGCACACATGAATAAATAACCCTGCTCCCCAGTCCATTTATCATACTCAGCACTTCTCACTAGCGAAGGTCACATCAAATGAAAAGATTTCTCCTTTGAACTACTCACACGTAAAGTTGTCTCTAAATAGCACAGTCCCAAACTAGAGTGTTCCAGGGTGAGCCAGTACAGAAGTAACTTTCTTCTTTTTTAATCCAAAATATGCAGAGTCTCCTAGGCTTGCAGGAAATATTTACAATGTTATTAGCATTTGCAGATGGAAGGCATAAGGATAACCTTGTGACAAGGGCTGCTGAAGACAAGGAAAGGTAATTCAAACGCCACTTGTGTTTTTCCCTAGCTCTGAGCGGTATCCTCTCTGACCGCTGCTGAGCACTGCGCCAGCAATAAATTCAGCCTGCTCTTTCCCAGCCTCCTACAGCACTCAAAGTTTCAGAACTAATCCAGCCTGCTCTTCCCTGGATCCCCTGCCTACCGAAACTTCCAGAAGACTCATCCCTCAGTAAATGAGTCTGACAAATCTTGGCAGATGCTCAACAACAAATACGATTTTGCAGGTCCAGAAGGTGCAAAAAAAAAAAAAAAAAAAAAAAAAAGCATTTCTTTCAGCAAGGACTCCTGTAATGAAATGGTTGCCATATATTATTCCCATGTTTATAGACTACAGTTTAGAAATGCACCATGTTGATTTTTTATTTTAAATAAGAAAAGCTTTTTTTTTTTTAAAGACTGATGCTCAGGAGGCAAGGAGAACACCTTGAAATGAACAGTTTTCACCAAAATAATCCATGACACTAGATTAAAAAAAAAATCAGGCTAAGGTGATTCATTCTGTAGTTAAAACGCAGTTGTGAAAGGATTTTGTAGCACTGTCTGGCTAGACACGCCATCTGATCTCAGTGACTTTTCACGTTCACTCAGCTGCTGTGCGCATTAGAAGAATTATTACTGCCACCAACTATTTTCTTTGAACAAAGACAAAACCTTGCATCTTTGAAGACAGGTTTTTCTCTGCTAAACCTTGAGGGAGGCAGTTAAAATCCTAGCCCTGTATCAAGGCACAGGAAGAATCCACTGCCCTTTATTTTTGGGGAATCACTATGGAACCGGGGTTTGTCTCTGCAGAACAGTGTTATGTTAACACTTCAGGCAACAATTTTGGAAGCCCTGCAAAACTCTGGTGAATTTTTAATACTTGCTGATACAATTACTTATCTGAAGGAGTTGCTTTATAGTTTCAGATTAAAAAGGGCACAAGTTGAAGTCAGATTTTAATCTTGCCCGATATATATATATATCACCGCATCAGGATACAGATCAGTTCACTCGAGAAGTTTTTCATGACTATAACCCACAGAAACAATTTCCTCCAGTAAAATATTTGTGACTATGACAGGTACCCACTTTGATAACAAGCCTTCTCTTGGCACGGCCTCTACCTCAACAAAAGAAGAGGGCATAACTGTCAAAGCAATTTAGGAAGAAATGCCTTGCAGCATGGCTAGAAGAAAGACTACTGGAACATCCATTCATGCTTATGGTAAACGTGTATATACTATTAACAGCACCTGATGGTTGTCGGGCTTTTTGTTTTGCTTTTCATTTCCACCCATGCAAAGCACCTCCTGCAGTACCTGTGTTCAACCTATTACCTTTTTGATTTGTTCAACAAGTACCTTTACAGCAACTCTTAACATCCTGAATCCCTCTTTGGAGACCAGAAGATTCCCCATAGCAATGACTCTTCTGACATACACTTTTCTAATAACAAATTCCTAGGCCAAAGGCATATTGGCTGAACTAGCAAATCCTTTGCTGGTTCTTGTTCTGTATGTTGCAAAGACAGTTAACGTATTTAAACTTATTTCACATGTTGTCCCATGTCTTACTACACAGTATGATCTATATGAGCACTGAGGCAATTCTCACTTCAAATTACAATATCTGAATGCCTATCATTTTCTTCCAATACATCTATCTAGTCAACTGAACAACGCGAGGAAGCCATGTTTTCACTACAAAAAAAAAAAGGCCATTATCCAGATTAATTACTGCAAAGGTGATTCCACGTAGAGAACTTGCTCAGAACTTCTACAAGGGTAGTACCAGTAATTTCACTTATCGCAGGTTTGATTTTACGTTTATACATACGGTACTCAGGTGTTTCCTAACTAGCCCTGCATGGCAACATGTACTTTCACAGGGAAGTAAAAAAGCATGAGGAAGCAGCAAAGAGAACTTCAGATCTGAAAGACAAAGCCTTTTTCGTTATTACAATATTCAAAGCTTTTTAACTGATTGACAGCAATCTCAGTTTTAATCTTCATGGCATTATGAAATGATAAAATAAACCAGAGACTAGTAAAAGATAACTTCCATCCAGTAATTGAAAGAAAATGGACCTTTCTGGCCATCACGTCAGAAGCCTTGGTAATGACTATGAAAAAAATCACATAAAAGCTTTTTCGAACTTTTCTTCGAGTTGCCCAAAGCAAGCTACAGTGAGCATACTTCTTGTTTCCCCTTTTAAGTTACACAAAATGTTGGAGCTGTCAATGCTTAGAGAGTTCTGAAACTCAAAAGTGGTCTATGCAAGTGTTTTGCCAGCAATGCTACCATTTACATATGGATGTGTCAATTTCTGTAGAAACATGAAAATAAAATACGATTCCCCAATACATCGTATCTTGGTGTTATTTCAGATTTAGTATTTTATGGTGGATCCTCATAATCACACAAAGCATTCTTCCTGTAGAAGATCTTATTATCAGACACAGATGTTCATTTTTAAAGCAAGAAAGATTTCTCTATCTCATGTCTGGTCAAAAGGCCTGTGAACTGATAAACTGTGCTTCAATTATCCATTAAAAAGAGTTCAATGAAAGATGATCACAGAATCATTTAGGCTGGAAGGGGTCTCTGGAGGTCATCTGGTACAAGCCCCCTGCCCAAGCAAGGCCACCTGGAGGAGGCCACCCAGGACCACGTCCAGACAGCTTTTGAATATCACCAAGGATGGAGACTCTACATACAGCCTCTCCAGGCAACCTGTTTCTATGTTTGACAACCCTCTCAGTAACTCACAAAAGGTTTTCTTGGGTTCCCCCTGAGGCTTTTTTTTTTTTTTCCTCTCTCTAGGCCGGACAGCCCCAGCTCTCTCAGCAGACTACCCTCAGAAGAGAGATGCTCCAGTTGTCCTCAGTCATCCTTGTGGCCCATTGCTGGACTCTTTCCAGTAGCTCCACATCACTGGTGTACTGAGGAGCCCAGAACAGGACCCAGTACTCCAGGTGAGGCCTCACCCGTGCTAAGAAAAGAGAAGGATCACCTCCTTGACCTGCTGGCAACATGCCTCCTAATGCAGCCCAGGAGGCTGTTGGCAAATTCTCAAAGACTACCTTTAAAAAAATCCATCTATTTCAACTCCCACAAAGCCAGGGAAAAAAATAAGTCTAATACATATTCAGAAACCATAGCAACTGGATTATAACCAAAAAGATATCTGCAAAGTAACTTTCTGACTGGCAGTACTTCTACAGCTAGCCTAGGTTAAACAAACAATATTCTACAGTGAAGTACTGTCTGTGAAAATAGGATACAAGATGTGAAGCTAACATTTTGTACAAAAACACAGTTAAGACTTTGGTTAATAAGGGTGCTATCCCTCCTCTTGTGACATGGTGTGTGGTAAACAGGTACTGTTTACGTGTGAGATTGGTGCCACCTGGGATTCAGAGCTCTGGAGAAGCAGCGGTATCTTGTTAGAAAGTATGAGCACATGCTATTCTCTCGTGTGCAAGAACTTTACGTGTATAAATTCGCTTGCATTTACATTTAAATTTCACACAGGGACTGCCTGCTTTGACATTTCAAAAATCAAATGGTGAGTGAAATAACGTAGTCCTGCGTGTCCAGCTCTGGGCTCCCCACACCAAGCACTGCCATAGGTTGCCCAGACAGGTTCTGGAGTCTCCCTCCTTGGAGATACTGGATATGGTCCTGGGCAAGTAGGCCTATGTGCTTCAGCAGGGGCTTGGACATGATGACCCCCAGAGGTCCCTTCCAGCCTCAACTGTCCTGCGACTCTGGAGCTGTCAAAGCTCATGCCTTTTAGCTGCAAGTGAATGAGAAAAGAACTTTGATGTTAAGGATAAATTGTTAAAATTAAGGATATCTTGTTACCAAAAAACACCATACGCTCACACCTGCTAAGGTAGAAGACCACCCATAAGCTAAAGCTAGTCCCTCAACTGAATCGAATGCAGGCTGATCCCCATTTGTAACAAAGAACAATGTTTGTTTTTTTTTGTAGTTCACTATTCCTTCTCCTCCACCAAAAGTAACCTCATCTTGTACACTCAAAAGATACCATCTTAAAGTCACTTTCCCCTCTTTATTGCTGATAATGTGTGGACAAACAGCTTAAAATCTGTAACCAAATCTATAAACACTATCTCAGGAAACTTTTCTTCAGAGAAAAAAAAAAAAAAAAAGTTTCACCAAGTGCCTTTGCCAGTCCTCCCCTTGTTGGTTCAGCCCAGTTCCCTTGTGGTTTTACGGCAGAGCTTCCCGCCCTGCTGCACACAAACACCTCTAAAAATCCAAGATATTCACCTGAGCCAAAACAACTCATTAGGCAAAGCACTCCTAAAACAGCTCAGTGCTCTTGATTTCTAAGCAAGCTAGGAACCCCTGCATAATGCTTTGCTGCCCTCGCCCACTGCACTCTTCATTTCTGCTCCCCCATCTCCCCAACCGCATGTCCAACACACCTGATTAGGCTGCTGGCCTCCTTCCTAGGCAGGCAGCTGCTCACACCAGCCACCACCACCCTGCTTCCCCCTTTCCCTCCCCCCCTCCGCCCCCCATATCCTTATTTTTGTGCAGCTCAGAACTACAGGTCTCCCAACAAAGAAAATTACGTTTTACACACATCTGCTATATCCATCTTCAGTACTACCGCTGTGATTTTAATATTAGGACGTACTCTATTATGCCAGAAAAAACTGTTAAGCAAAGCAGACTACCTTTTATTTAAGGCAACCCAGATGCATTCACTACTAAAGAAAACTCATTTTCAAGTGAGCAGAACACAGGAGAGGAAAAAAAAAAAAAAAAAAAAAAAAAAACACTTCTATATAAGAATGTCTCCTATGTGTTTTTTCAGTGATAAACACATTCATACATGTATGGAAAATATTTTAGACAATTTCTGAAGACACAGCAACAAAAAACTATTGCTTGAGCTAAAGACCCACACAGACAACTCACTTTTTGCTTGCTAGATGACAGCACTGCAAATAGAAGCGTGCTTTGCTCAGTGTGAAAATAAGAGATAACGCTGTCCTGCCTAAGCCACATAAGGTCAGATATAACAACACAATCTACAGTGGACAGAAATCAGGCACTGAAAAGGAAGAGTAAAAGCAAAACTGTAAGTCACAGGATGACTACTTGATTCACAGTTTACTCAAGTTAATGAAAAGATTCCAACTCCTGCAGATTTCAGTGAGTTATGAAACAGGTCCTGCAAAGGGAAATGTTCCAAGTCACAAAGAGCAATGCGATATTCTGATACCTAATTGCCACCATTGCCTACGAAGAAATCCCTGGTGTAAAGTAGAGAACAAATACAATAATCTCGCTTTCTCATTTTAAAATGGCATGAAAGGAACAATAAAAAAAGTTATTGAAGAGAACTAGATTGTTCCCAGCTGTTATCATAAAATACTACAGCTGTTCGTGTCATTGTAGCTAATGACCAGTTGCACTTTTTCAAAGATTTTAACACAGTATGACCATTGTAATCTACATCAAACTGAAACTTGGCAAACATCACGGAAAAAAAAAAAGACCAAAAAAATATTTAAATTGCTGTGTTTGATGTTTTAGTTTTGTTTGTGGGTTTTTCAGTTGTTTTTCTGTGTGTGTGTTTGGGGGAATGGCTCCGAATTTTTGTCTGAATGGCTCTGCATTCAAATTGTCCATTATTTTAAACTCCTTAAAATATCACTGTAAATGAAAGGTATTTAATTATTAAAATTGTCTCTGCAGTAATAAAAGCAGAAATGAGCCAGAGATTTCCAAATTTGTTCCAAATTTGCTGAGTAGAACAATATCTCAAGTCCAAAGTGGATGATGAAACATCTTCTCTCCAAGGCCAGCAAGAGGGTGGGTTTCCCCATCAAGAAGCTTTTAATTGTTTTGTTAACTGTATATATGAACCAAATCAAATTTCCCATAAGGATTCAAACACACATGCAAAGAAAATGTGAAAATAGAAAAATAGAGAGATAGATGAAGAAAGAATTTTCAGAGACATCTCTCTACTGGAACATTACTCCTTGACAGATGGAGAAAAAGCTAGGGGAAAAGTATGTATGCCCACAAGAAAAAAATCTCTGCAGAACCTGGAATATACTATTTCAAGCAATTTCATGTAATTTCCAGAGAAAACACATTAGCATATGTTTCTCTCTAGCCATGTGCTTTCCCCTCCAAAATCACCCATATAGGATTATAGACCAGAAACACATCCCAAGCTCTTTTTCCCCTGTGCTGCTTTTTTTTTCCCTGTTACTAATAAAAACACTGATTTACTGAAGAAAACCAGCATTCACTTGGTTTCACCACCACATTTTCCATGTCAGAAACAATTCCAGAAGAACTCCAAACACTTCAGAAAGACTACCACACAACCCTACACGGCATATGTCCTTCTCCCTAGGAACTGATCTGGGATGTTATAACAAGTAACATACTACCACAGCAAAGAAACATAAAAAGCTCAAGAAGAAGAAAACCAAGGAGACAAGGAGCTGAGCCTCTTCTTCTTCCCTTGAGCTATTTATCTAGACCGCTAAATATTTATTTCAAAATGATGGGTAGTCCAAAACACGAACAGCTCAGGAACTTAGCTTTTATCTGGCCACACAATTACTTGGCTGTCACTATCAGTAAGAAAAAAAAAACATAACACGTGTATAACCTACCTTCAGGAGGACACTCACAAATGCTTAAATTAAAAATTAAGCCCTAGTCACACTAAATTAGGCCAGAAAACTGTAGTTGGGATTCTATTAATTAAGTCTATTGAACAATGCCCAGAGTGAGTGCTAAAGACTGTCTGCAACATCACATCTGCATAACCCATTATTAACACGTGTTATTTTCACCATTCCAATCACAAGGTCAAAATGTGCTTCCGTTCTTGTGGCAACACTGTGCAGGCTTGATATTTTTGTGTAATTGGCAAGAATCAGAGCCAACATTATAGCACAGTTTGCTCTGCAGGAGGTTAGTTATACTGATTTTATTGGTGAGAACTTCACCACCACAAAGAGCTAACTTGGCTTTAGGATTCTGAATAAATTCTCTGGTTAAATCTGTTGCCTTTTTTCCCCCCTACAGTCCATCAACTCCACACTGTGCAAGAGCTAGGACAACTCAAGGCCAACAACAATATGGTGCAACAGAACTCCTAAGCTGCATGTATCTAAAAGACTGCCTGGAGATAAAGACTATGGTGTAGAATACTAGCATTTTCATAGCAATACCTGCTTCATCCCATTGGAGAACTTCTTGATTTGGAAAACACCAAAATGCAAACTTCAATTATTTTATTAATCCATATATGCTTATCTGAAAAATGGAAAAACAGCTATCAGTACTGCTAAGGCTTAATGCAACTATATTTTAGAAGAGATTTTTCTTCTTTCTTTGCCACAAAGACTTTGCCGTAGAGATTAATCTCTATACAGACTAGGTACTATACCTTTAACGCTTTGACTTTAAGGTGGAGGCTTTGAAGTTCACTCACCCGTGATGAACTTCAGTTTTTTTCAAGGAAGCATTACCACCTTCATCATATCTTACCTCCCCTTGCTAATTAATTTCTGTGTCAGGCTGCAGAGACACCAAAGCATAAGTACTTACACTGCCTCTCATCCCAAATTAACTTAAACCACCAATGACCACACTAGCCCTCACATAACTTTCTGCAAGCTACATGAGTTAAAACCAGGAGTCATGCTGTGAGCTTTCAATGTTACTGCTAAGCAACCTGCAAGCAGCAGCTGAACTGCAACATACAGACATCCTTCTGGGACAAGTTGGGTAGAGCTTGAGTAGCACACTGATAGTGGAGCTAGTCACTGAAAAGAAAGCCACAGAGCCAGCAGCTGGCTGCAGAATTACAACAGAAGTCAGAGGAAGAGTCATAATACACTTCCCCTGTTCTCACACGCTTCCCCAGGCACCTACAGACGCATCAAAGGCAATACACTGTACCCAGTGAACCTCTTAACGTTAGGTAAAGTGCATCCCAACCACAAACAGGCAGCGCTTAAGCTGCTCAACATACGGTGCAATAGGAAGAAAAAATGAAGTTAAAAATAATATAAGAACAGAGTATGAACAGGAAAAGAAGGAGCACATGGAAACCTAAGAGGGAGAAAGTACTGAAAAAAAAATACTGAAAACAAAGGAAAACTGCAGTGGAAGTTCAGTATAGCACACCTTGATTTCTAAGTACAAAGTGGTTTAATTGTTAAGATTACTGTTAAGCAAAATGTTTTCCAACGCTTCATGAAAAACCCTATAAAAATCTACACCTTTAGCATGTGCAGCGTGGACACCCCACCCACAAACAACCAGGAATTAACTCCTAAATAAAAACATCACTTTCGACCTCTGGTGCCTTTCCACTCCACTCTTTCTCCTTTCCAGCTCCAAATACAAGCGCTATCAACTTGCAAATTGTGTTGGCATCATAATTAAAATCTTAAATACGACAGTCATGTTCTCCTCATACACCAGTGTTGCCATATCAACGTTAACATGCCTAACCTCACTAATAAAAATAGGCCTCATACTCAGCTTAAAACACATGGAAATGACTGTCAAAGAGATCCTACTCTGGGGGTGTTACTTCAGCAGTATTGGCTTTCTGGTGGGGGAGTAAAGTAGTTTGGATTTTTATCTTTAAAAATAAGATTCACCACCACGGCATCTATTGTCCCTGCTTCTCCATGTAGGCTCTTCCATCTCTTCCTCCATGCAAGGAATAAATAACCCGGAGGACATACCCGGGGTACACTGCTACATTTGCATCTAGAAGCCAAGCAGCAGATTATTCACCGAGCCCCGCTCCTACACAAACTAGGCCGCACGTACGCTAAAGTGTTTTTTAGAATCGGGATGATGCATTTCACTATTATCGACTGAGAAGCCATAAAATGATCTTTTATGGGGTAAAGTCAAGGTAAATGACTGATTAGCACAACAGGAAATGATTTAAGCATTCAGCAGAAGAAATGATATGTAATAGCAACTTGCATTTGACTCGTGAAACCACATATAAAAGAATATCAGAAGGCACCTTTTCATGAAGGTGATTTGAAGTGGCTTTTACTTCAGAAACTTGTGGCTTCTTTTATGGCATACTTGAGAAAATAAAAAAAGTGTAAAACAGTATCTTTGTGTCTTAAAATACTCTTAAGGGAGTGCTTTTCTCCATATTTTTTAAAGCTATAAAGGAGGAACTATCCCCCAACACCCTGCTGCTTCCACATCACTGGGAAGCCTTAAATGAACTAACATTCATACTTAATGAAATCTAAAATTGGGTTTTAGATTTACTTTAAAGTAGGAGCTGCCCAGCAAAACAGAAGGAGCTGAAGAAAGAGGATGAGTTTGGAATATACAAGCTACAATAAACAAATAAGCAACAAGCTGAGGTATTAACACTGCCCAAGATAAATTTCCTTAAGAAATACCAGGCGAGAAGAATCATGAGAGTTCTGGAAGACATGGAACTATAAAGAATAAAAAGAGTATCAGGTTGTATACTCAGAGATAAATATATTTTGTATTTTATCTTCCTGCCACAACCCGCACAGAAAAGCGAGCACAACCGTGCAGAATCTCTCATCTCTAAGTGGGATGCACGCAATGGGAGTAGATACCATTGAATTTGGAAATAGATAGCAGGGAGGAAACAACTGCCCTGTACAACATTCCCCTATGGAAAATTACCTCAACTGGCTCATATTTTCCACTTAAGTTAAACACTGATAACATCCAGCATGAACTCCTCTTTCAAGTTTCTCACCACCACCACCAGTGGTATCAAAAGCACCAGTCCTCTCGCTGGGCTCAGCCAGAAAGAGCACGTAACAGAAGACAGCTTTAGCCAACATGGAATTCAGAAACATAAAGGTTTTAAAACACACAGATAAGGTAGTTTGTTTCCCCCCTCGGCTCGTATCAGTCCAAAGCACGAGGAAAGTCTCTCACCTATGCAGTGCAACACGAATTGCGTAAGAAAGGTGTCTTCCAGTGCACGCATGGTTTTCCTTATGCAGTAAAAGACTTGTTTCAGTACAGTCTTATTTACAAAATTATCTTAATGAGTAAGAGGTACAGAGAGTTCACAAATCAAAATAAATCACCAGTTTAATTACACAAGCTCAACTGTTAAGCGCTGTACTTTGCTTTTATTTAGGTTTCTCATTACTATGTTCCCAATCCTTCACGACGAGTGCTGTACATTAGTCACACGTACACAGGTTCGCAAGGTGTCAAACACACACAGACTGCCATACCTAAGCAGCATCCGGCTGACAGAAACCATCAGTTTTACAAGCATTAACTGAGTTTGGACCGTGAGACACAAGAATATAGCAGTTACATGTAAGAAAATAAGCCGGCCTTGTTTTCATTTCTAAGTACCTGTAAGATAAGGACTAAGCGAGCACATCCACTCGTTTTCTGTCCTCAACTGCTTCTCCTACAGCTTGTTTCATGAACGTACTGGGAGGCCTTGCTTACAAAGGTAGCAAAGCCAAGGGGGGACCACCCTAAGAAGGGTGGCAAAAGGGGATGGGAAGCACACGGCTCAAGGTGGCTTCTCCACTCAGTAACATCCCTTAAACCCAGATGCAGGCTCCCTCTGAGTGCATTCTTAAGCATTACAAGGATAAATTAATTAAAACAAAAATAGAGTCAGTGTTCCTATGCCAATAGAAACCACTACAACACAACTCCATCCTTCACCTCACAAGGATCAGACAGATATTGAACTTTCAGCACCCTCAGAGGAGGGGCACAAAACAGTTTCATCTCCTGCCACTGGACAGCTGTAACTATTCAAGTAGCACCAGTCCTCAGCAGAGATTTCCTAATACTTAGGTTCACACCAGAATACATACCAAATGCACCAGCACTACTGACATTCAGGTGATTGCACGGAACTACCCAAAAAACACAGGACAGCCCAGCACTTGCAGGGTACATGCATGCCAGGAAAAAAATAAAATGTATTTGATTCACGGGAAGACAAAGGCAGGCTTCTACAGTACCCCTATAAAGACCAGCCTGGTTCACCAGCCTTTGGAGAGCTCATACAGGTCTCTCCTGGACTAATGGAAACCCTAAACTTCATGGCTAATTCCTATTATTGACGGCAATAAACACCAGTTTTATCTTTCATGAATCTGAAGTTAACACTGATGGCTAACATATCGATTGGGAACTGACATTCATATTATATTACAAACAACTGACAGCCTGAATGTTAGGAGATCGTTAACAACGACACAGTGGGAAATTCAGGGATAGCAGAGGCTGGTGTCTGGCGTTGTGGGGGGTGTCAGTTCTTGATATAACTGCGTGCACCTAAGCACACTATGCACAACAAGATTGCCAACACCAAGGATCACGAGCCATGGCAGCAGCCCATCTGAAGAGCTGAGATGGACAGATCCCATTAAAACTCCACTTTCCTTCAAAAGGGAAGGAAAAAAAAATCAAAATCAAAAGCACACAACCACCTGACCTGCACAGAAGAATCAATCACTGTACCTAGCTAACAGCACGATTTCCAGGAAATACTGCTTTGATTTCTTCATATGACTATTACGGCTCACTTTTGAAGTTTTGATTTAGGATTACTCTGCTTTAGAGCAGTATTTCTAGAAGGCAGTAACGCAACACTGAATATTTTGAGGAGGTCAAGTAATCTGATATGCAGCTTTTCCCTCCAGGTCAGTGGGGTTCATATCTTGCTAATGTCAGTAGTGACCAAAAGCTGTTGACATCAGACAGCTGTTCTGTGACCCACGAGGAATGAGCTAGTATTCTCAGTCCAGTTTTTCCTGGACAGGTATCCCCACCTTCACTAGCGCAACCGAGCCCACGCTCTGGCTCGCAGGTCTCAGGAGTTTAAAGCAGTATAGATAAGGAGTAGCTTTCTCAGTCCTGAAAGAGAACTAGAACTTGTAAACAGCTCTGTCCAGGTGAAGGCTGCATCATACCTCTAACAAAAAAGAAAGGAATTTCAGTCTGTAAATATGCCAAGTCAGCATTTGCTGCAACACTATATTGTCCTCAGCGTTGATCCTGCAAGCATTTGAATGTACAGGTCATCTTTGAATGGTCTGATAAGTGCAAGCAAGCATTGCTCCTCTACAGGATAAAATAAATAAACAAATAAATAAATCCACAGATGAAAGATGATTTGTCTAATTTTCATGACAATGTACATACTACATTAAGGAGAGCATAAAAATATTTTTTTTAAAAAAAAAAAGTACTACTCAAACTGTAACTGCATGCTGCAGGTTCACATACAGGAACCTCTTTCCCTTTAACTCCAATGAATACAATTTTGTCAGCTTTACCAAGAGTTAATTTGCTTCTGAAAACTTAACATGACACACAGACTTGAATTTCTTCTTTGCACCCCTCATTGCACAACCATCCCAGATCTGCAAATTTCACTCAATTTCACTGTCAGATGTAATCGTGCAGCAATGGCATAACAGAGGAGAGAGAGAAGACCAAAACCTTACAAGCATTAGGGACTCCTCAGCCATCTTCCCCTTCTCCCAGAAACACATTTTATTTTGGACTGCAAACAGTTTAAGCACAGTTCAGAAAATTCAATAAGCAATGCAAAATGAGGGTGAGATGCAGTTCTCGCCTACAGAAATATCCCACTCCTCGGTACGCTCGGTTGTTTCGGGCACTGAAAAAAACAAGGAGCCCACGAGAGCCCACCTGAGAGGCAGCAGGCAGCCACGAGCAACCTGCAGGCAGCTGCTGGAGCTGGAACCTCCCCGAGCGCACCCATCGTTGCGTAACGCTGCCTGGTCGGGGCTTTCACCGGCCAGCTCAGAACTGTTGTTAGAAGGAGACATCTCCTGTCATGCACCAGCAAATCGAAAGGGCTTAACGCACACACACACATAAATAAGTAAAAAAAAAAAAATGAACAAGGCAAACAACAACAACAACACAACCAACCGCACACATGCAGGTGGAGAAGAGCTTAAGCCAGAGCTGACATCCATATGCTACAAACATCTCCTTTCCAAATTAAGTTAAAATATCACATGAAATGAAACCTTAAAAAAATAAATAAAGTTGTTTTCACAGCTCTATCTCAGCACCATCAGAAAACCTGGTCTGCCTTGTATGGTATCAGTGCTCTCTGGCTATTTGCATGGGTGCTAACAAGGTGTTATTTCCTTTATTACTATTATTTCTTATTCATTTTAACATTGTAAGCCTATTCCAGTTGCTCACCTCAAGAAAGCACAAGTGACATCCCATGGAAAAGAAACAAGGCAACCTTTTCCTATCCCCATTATCACCACCAATTGTTTTCTTACTAGACTCCCTTACAGTCTATATGAAGGCAGCGTGGAGAGCCTGTGATACAGCAAAGAATAATCCTATTAAGAAATCAGTTTACCGAGTGCTACCCTCTTCAGGTACTATTTTAAGACCTTGAAAAGAACTCACTATTTAATAAAAAAATGAGCCAACTAAACAAATCTTCATGTGACACAGTGACACAAGACAACAGTTACCAGCGGAGATGAAGAGACACCCAAGCAGCATTTGGGTTTTGTTCAATACTTTCTCAGTTTAACAAAGTCAATTTCTAATTGCATTATAAAATTATTTATGCAATACTGCTGAGTTTTCTAAGAAAATGGTGCTTTGAGATATTACAAACATATTAGCATGTGTAAAAAAGAAATGCAAAAGCGTGGTTGCTGACAAAACCCATTAAGATGCAAACCACTGGGGGGTTTGTCAATATGGAGATAGCAGTTCCAATTCTGCAGCAATTCTTACTCATGCTGAACACCTACTTCAGTCAAAGGAAGTTCTGTCACACACGAGATCAGGACGTTTGGTCATGTGTCAGGAACAAGGCAGATTTTAAAACAAGTCCAAAAAAAAAAAAAAAAAAAGGGCAGCCACCCTGTAACGGCGATGAAGCCTTCCCTATAGGGCTTCGTGTGCCTGGAGAGGATCTGCATCAGCTAAACAGAGCTGCTTCAGGTCTCTGAAGCCTGCTTCTGGCGTGATATAACTGATTGTTATAAATATTCCGGGTATTAGAAGATAAATTTCCAAGCCACTTGAAAAAAAAAAAAAAAAAACGTGTCATGGTTGCAATTGCATTTCTTACGACATCTGCAAGTCCATTTGGAGGAAAAAGGGTAAGAAAAAAAAAAAAAAACAACACGGGGGGGGGGGGGGGGAAGGCAATAGGAAGCGTAAATATAAACCCCCAAATAATAACACGCTCAGTAATATTTACACGGAAGGTTTGGCTTTGGCTCGTGGAAATGGGGAAGCGCCGATGTGCCGGGGCCGCCTTCCCTCCCAGCCCCGCGGGCCGGGGGTGGCTGCGGGCTGCCGGGGGCTGCGGGCTGCCCGGCACGGCGCTGCGAGCACAGCCTCCGCACCGGGGGATACCCTCGCCGAGGAGCCCTCGGTGGCCGAACCGGGAGGAGGAGGAGGAGGAGGAGGAGGAAGGGGGATGCCCGGCGGAGCTCCCCCTCGCTCTGCAGCCAGCCCTGCGCAGCCTGGGCGAGGAGCGGGGGGGCCGCGCTGCAGCGGGGGGACCCCCCCGGCCCCAAACGCCGTGCTGAGCCCCCTCCCCCGACCCCAACCCGCGGGGTGAGCCCCCCCGCACGCCCCCGACCCCCGCGGCGAGCCTCCCAAGCGGCGGGGAGGGCGATACCCCGTGGCGGCACCCACCTTTCACCACCCTGTCCGTCGTCGACAGCTTGGGGTCGGTGGCCTTGTGCTCCGACATGTCGGCCGGGCGGCGGCCGCCGCTGCGGGCAGGGCTCCGGCTCCTCCGAGGTGGCCCGAAGTTGCCGCGTCCCGCTGGGTCGGCGCTGCCTTCCTCCCTCCTCCTCCTCCTCCGACCTCCGGCGGCGGATTATCCCCCGCTCCCCGCTGCTGGAGGCGGCCGGCTTCTCCCCCCGCGCAGAACCAGACAAGTGTCAGCAGGCACCAGCGGCACCAGGCAGAGCCCCGAGCCGGCGGCGGCGGCCAGGTTGCAAACGCAGCAGCCCTGCGCTTCCTTCCTCCGCGGCGCAGCGCCGGCTCCTCCTCCTCCTCCTCCTCCTCCTCCTCCTTAAGGTCAGGATCCGTCTCCCCTCCCTCTCCGCCCGCCCGCCCGCCCGCCCCGCAGGCTCTCCGCGCTCAGCCTCTCCGCTCCCCGCAGCCCCGCTCCTCCGCTCCCCCCGGCCCCGCCGCTCCGGCCCCGGCTCCGGCCCCGGCCCCGGCCCCGCTGCCGGCTCCGCGCCGCCCTCCCGGCCCCGCTCCCCCCCGCGCCGCCATTGGCCGCGCCCCGCTGCCAGTCACTGTCAGGTAGCGCCTCCCGCCCGCCCACCGCGGGGCCGCCCAGGTGCGCCCCGGCCGGGGCCGCCGCCGCCTCACGGCCCTGCCGCAGCGCCCCGCAGCGGGGGCTCCGAGGGCTCGGTGTGGGGAGACCCCGCCGCCCCTGGCCCCTGGGGGTGTCCCAAAGGCAGGCTTCGTGCCTCTGCCGGCAACCCCCGGCCCCGCGGTGGGTGCCGCGTAGGGCTTGTCGGTGCGTGTTTGGCGAGGAGGAGCTCGTCTGGGGGCTGAGCGGTTCCGGTTGGGGTTTTGCGCTGTGGGGTTTAATTAAAGAGGAAAAATGGGGCGCGCCTCTTCGGGGAGAGGGGTGTTTAGAGAGCTTTTGTTGAAAAACTCCTGTGTAGGTGAGCCAAGAAGCCAGAGACACCTTGCCCGGCTTCCCGTTTCCCTCCAGGGTGACGTTCGAGTTGCTTGGTTAGCAGATATTATTGCTTCAGAAAGCCACAAAGAAAATAACATGGCAGTTATGACACATATTCTCAGCTTTGATTTGCGTGGCATTTCTAGGGGGTGTTTGGTTGGCCATCCTCGTGGTATTTTCCCTGAACATGAGAAGGCATCGTACGTGACTGGCCTTCAGTACGACGGCGTGAGTCTTGTTCCAACAGCCGTGGGGAGCTCCTTGCGGTGCCACCATCCTCTGGTCTCATGAACGTGAGAAGAAGGCACCCATCTGCGATTCCTCTCACAGCGGTAACACAACAATAAGAAACAAATCCAGTGCTCAAGCAAGGTATTTCCTATACACCCAAATAAACCCCAGAGCCCACAACAGGTACGTATAAAGCTCCCCATATGCTAAGCATACTTTGTGAAGCACCAAGCGCACAGAAGAGCCTGGGCAGAAATGCCCCACACCTTCAGCCTGGCTGCTGGGAGGCACTGCTTAGCGGCACTTGGACGCAGAAGGAGAAGCAGCACGTCAGGAATGCAGTACGGCCAGTAAATTCAGGTATTGCGTACGCCTTGTGGGCCACAACTTCATGAGACGCAGAGGACCAGTTTGGATCCGTTCTTCTGTGACTGCAGGCTGTTTGCATGAGTCATTTGGATTCTTGATAGACTGCAATAACAGAGACTCTGGGTCTCCAGCTTACACTTGCTCCCCCATTAGTCACAGGACAAGACTTCAGCTCCGATTTTTTTTTCCACAAGTCATTATGACTATTGTTGCAGCTATATAAGGACATTTAGTGTCACAACTCCGGCACCTTCCTAGGAATTCTGAAGGCCATCTAGGACTTTCAGCATTTTTCCTTTGCTTCAAAGTTTTTAGTTATAATATGCCATCCAGGGCAGGTGAGGTTCTCTCATTTTATCTTGTGGAGGGAGGGTCTTGTTCATGCATTTGTTGCATTTAGTTTTCCTTTCCAAGGTAGAATCCCCATTGCAGGTATTTTCTTCATAACAAGTTTTCAGATAAGTTTACGTAAGACAAAGATGTGTACCACTGCCAAGGACCGCGCATCATACCTCTGCAATATATGGTAGAGTCAAGATTCAGATCACAGGTAAAAGACCTCATCACCACTTTGTCTTGGTCTGGTGCAGTCTTAACCTCATGACTTATTTCAGGAGCATTTGTAAATTCTTTATCCTTGCCATGAGGGAAGGAAAGAGAGAGAGAAAAATCACAGAACACCTTCTTTGTTCTCTTGTAATGGTAACAGAATTGAAAAATTCTGTATTTCGGATCCATGTTAGTAGTAAAGATTGTGTAACTTCCTTAGTACTTAAATGTTTCTTTCCTTCATCTTCTTCTCACAAAGACCTCCTTTACCATAGAGGGATTTCTTTTTCGTGGGATCTGTGTTCTATTGGATGCCTTTATTTCATTTAACAGGAGGAGAACATGGAGATACCTCTTTGAATGGAAACAACACGCTCCGTGGATTTCTGGTCAAATTCTAATACATTTGACTTCTCGCATCAGGAAACCTTAGTAGCATTGTTAGTCATTTCATCCCCTAGTAGAATGGAAGCCCAGCATTATAAACTGGAAGCTCTGATCTTCTGATCACAGGTTTTGGAGACGAGGTCTGTGAGAGCTGGGGGTTGGGCAGAGAAGGGGAAGAGGGATTTTTTTCAAGTCTGAAATAAGCAAGTCCCTACCTCTTCGCCTCCTATAAGCAATTCTTTTCCATTTTAGCAAAGATGTGACAATTCTTTTAAGCACACAGCAGCTCCAGAAAGCAGCAGCACCCACCTGAAGCGGAAGGAGGAATAAATGACCACGCAATGAGAAGGCAATCATTTTAGGTCAAGTGTTTCATGATGATGTACGGGCTAACAGACTCCAAACCTTGTCATGCGTCCCATGAAAAATCAGTGGTCGAGTCGCCTGGACTTTATTTCAGCAGCAAGCTGAAGATTATTCTCTAGAAATGTAACCATATGTTTGCACACTGACTCAACCAATTAAGATCCTGTTTAAAAGTATTGATTGTAAGAGATAGCATTTTAAATTTTAATCATTATTATTAGAGAAAAACTGTTCTAACTGCAGGGAGTCTGTCCTTCACACATTAGCTTTAGCCCCTGGAAGTTCTGGCTTCGCATATGATAAATGTAACTTGGGCAGTATCTTGGAAGTAAAGGGAACTGCGAGAGTATGCTTGAATATTATGATGGCTGCATGGAAAATAGGTGCAGCAAGGTTAGGCTGGATACCAGGGTTGCCTTAGCTGATTATTTTCCTGATTATTTTTTAAAATAAGAGAGATTTGTAATTGTTTCAGTTTACTTCCCTGCACTATAAAAAGTGATGGGATTCTTAACACCTGTGTATTGAAATCTATTGCATAGGCCATAATGCCTACAACACATTTGTCCACAAGATTAAAACTGTTACTAGCCTATGTTGATAGGGCATTTCTAGGAGATATGCAGAACCCAAGGCTGAACTTCACGGTGCTGACTACAAGCACCTAAAACTTCCAAAAGGCCATCGTTCATCTACATCTGACAAAAATAAATTTGACACCAAGTGCCTTGGAAGGCCAATATAACTTATTGGTGTCATTTGGTTCCGTTACGTCCAAGAGAGGAAATTCAGGCCAGCGTAGAGAGCCTTTACAGCAATGTAGATCACTCCTGAAAGGGCCAAGGGGCACCATCCGATGGTGTTCTTGACAAATGGCTCCCCACACTTCTTCTAACTCAATACACAAGAGGGAGCTAGATAAAGGGCCTGTAGCAGGTAACAGTTCTTTGTTTCATCTGAACACGTTCTGCCCAGCTTGCAAAGAGATGGCAAGTTCAGATGGCAAAACACAGTCACGTAATCCATCACTTAATGCATCCTTTGGGTTCCCTGTGTGTGATCCTCGTGCATCCAGTGCAGGCACTTAACCTGTCGCATGGTCAGCCTCTCTGGAGCTTTGCATGTTTTCCCCTTGCATGCATCTCTTAGGCATTTGGCTCAGCTGTTTCTATAGGTTCTGGATTTGGTCCTGAAGCTATCAGCAGAATTTATACACGTTGTTAACGATACTGTGCCCGGCTTAGAAAGCAGAGAAAAATAGGCAATTTTATAGAGTCATAGAGGGGATGCTACCAAAATGAATCGTGCTGGAATAAAATATAAGCAGTGGCATCAGGAATGCTGGAGAGGGAAGGCAGGTTAGCTCCAAATTCCAAGATGATGAATCTGCATGGAAAACAGTAACAAATGGTGCTATGAGCAATTATACAGAGCGTAACTGACATTTAGAAAGAGTCAACAGATAGTAATAAAAAAGAACACAAGTGAAAGATAATAACTTTGAGCCCTGGAAACAGTCATACCCCCTGCAAAAACTAGCCTGCTTGCAGTCTGTTTCAATATAAAAGAAGCACAGCTATGGTCATCCAAGGCTGAGAATGAAAACCTGCACTTGGATTCAGCCTCTGGTGCAAAACAGATCCACAAGCCGTGCCTGTCATCCTAGGCAGCATGCAGACCCGAGACAAATCATGTCAAGGTCTTCCATCTGCCCCCTTTCCAACACTGCAGACACATCAGGTAATGCACGCTTCTTACCCTGCAGCTTCAGATTTCTTAAGAGGCCCATATCTTCACCAGGCTAACTACTGTATTAAGCTCAAAGGTGAAGACCAAGTTAGAACTAAGTCTGGGGCTAAATACTGAAGGCAGCATAACAATAAGTCGGGAGACCAGAGAAGCAAAGAGTCTACCAAGCTGAGGAGCATGGTCAGAAAGCCATAGAGCCAGAAGTTTGAAAATCTCTGTTCTAAGATGTCAGGGCTGGAACAAGGTGAGGTCTAGGAGCCTAACACAAAGGAGACAGGAACCGGGGATCAAGACCAAGCAAACAGGAATGAAAAGCAGGAGAGACAGAAGCAAAACTACAGCCAAGTGGCACTGCAGACTGCCAAGAGCAAGTGGTGGAGTTGCCTGACACATCTGCTGTTAGAGGAAATTAGCCAAGCCTTAGCTCCTGCACAGCTGGGCCACAGTCCTGGTCGCCCTACTGCATCCAGCTGCAGGGACCGTAGCCCAGGCAGAGCCCAACAGTGTGGACAAATGTGCACCAGCTTAAAGCTGGACCTGCAGGAGTAGCTCGTCCCTATGAATTTACTGGTGCAAGCAGCAGATTCAACTCGGTGTATGTATCCAGTGCAAATCCACTGCCCTGATTCGCCTAAATGTCTTTAAAATTATAGCTTTAATTAAACGCCGCAAGTTTGTGCGTTGGAAAGGGCTTAGTGTAGAAGCAATAGATGTATTTGATGGCAGGCAGCAGTGTCAAGGTTCCCAAAAGTGGAAAGACATCCCCTCGTCTCCCCCTGCTGGCCTGCGCATCCAGGAGCGGAGTGCCTGGGAACAGCCGCCTCCTCTGCCTCGCCTGTGCCAGCACTTGGAGAAGCTGCAGGAGGGGACCCTTGGGAGCAGCCTCCAACATCAAACCGTTCTCAAGATGCTGGCAAAGGCTTAAAGCCACAGTCCTGCTATCAAGAATTAGTCATTTGCTCCCAGGGAGTTCATCCTGCAGGCTCCGGTTCTTAATTAGGCGCTGCTCTTAATGGGAGGCTACAGAATACAGAATTTCACATTGGGCCTTAAGATGTTATCCCCGTGAATATTAAAATCTCCCAGAAAAAAATGAAATATATATATATATAAATTAAGAAAGGAATGGAAGAAAAGCTCATTCATTTTTTAAAATGTACTTGCAGCAGCAAACATCACGACAGACAGATGCCTGCATAGAGAGAAAGGAACAGCATTTGAAGGAAACGGGAACAGCAAAGAAATGAGACACACGATCAGTTCATGTTATAGCCATCCCCTATCTGGTTAATTTAACTATGGCGTGGAATTAAAAACTAGCAGCCATAGGAGCAGCTGACGAGATTCTGAAGCAAAATGGGATGCTCAGCCTGTTTAATACCCAGGATGCCTTTCTGCCTCCTTTTTCAGGAGCAATGCTGTTGTCAGAGACAAAAGGACAAGGAGGAATGCATGTAGTTGTTTTTGCAGGAGTAGAGCCTTATTTGTTTTCATAAAGGTGCCATGGTTTATTATTTATTTTTGCTGTCTTCTGCTGCCAGAAAGAGTACAGGCTAAATCCCTGCTCCTGTAAAGGTAACATGCGTGGAACACTTCCTGGAGTAAATGATTTATTCAAGTGCCATCAGTGCCAACCGAGGGCTTGGTGGTAGCAAGCAGACCATAACTGGTGCTAGGGGTGAGATCACTAATAAGTTAATACCCAAGAAATAAACACTGAAAAATTCAATTTAATTGCCAAAAACTCCCAGAATATAAAGCGGCTTGTGATGTATTATTTAAAGCAGCGTGGTGAATATGAAAAGGAACAACAGACCAGAACGTGTTTTCTGCACTGGCCTCCTGTGCTATGCCTTTTCCTAGGAAGTTTGCAATGGAAAGAAAGAACAGAACAACCTGATCTCTGAACGTGTGTCCATAAAATTCCCAAATATTTACAAACCGAAACACTGAAACCTGGAGATTACCGTACAGTTTAAGGAGCTCTAATGAATACAGTTGTTGTCTTGAATTAAATGTAGCTGACTTATTCAGACTGGTTTAGTGGCAGCATTACAAAATATAGAAATCTTCAATTAATTTTTAGTCAGACTGGTCATAATTTATACACTGAGAATCCAGACTCCCACTTACCCCAAGGCTTTAAATTGCTGTAAGATGCAAAGCTGCTTTATAATGGTTATAAGTTACACTTGCACTCACTTAAAATCCATTTTATATTCCCGGGGTGATGAAGAGCAGCCCTAATGTAAGGCAGAACCAGGTTTCTAATTGACTACCAACATTCTCAACCAACACTGCACGTTCAGGGCTGCGGGCTTAACCAACTGCTGCACGGGGACTCCCTCACTGCTCTGGGGCCCTGCTGCTCCCCCACGGCTTTCCTGCAGGGCAGCCTGCAGGATCAGGTGTTAATATCCTTAAACAACAGCAGAAAAGTCAACAGCCAAACACCCCCCTTCTCCCGCGTGCACCTGCGTCATTTAAAAACATCAACCTTGGGCACGTCACAGAACATCCTTTCAATCATACTTTAATCAAAATTGCTTTTCAGCTTCTCAAGTTTTATGTAAGAATCACATGAGCTGCTTTAATCTTTCCTCCTCCTCCCTCGCTCCTCAAAAGAAAGTTTCAGTGCTCTGTGCTTACTCAAAGAATGGCATTCAGCACAGCAACAGACACATAAATCTTCTGAATTGCTAAAAAAGTGTTACCGAGAGGCTGGTATAGCTCTAGATGATGACAATCAAGTGCACAGGACTGGGGAAGGCAGTTGAAAAGCACTCAGATAATATATTTTCCTTTTAAAATATCCTTATTGGTACAGGGCACATCCATTCTATAAATAGATGTGCCCTACAGGATAGGGCAATTTCATCATCTTGACTTTAATGGTTTGTGAAAATAATTTAAACCATAAGCCAGGAACAGACATTAACATTATTCAAAACTATGAAGATGCTTACTGAGTGTAAGTAAATATTCTTCAGTTATTCTCGCCATCTTAACATTGCCAATAAACCTAATGCTTGTGTTAGTTGCTTTGTATGACACTGCGTTCTGCCTAAGAAGGAAATATTTCTCTAACTCTCCTGGAGTTCACAGCTATCCCAAGAGTAATGACTTCTTGCTGGTTGTCATCCAAAGGATGTTGTCAGCCCCTCAGTAGTTCATTTCGGGTGAAAATAACCCTTGTGCTGTGGCCAGGCCAAGATCATATACCAAATAAGTCCCATTAAAATCTTCAGATAAGGCCTAAGTGATATTTAAGTACTCCAGCACCGGCCTTCTGCTCAGTAGCGAATTCATCGCATATCTGCAAAGATGGGTTTGCTCTGAGTTAAAAACTAGCAAGGGCTTAGCCTGGCCTCAGTGTGGGGACCGGTGAGGCCAGCTCCAAAATCCCAGCGAGTAGCCAAGGAGACGCAGGCTCTGCCCGATTCTCGTAAGTTTTCCACTTAAGCATGTCAGCAGGATCACAGCCATCCCGCCGGAAGATCTGGATGTTGCTGCAGCACGGCAGTCCCTGGAGATTCAAAGGCCAGGAGCAGTGCTGATGCTGCGGCTGGTGCTGAACAGGGAGCACTAGCACCCCATGCTTGGGTCCTGTTCTCCCTCGCTAGGGAGCAGGGTGTAGAGGGAGCAGCCATGTCCCGTCCACACATACACCCATTGCAGGCCACAGGTTTACATTAAAGAGCAAGGGGCAGGAGATGAGTCAGAAAAAAGTGATTGCTGCGATGCAGGTAAACAATTAAATGTGGTCTACCGATACACTGAGATCCTACCAGACAGCAGATGGCCTGAGGAGTGGGTCATGACCTCCATCACTTCACTAAAATGCTTGACTTTTGCCCCATCTTGTCCAGACTTTGCTTGAGCTGACACCTTCTATTCTCGCTCCGATTTCTTCTAGGTGTTGGGTCAGCTGGAAAAAAGGTCTTGTTCCTTCTGGAAAGAAGCAAGACAAATGGATGTTTCCAGCACCATATAATTAGAGTGCAAAGCATGGCCACAGATAAAATATAGATGCATGTAAAATATGGGAACCAGACCTTCTGCCTTGCTAATGCAATTATTCATACGCATGGCAACACAAATATGCTGTGGAAGGGAATCTGTGTCAGTGATAATGTTTGCTCAGATATTCGCTTGCATATTCATGGACTCGGAGAATATGCAGTGGGAAATGATGGGTCCACCTCCTTCCATTTCTGTGTCCTCAGAATCTCCCTCCTTTGTTTTCCTTTCTTCTTTTTCTTTCCTTTTATTGTTTTTCTTCTTATTATTGTTATTAATTATTATTATTTCCCATCCCCCCATTTCAGAAGTACCTGGAAGAGTATTTCAGACAAGCTTTCTAACAGCATGATTCCTCTTAATAATGCAGATTGCACCGTGCACATACAATCCTTTGCTCCTGGGAGAATCTTTGTCATGGCCAATTAGGGCTGCTGGGCCTTTTCTGTCTTCCCTTTCCTCTCATTTTCTCCTTCTCTTTTTCTTTCTCTCTCCTCTCTCTCTCTCTTTTCATTCTTTCCCTCCCTTCCCTTCTTTTGTCTTTCCCCTCATCTTCTTAGCTCTGTTACAGCCCCTGGCAGGCAGAGATAGGGAAGGATGAAGAGGGCCCTACTGTGACATTTTCCAGAGATTCTTTCCCAGGAAGGAGCCATTTCACAGCATTCCCAGAATATACTCTCATAGTGTCCAGAAACACTTTCCAAAGTATTCTGGAGACTCTTAATCTTAAACTCCATTACTGCAAGTGATCTCCAATTTCTCCCCATCTCCCGTGTACTTTGAATGATTTCAGGCTTTCTTTGGCCAATGTTTTTGAAGTATCTACCAAAATACATTTGCAGGTAAAATATGGCTATGTAGCTCACAAAAAAAAAAAAAGGGGGGGGGGGGGGGGAAGATAAAAAAAAAAATTTTTTTTCCGTTAAAAAAAAAAAAAAAAAAAAAAAAAGGAAGAAATTGCTAATACTGCTCTAAATACATAGTCACTGCCAACAGTAACACACATAGCAGCCAGCTTCCATCTGCATTGAGATTTCCCAGACAAGCTGTACGGTATCGCTCCAGAAACTGCTAAGCCTTGGCAATAATCAAAAGATTGGTGGGGAGACACTGCAGAGGCGTTGGATAAAGTTAATCGGGCAGGCCAGTGGAACAGATACGAGCACAGAAGTGAGGGAGAAGCAGCTGTGGACCCACCAGGGACAGACAGCAGCCTCTGAAGCTCTGCGTATTTTGCTGGTCGTCAGAGAGAGCCTATTCATCTATATGATGTTAATATTTTCATATTATATAAGAATATATCATTCATACATAATGCTCATGCTATGTGAAGATCATATGGGAAAGCTCTTATGAATAAATGCTCAAAAAATTAAATTTGCTTTCTCCTAAGAGTATGCTGAATGCCCAAGTGAAGGAGGAAAAAGAGGCTTATAATTTCTTGTATTCAGCAGCATACAGATGCTTTCAAGACTTTTGTTTACTTTATATTAGACTAAGAGTATATATTTATTATAATTCAGGGAACCTCCTCTCATTCCTGCTACTTCTTGGTAGGATTTATCCTTAGTGCTAAAAGCTACCATTTGGCACCTTCCATAATTGCTTGTGCAGAAGGACGGGAACACTTACACCCTTCTTTCTACCTTACTCACCAACCACAGAGCATCGTTTCCTTTCCTTGCACAGATATACGCAAGTAATCGGCAGCAAGAGAGCTTCACATTTCACATTCAGAGATGCAGTGCCTGGAAGCCAAACACAGCAAAATTCAAGCTGGGGGACAAGACACACGTCTTTAACAGTGTGGGTAATTAACCATTGGAATTGCTTGCCCTGGAATGTGCTTAGACACTTGGAGCTCTCCCATCAAGGCTGGGTGTCTACAAAAAGATGCCGACCGCTTCGACTGCAAGATGCTGAGCTTGGTGCAGGAACCTCTGGCCTTGCTATGCAGAAGGTTAGACTAAACAGTCCCTAGGGCTTTAGTGGCTAGGAGACAAATACAGAAACACAGTCAAATGTAAAACAGTTTGCACAAATGCTGGTAATATATGCTATTTATGAATTCACTTTGCTGAGTATTTCAAGCACTTGAACTTCAAATGAGCTCTCTGTGGGTATCTGCACAACTCATACCAGAATATACAACATGCACACCAGGAAGTGTACAACTGGGAGACAGCACAGCTTCAGGTAAAAATTCCCATAAAATGTAAAGCCTGCATCTGCACACTTTTGTTCTTGTATTCTTTTTCTTACTCAGTTCTCTTTAATAGCCTGAAAGTGAAGAACTGCTCTCCAGCAGTAGCAGTATACCGATGGGCTGCAGCTGGAGAACTGAAGGGCAGAAGTTCACCCCAAAGTCAGCCCTTGTAGCCCTGCATTGGCCAAGACCAAGATGCTTAGACTCCCAAGGCACTGCAATTTGGATTTCCTCTGATACACCTGTATGTCTTCATCATTTAATTTGTATAAGCCACAGTCAAGCTCAGCGTAATTACAGTTCTGTCTGGCAGCTTTAGCCCCCTGCAAAGCAAAATCCTGGTAGGAGAGAGTAAACAGAAAAACTCCACCCAGCCCTCACCAGCAATTAACAGAAAGGAGCTTCAGCTTCATTGCTGGAGCTTTCCCTAGGAGCACTGGTCACCCAGACCAGGCGGCACAAAGGCAAAGCCTCACAGCCCACGCCTTGATGGTTTGCATAAACATTTGGCTTCTAGCCAGAGAGCCAGAACCCATGGCAGCTTCTCCTTCCTAGGAATGGTGTATTTGAATGCTGGATGTCCCGTGTCCTCCTGCCACCTCCAATTAACTCCAGAAGTTCTTTATGGCATTTTATGCCAGCGAATTCTTCAACCCAGCCTGTTGACTAGGTGGCTCTTTTTACCAAATACCACACACCGAGTACCTGTAGGAAAGCAAAATAGGACATGCATGAAAACGCCAGACTGTTTTTCTTCGCAGCTCAGCGACAAAGTCCCTAATGTGACTGTTTCACACCCCTGACACAGTGTGACATCTTTCTAGTGCTACTAGTCCAGGTTACTGCTCACAGTCTGTCATGGTTTTTCTTAACTTTAGCCAGTCATCCAGATGCCAGATAAATTCAATTCAGCTATTCAATTGCCAGATAAATTTCATCAACTGGACTAGGTATATGGAATATTTTAGCCAGAACTGTTCACTGAAATTTACCTTGTTTAGGGTTGGAAAAAAAAAAAAAAAAAAAAAGTAAAGAAAAAAAAAAAAAGATGACACTCAGCCCGTTCAGCCTGTGCATGAAAACCACTAAAGGCAGCGGTTTTGCCTCACTCCTCAATTAGTCCATTTATTTCAGTGAAGCTCCACAAGCCTCCATAATAGCTAAATATGTCTCCTAGGATCCTTTTACTGCCCAGCTCAGTCACCGTGCAATCCAGAGCCCTCTGAACCCGCACCAAAGCGAGGTGAGGTGGTGATCTCGGAGAAACCAGGCCTCTCAGATGAGACGTCAAGCTGGCGTCCCTGCAACTGCATTTCCAGACAATAGGACTAAACCGAACCAGCTGGAGACAGCCCAGTCCTGTAGCCACAAATGAGTTGGTTGTCATTTCGAATTGCAAACTCTCCTTCAATGTTTCTGCATTTTTCAGCTCAAGAATTGTGAAGGAAAGCCTGGAGCTCTGCGATTTTTCAAAATGTGATAGGTGCCAGCAGCCTATTTATCCACCACACGGTTGTGTAAGAGTGGATCAACAAGTCCCGCTGCTTTTCCCTTCCCATGCCACGGCAGACATGAATTAAATCCTAGTCTGTGATGTTTGCTGTGTGTTGATGGCTTTTTACCTGAAAGCCCTGACATGTCAGAGATCAGAGGACCATGGGTCACTAGCTAGCTATCAGCGTGGCGAGTTTTTCCTGGTCTGTGGTTAGGTATCAAATAGGTGGAACAAGCTAGAGATCCCAAGTAGTCTTTCCTGAAAGCTGAACTCCTCAGGCCTGAAAACTGCTTAGCAGGATTCCGTCAGAATTCATCCCTCCCCACCCCCCCAAAAAAATCATCAGAATTTCAAGAAAATTTGGTGTATGTGTAACCAAACCTACAGAAGAAGAAAAAACATACTTTCTTTGTTTTTACTGATGTCTTCTGTTCTTCCTCTTTTCTCCCCTTTTCCTCTACCAACCTGAGTTTTAAATCCAGCGGATCAAAGCAGTGCCTATGGCAGCCATACACGTGGAAGAAAGCCCTTACTCTAGGTGGTTCAGGCCCACGTGCTAATGCTGAGGTACTGTGTGGATGTCCTGCTCGGTGTAATTACATCTTAAGTAGCAAATTAGACTCGCTGTTCATGCTCTCTGAAAGAGGGATGAACAACTGCAATGGCTTTCAAGATAAGATTTTTATACTGATGCTCTTTCTGCCGCTGCACCAAAATTCTTGTGGTGAAGTCAGTGAATCACAGTAATATGTAAGTGTTGACAGCTATTTATGTTAGGTCCTTTCGAATTTGTAAACAGAATATGACAGAACTAAAGCAAATGCCAAGAGGTTATTTTACACTCTGCTGAACTACACAAAGTGATATAAAGGCATTTCAGAAAAGTTTTACAGAGCTGGGGGAAAACACTGCACTGTGGGACAAAAATTCAGATTGCGTTGGAGAGAAACAAACAAAAAAAAAAAAACCAGAGTTCCCACAGGGAGAGCTCATCCTCATAACATTGCGATAGTTCACGTTGGCTTCCGAGCTGCACGAAGCAGATAATTAACAAAGCAAGCATGCGCACTATGAGCCTACCTACAGTAAGGATGTGATGCCCAGGCATGGGCTCCCTTTTTATATCAGATACATGCACCACAGTGGCAAGCGTCCTTAAGGGCCTAGCACATACGCAGGCACTCAGAAGAGAAAAGAAAGAAAGAAAGAAAGAAAGAAAGAAAGAAAGAAAGAAAGAAAGAAAGAAAGAAAGAAAGAAAGA